>NW_026652281.1:50506161-51106161 GCF_009828535.3 Hylobates moloch
GGAAGGAAGGAAGGAAGGAAGGAAGGAAGGAAGGAAAGAAGGAAGGATGGAGGGAAGGAAGGAAGGAAGGAAAGAAGGAAGGAAGGAAGGAAGCTTATGTGTATGATTTTTAAAGATATTTCACTCATACTAACTTATTCTCCAAGCTTTTTAAGGGAGAATAGAGAGTTACTCCGAGAGTCCTTTCAAAGGAACTGGACGACATGCTTAAATGGTATCTTTATGAAATGATGGAATCAAGTCTACACTAGAATTTTTTGCCCATTGCTTTATCATTACACCAAAAGGCACTCTGTGATTCTGCAGATAACATCTACTTTTGGGATGTAATTTCAATATCCACTACTTGAGCCCAGATCATTTCTGCAACCACAAGTCATATACATTAAGCTGCTGGCTGAAGTCTTCCCTCTATATGTCCAGTAAACAGGTCAAACCCACAAAGTTCACCACATAACTCTGTCTTTCGATTAAACTTTACCTGCTCCTGCCTGTCCTCCAATAAATTATTCCTTTTTTTAAATTTTTAGTTTTTTAGGTACATAGTAAGGGTATATATTTACGGGGTACATGAGATGTTTTCACACAGACATGGAATGTGTAATAATCAAATCTTGGAAGATGGGGATCCATCCCCTCGAGCATTTATCCTTTGTTTTACAAACATTCCAATTATACTCTTTTAGTTATTTTAAAATGTACAAGTTAATTGTTATTGACGTCATCTTGTTATGCTATCAAATACTAGGTCTTACTCATTACTTCTATTTTTTGCACCCATTAATCATTCTCACCACCCCTACAACCCCACTTACCCTTCCCAGCTTCTGGTAACCATCTTCTACTCTCTATCTCCATGGATTCAATTGTTTTGACATTTAGATTACACAAATGAGAATATGGAAGTTTGTCTTTCACTGCCTGGCTTATTTCGCTTAACATAATGACCTCCAGTTCCATCCATGTTGTTTCAAATGACTTAATCTCTTTTTTTTTTTTTTTTTTTTGAGACAGAGTCTCGCTCTGTCGCCCAGGCTGGAGTGCAGTGGCGCAATCTCGGCTCACTGCAAGCTCCGCCTCCCGGGTTCACGCCATTCTCCTGCCTCAGTCTCTCTGAGTAGCTGGGACTACAGGCGCCTGCCACCACACCCGGCTAATTTTTTGTATTTTTAGTAGAGACGGGGTTTCACCGTGGTCTCGATCTCCTGACCTCGTGATCCGCCCGCCTCGGCCTCCCAAAGTGCTGGGATTACAAGCATGAGCCACCATGCCCGGCCATATCTTTCTTTTTTTATGGCTGAATAGTACTACACTGTGTATAAGTACCACATTTTCTTTATCTATTCATCTGTTAACGAACACATAGGTTGTTTCCAAATCTTGGCTATTGTAGACAGAGCTGCAAGAAACATAAAAGTGCAGATATCTCTTCACTATTCTTACTGCCTTTCTTTTGAGTATATACCCAGCAGTGGGATTGCTGGATTGTATGGTAGCCCTATTTTTAGTTTTTTGAGGAATCTCCAAAGTTTTCTCTATAGTGGTTGTACTCATTTATATTCCCACCAACAGTGTACAAGTGTTACCTTTCCTCCACACCCTTGCCAGGATTTGTTGTTGTCTGTCTTGGATATAAGTCATTTTAACAGGGATGGGATGATATCTCATTGTAGTTTTGATTTGCATTTCTCTGATGATCAGTGATGTTAAGCATCTTTTCATATGCCTGTTTGCCATTTGTATGTCTTCTAAGCAATGTCTATTCAAATATTTTGCCCATTTTTGATCTGATTATTGGATTTTTTCCTATAGAATTGTTTAAGCTCCTTATATATTCTGGTTATTAATCCCTTGTCAGATGGGTAGCTTGCAAATATTTTCTCCCATTCTGTGGGTTGTCTCTTCACTTTGTTGATTGTTACCTTTGCTGTCGAAAGCTTTTAAACTTGATATGATCCCATCTGTCCACTTTTACTCTGGTTGCCTGTGCTTGTGGGGTAATATTTAAGAAATCTTTGCCCAGAACGATGTCTTGCAGAGTTTTTCCAATGTTTTCTTGTAGTAGTCTCATAGTTTGAAGTCCTGGATATGTCTTTAATCCATTTTCATTTTATTTTTGTGTATGTTGAAAGATAGAGGTCTAGTTTCATTTTTCTGCATATGGATATCCAGTTTTCCAAGCAACATTTAATAAAGACTGTCTTTTCCCCAATGTATGTTCTCAGAACTTTTGTAAAAAATGAGTTCACTGTAAGTGTATGTATTTGTTTCTGTGTTCTTTATTCTGTTTCATTGGTCTATGTGTCTGTTTTTATGTCACTACCATGCTTCTTTGGTTACTATAGTTCTGTAGTATAATTTGAAGTCCGGTAATGTGATTCCTCCAGTTTTAGTTTGTTGGTTTGTTTGTTACATAAAATAGCTTTGATTATTCTGGGTCTTTTGTGGTTCCATATAAATTTTAAGGTTGTTTTTTCTATTTCTGTGAAGAATGTCATTGGTATTTTGTTAAGAATTACATTATATCTGTAGATTGCTTTGGGTAGTATGGACATTTTAACAATACAGATTCTTCAAAAATGGAAGGATATCCCAAAAATGGAATATCTTTGGCTAATTCCTAGGTATTTAATTTTATATATGGCTATTGTGAATGTGACTACATTTTTATTTTTCATATTGTTCACATATAGAAGTCCTGCTGATTTTGCATGGTGGCAGGCACCTGTAGTCTCAGCTACTCGGGAGGCTGAGGCAGGAGAATGGCATGAACCCGGGAGGCGGAGCTTGCAGTGAGCCAAGATTGTGCCACTGCACTCCAGCCAGGGCAACAGAGCGAGACTCCATCTCAAAAAAATTATAATAATAAAAAATACAAACAAAAATAAAGAAGTCCTGCTGATCTTTATATGGAAATTTCATGTCCTGTAACTTTACTGAATTTGTTTATTAGTTCTAATAGTTTTCTTGTGAAGTCTTTAGGCTTTTTCAAATATAAGATCACATCTGCAAACAAGGGTAATTTGATGTTTTCCTTTCAAATTTAGATGCCCTTTCTATCTTTTACTTGTCTGATTGTTCTAGCTAGAATTTCCAGTACTATGTTGAATAACAGTGGTGAAAGTAGGCATTCTTGTCATGTTCCAGATCATAAAGGAAAGGCTTTCATTTTTTTTACCATTTAGTATGATACTAGCTGTGGGTCTGTCATATATGGCTTTCATTATGTTGAGGTATATTATTTCTATACCTAGTTTTTTTGAGGGTTTTTATCATGAAGGATGTTAAATTTTATCAAACACTTCTTCAGTATCAATTTAAATGATCATATACTTTTTGTCCATTCTGCTGATATGATATCACACTGATTTGCGTATGTTGAACCATCCTCGCATCTTGGGGATAAATCTCACTTGGTCATGATAAATGACCTTTTTAATGTATTGTTGAATTCAGTATGCTAATATTTTATTGAGAATTTCTGCATCAATATTCATCGGGAATACTGGCCTGTAGTTTTCTTTTTCTTTCTTTTTTTTTTTTTTTCTTTTTTTGCTGTCTTGTCTGGTTTTGGTATCAGGGCAATACTGGCAGTGTAGATTAGTTTGCAAGTATTCCCTCTTCCTCTATTTTTCAGAAAAGTTTGAGTAGGATTGGTACTAATTCTTTACATGTTTGGTAGAATTCAGTAGTGAAGCCATCAGGTCCCAGGTTTTTCTTTACTTGGAGACTTTTTTTTACGGCTTCAATCTTGTTACTTGTTTGGGTGTGGTTCACATGTTAATGTCTTTCTGGTTCAATCTTAGTAGGTTGTATGTGTCTAGGAGTTTATCAGTTTCTTCTAGATTTTCGAACTTATTGGCATATCGTTGCTCAGAGTAGCCACTAATGATCCTTTGAATTTCTGTGGTATCAGTTTTGATGTCTTTTTTTAATCTCTGATTTTATTTATATGGGTTTTCTCTCCATTTGGCAAAAGGTTTGTCACTTTTGTTAATCTTTTCAAAACATCAGCTTTTTGTTTTATTAATCTTCTGTATTTTTTTCATTTCAGCTTCATTTATTTATGCTATGATCTTTATTATTTATTTTCTTCTAGTAGTTTAGGGTTTGATTGCTCTTGCTTTTCTAGTTCTTTAAGATGTATCAGTAGGTTGTTAATTTGAACCTTTTCTTTTTTTAATATAGGCCCTATAGCTATACAAATTCCTCTTAGTAGTGTTTTTGGTATATTATGTTTCCATTATCATTTGTTTAAAGAAATTTTTCAATTTCCTTCTCAATTTCTTCATTGACCACTGGTCATTCAGGAGCATGTTGTTTAGTTTTCATGTATTTATATAGTTTCCAAAATTCCTCTTGCTATGGATTTATACTTTTATTTCATTGCAGTGAGAGAAGATATTTCAATTTTTTTGAATGTTTCGAGACTTGTTTTGTAACCTAACATATGGTCCATCCTTGAGAATGATCCATGTGCTAAGGAAAAATATATGTATTCTGCAGATGTTGGAGGAAATGTTCTGTAAATATCTATTAGATCCATTTGGTCTATAGTGCAGAGTCAGTCTGATTTTTTTATTATTTTCTGTCTGGAAGATCTGTCCAGTGCTCAAAGTGGGGTGTTGAAGTCTCCTGCTATTTATTGGTGTCTACCTCTATTTTCAGTTCTAATAATATTCGCTTTCTACATCTGAGTGCTCCAGTGTTGGGTGCATATATATTTACAGTTGTAATATCCTCTTGCTGAACTGACTCGTTTATCACTATATAGTGACATTCTTTGCTCTTGTGGTTTTTGTTTTGAAATTTACTTTGTATGATATAAAGGTAGCTACTCCTGCTCTTTTACGGTTTCTATTGGCATAGAATGTCTTCTTCCATCTCTTTATTTTTAGTCTATGTGTGTCTTTATGAGTCTTGTTTTTTATCCAGTCAGCCACTCTATGTCTTTTGATTGGAGAGTTTATCCATTTATATTCAATGCTATTATTGATAAGTAAGAACTTACTCCTGCCATTTTGTTATTGTTTTCTGGTTGTTTTATGGTATTCTCTTTCTTCTTTCTTTCCTTCCTGTCTTTCTTTCAGTAAGGGTGGTTTTACCTGGTGACATAATGTAGTCTTCTTGCTTTTTATTTTTTGAGTTACCATTGTATGTTCTTTGGTTTGAGGTTACCATGAGGCTTGCAAATACTATCTTATAACCCATTATTTTAACCAGATAACAACACCATTTGCAAAAATAAACAGGTAAAGAAGCAAAAAGAAAACAAATAAAGACTCTAAATCTTAACTTAATTCTCCCACTTCTTGACTTTTTGTTTTCACTATTTATAACTTATTGTACTCTCTCCATCTTGAAAAGTTACTTTAGTTATCATTTTTATTGGTTCATCCATTAGTCTTCCTACATAAGATATGAGTAGTTTACACACCAGAGTTACAGTATTATAGTATTCTGTGTTTTCCTTTTTAGTTACTATTACTAGTGAATTTTGAACCTTCAGTTAATTACTTATTACTTATTAACATCCTTTATTTTCTGACTGAAGTACTCCCTTTAGCATTTCTTGTAAGATAAGTCTGGTGTCGATGAAATCTCTCAGCTTTTGTTTGTTTGGGAAAGTCTTTATTTCTTCTTTATGTTTGAAGGATAATTTTACCAGATATACTATTCTAGGTTAAAAGTTATTTTCCTTTCACTCTTTAAATAAACCATGCCACTTTCTCCTGGCCTGTGAAGTTTCCACTGAAAAGTCTGCTGTTAGTCATATTGGATCTAAATTGTATGTTATTTGTTTCTTTTCTCTTTCCACTTTCAGGATCCTTTCATCATTCTTGAACTTTGGGAGTTCAATTATTAAACATCTTGAGGTACTCGTCTTTGAGTCAATTATTTGGTGTTCTATTACCTTCTTGTACTTGGATGTTGATATCTTTTTCTAGGTTTGTAAACTTCTCTATTATTATTCCTTTGAGTAAACTTTCTATCTCTATTTCTTTCTCTACCTCCTCTTTAAAGCCAACAGCTCTTAGATTTGCCCTTTTGGGGCTATTTTCTAGATATTCTAGGCATGCTTTATTGTTCCTAATTCTTTTTTCTCTTGTCTGCTCTGACTGTATATTTTCAAATAGCCTGTCTCCAAGCTCACTGATTCTTCCTTCTGCTTGATCCATTCTTCTATTAAAAGATCCTGATTCAGGGGATTGCTGGCAAGATGGCTGAACAGGAACAGCTCCGGTCTGCAGCTCCCAGCGAGATCAACACAGAAGGCAGGTGATTTCTTCATTTCCAACTGAGCCTCCACTGGTGATATCCAGGCAAACAGAGTCAGGAGTGGACCTCCAGAAAACTCCAGCAGACAGGCAGCAGAAGGGCCTGACTGTCAGAAGGAAAATTAACAAACAGAAAGGAACAGCACATCCAATCAAAGACCCCATCTGAAGGTCACCAACATCAAAGACCAAAGGTAGATAAATCCACAAAGATAGGGAGAAACCAGTGCAAAATAGCTGAAAATTCCAAAAAACGGAACACCTTTTCTCTTCGAAAGGATCACAACTCCTCGCCAGCAAGGGAACAAAACTGGACAAAGAATGAGTTTGACGAATTGACAGAAGTAGGTGTCAGAAGATGGGTAATAACAAACTCCTGCAAGCTAAAAGAGCATGTTCTAACGCAATGCAAGGAAGGAAAGGACCTTGAAAAAAGGTTAGACGAATTGCTAACTAGAATAACCAGTGTAGAGAAGAACATAAATGACCTGATGGAGCTGAAAAACACAGCACGAGAACTTTGTGAAGCATACACAAGTTTCAATAGCCAAATCAATCCAGCGGAAGAAAGGATATCAGTGATTGGAGATCAACTTAATGAAACAAAGAGAGAAGACAAGATTAGAGAAAAAAGAATTAAAAGGAATGAACAAAGCCTCCAAGAAATATAGGACTATATGAAAAGACCAAATCTATGTTTGATTGGCGTACCTGAAAGTGACGGGGAGAATGGGACCAAGTTGAAAAACACTCTTCAGGATATTATCCAGGAGAACTTCCCCAACCTAGCAAGGCAGGCCAACATTCAAATTCAGGAAATATAGAGAACACCACAAAGATATTCCTTGAGAAGAGCAACCACAAGACACAGAATCGTCAGATCCACCAAGGTTGAAATGAAGGAAAAAATGTTAAGGGCAGCCAGAGAGAAACGTGGAGTTACCCACAAAGGGAAACCCATCAGACTAATAGCGGATCTCTGGGCAGAAACCCTACAAGTCAGAAGAGAGTGGGGGCCAATATTCAACATTCTTAAAGAAAAGAATTTTCAACCCAGAATTTCATATCTAGCCAAACTAAGCTTCATAAGCGAAGGAGAAATAAAATCTTTTACAGACAAGCAAATGCTAAGTGATTTTGTCATCACCAGGCCTGCCTTAAAAGAGCTCCTAAAGGAAGCACTAAATGTGAAAAGGAACAACCAGTACCAGCCATTGCAGAAACACACCAAATTATAAAGAACATCAACAATATCAAGAAAATGCTCTAACTAAGGGGCAAAACAACCAGCTAGCATCATAAAGACAGGATCAAATTCACACATAACAATATTAACTTTAAATGTAAATGAGATAAATGCCCCAATTAAAAGACACAGACTGGCAAATTAGATAAAGAGTCAAGACCCATAAGTGTGCTGTATTCAGGAGACCAATCTCACATGCAAAGACACACATAGGCTCAAAATAAAGGGATGGAGGAATACTTACCAACCAAATGGAAAGCAAAGCAAAAGCAGGAAATGCAAACCTAATATCTGATCAAACATATTTTAAGCCAACAAAGATCAAAAGAGACAAGGGCATTACATAATGGTAAAGGAATCAATGCAGCTAGAAGAGCTAACTATCCTAAATATATATGCACCCAATATAGGAGCACCCAGATTCATAAAACACGTTTTTAGAGACCTACAAAGAGACTTAGACTCCCACACAATAATAATGGGAGACTTTAACACACCACTGTCAATATTAGACAGATCAATGAGACAGAAAATTAACAGGACTTGAACTCAGCTCTGGACCAAGCAGACCTAACAGACATCTACAGAACTCTCCACCCCAAATCAACAGAATATACATTCTTCTCAGCACCTCATTGCACTTATTCTAAACTTGACGACATAATTGGAAGTAAAACACTCCTCAGCAAACGCAAAAGAACAGAAATCATAACAAACACTCTCTCAGACCACAGTGCAATCAAATTAGAACTCAGGACTAAGAAACTCACTCAAAACCGCACAACTACATGGAATCTGAACAACCTGCTCCTGAATGACTACTGGGTAAATAATGAAATGAAGGCAGAAATAAAGATGTTCCTTGAAACCAATGAGAGTGAAGACACAATGTACCAGAATCTCTGGGACACATTCAAAGCAGTGTGTAGAGGGAAATTTATAGCACTAAATGCCCACAAGAGAAACCAGGGAAGATCTAAAATTGACACCCTAACATCAAAATTAAAAGAACTAGAGAAGCAACAGCAAACAAATTCAAAATCTAGCAGAAGACAAGAAATAACTAAGATCAGAGCAAAACTGAAGGAGATAGAGACACAAAAAAACCCTTTAAAAAATCAATAAATCCAGGAGCTCGTTTTTTGAAAAGATCAACAAAATAGATATACTGCTGGCCAGATTAATAAAGAAGAAAAGAGAGAAGAATCAAATAGACACAATAAAAAATGATATAGGGGATATCACCACTGATCCCACAGAAATACAAACTATCATCAGATAATACTATAAACACCTCTACATAAATAAATAAGAAAATCTAGAAGGAATGGATAAATTCCTGGACATATACACCCTCCCAAGTCTAAACCAGGAAGAAGTCGAATCCCTGAATAAAGCAATAACAAGTTCTGAAATTGAGGCAGTAATTAATAGCCTACCAACCAGAAAAAGTCCAGGACTAGATGGATTCACAGCCGAATTCTACCAGAGGTACAAAGAGGAGCTGGTACCATTCCTTCTGAAAATATTCAAAACAAGAGAAAAAGAGGGAATCCTCCCTAACTCATTTTATGAGACCAGAATCATCCTGATACCAAAACCTGGCAGAGGCACAACAACAAAAAAAATTTCAGGCCAATATCCTTGGTGAACATCAATGTGAAAATCTGAAATAAAATGCTGGCAAACCAAATCCAGCAGCACATCAAAAAGTTTATCCACCATGATCAAGTTGGCTTCATAGCTGGGATGCAAGCTTGGTTCAACATATGCAAATCAATAAATGTAATCCATCACATAAACAGAACCAATGACAAAAATCACATGATTATCTCAATAGATGAAGCAAAGACCTTCAACAAAATCTCACACACCTTCATCCTAAAAACTCTCAATAAACTAGGTATCAGTGGAACGTATCTCAAAATAATAAGCGCTATTTCTGACAAACCCACAGCCAATATCATATTGAATGGGCAAAAACTGGAAGCATTCCCTTTGAAAACTGGCACAAGACAAGGATGCCCTCTCTCAACACTCCTATTCAACACAGTATTGGAAGTTCTGGCCAGGACAATAAGACAAGAGAAAGAAATAAAGGGTATTCAAATAGTAAGAGAGGAAGTCAAATTTTCTCTGTTTGCAGGTGACATGATTGTATACTTAGAAAAGCCCATCATCTCAGCTCCAAATCTCCTTAAGCTGATAAGCAACTTCCACAAAGTCTCAGGATACAAAATCAATGTGCAAAAATCACAAGCATTCCTATACACCAAGAACAGAGAGCCAAATCATGAGTGAATTCCCATTCACAATTGCTACTATGAGAATAAAATACCTAAGAATACAATTTACAAGGGATGTGAAGGACTTCTTCAAGGAGAAATACAAACCACTGCTCAAGGAAAAAAGAGAAGACACAAACAAATGGACAAATATTCCATGCTCATGGATAGGAAGAATCAAAGTCATGAAAATGGCCATGCCGCCCAAAGTAATTTATAGATTCAATGCTATCCTCATCAAGTTACCACTGACTTTCTTCACAGAATTGGAAAAAACTACTTTAAGCTTCATGTGGAGCCAAAAGAGAACCCACATAGCCAAGACAATCCTGGGCAAGAAAAACAAAGCTGGAGGCATCACGCTACGTGACTTCAAACTATACTACAAGGCTACAGTAACCAAAACACCATGGTAATGGTACCAAGACAGAGATATAGACCAATGGAACAGAACAGAGCCCTCAGAAATAACACCACACATCTACAACCATCTGATCTTTGACAAACCTGACAAAAACAAGAAATGGGAAAAAGATTCCCTATTTAATAAATGGTTCTGGGAAAACTGGCTAGCCATATGCAGAAAACTGAAACTGGACCACTTCCTTACAACTTATACAAAAATCAACTCAAGATGGATCAAAGACTTAAACATAACACCTAGGACCATAAAAATCCTAGAAGGAAACCTGGGCAATACCCTTCAGGACATAGGCATGGGCAAAGACTTCATGTCTAAAACACCAAGAGCAATGGCAACAAAAGCCAAAATTGACAAGTGGGATCTAATTAAACTAAACAGCTTCTGCACAGCAAAAGAAACTATCATCAGAGTGAACAGGCAACCTACAGAACAAGAGAAAATTTTTGCAATCTATCATCTGACAAAGGGCTAATATCCAGAATCTACAAAGATCTTAAACAAATTTACAAGAAAAAAACAAACAACTCATCAAAAAGTACGCAAAGGATACAAACAGACACTTCTCAAAAGAAGACATGCAGCCAACAGACATATGAAAAAATGCTCATCATCACTGGTCATTAGAGAAATGCAAATCAAAACCACAATGAGATACCATCTCACGCCAGTTAGAATGGCGATCATTAAAAAATCAGCAAACAACAGATGCTGAAGAGGACGTGGCAAAATAAAAACGCTTTTACACTATTAGTGGGAGTGTAAATTAGTTCAACCATTGTGGAAGTCAGTGTGGCGATTCCTCAGGGATCTAGAACCAGAAATACCATTGACCCAGTAATCCCATTACTGGGCATATACCCAAATGATTAAAATCATTCTACTATAAAGACACATGCACACGTATGTTTATTGTGGCACTATTCACAATAACAAAGACTTGGAACCAACCCAAATGTCCATCAACAATAGACTGGATAAAGAAAATGTGGCACATATACACCATGGAATACTATGCAGCCATAAAAAAGGATGAGTTCATGTCCTTTGCAGGAACATGGATGAAGCTGGAAGTCATCATTCTCAGCAAACTATCACAAGGACAGAAAACCAAACACTGCATATTGTCACTCATAGGTGATGTTCTCTTAAGGCCCAAAGGCTCTTCAGTCCTTTGAGGTAAATACTGCCTGGCCTGGGACTCACCCTTCAAGCAAGTGGGCTCCCCTCTGATTGAGGGCAGGTTCAGAAATGCTGCCCAAGAGCCAAGTCCCAAAGTTGGGAACCACAAGAGCCCACTTGTGTTCTATCCCCCTGTGGCTGAGGTGGTACCTAAAGTGTAAGACAACATGCCTTTTACTTTTACCTCCACTTCCGTCAAGCAGAAGGAATCTCTCTCTGTAGCCACAACATCTAGGAATATGCTGAGTCTCACCTTGAGGCCAGCAAGTTTCAGTCCCTCACCCAACACACTCAACGTAGTACCTGAGTATTGTTGCTGGTTATCTAGGGCCCAAGGTCTCTTCAGTTAGCAGATGATAAATCTTGCCAGGACTGGGTCCTTCCTTTCAAGGCAGCAGTTCCCTTCTGGCCCAGGGTGTATCTAGAAATGTCTGGGAGCAAGGGCCAGGAAAGGGGCTTCACAGCTTTGACCACTGCCCTATCCTACTTTGGTTAAGCTAGTATCCAAGATGCAAAGTCCCCACTTGTACATTTTCTCTCTTCAAACAGAAGGAAGGGGTTTCTTTTGGAGCCAATGGCTGTGCAGCCTTATGTTAGTGTGAGTGTGATGTCAACACTCCCTTAGCCACCCCAACTGGTGTCACGGTAGGTTGCATATCCCCTCAGTCTACTGTCTCTGCGTCCAGATCAGCCCCAGGACTCACCTAGGTGTTGCAGTCCTTGTGGCATAGGCTGCCTGTCAAGTTTATTTGGAGCACCAGAACACTTTAGCTCATGGTGGCGAAGCTTATGGGAACTTAGGTTCCAACCACTGGGATCAGCAATTCCCCTCTGGCTAGGGTGGGTTCAAACGTACCCTCTGTGGGCAGGCATCAACTGAGTTTGGTCAGGTTTTGCTTTCTGCTGTAACAAGGGCAGCACTGAGTTTAATGCCTGGCAATTGCCGGCTCTCCCTCTCCCCAGGGAGCATATGCACTCTCCACACCATTCAGTTGCTGCTGGGGGAGAAGAAGGGTTGCACTAGAGATTCAAGACTGTTTTTCCTATCTCTTCAGTTCCTCTTTCAGGGACATGAAGTTAAAAATCAGTTTGGAAGAATCAATACCATGAAAATGGCCATACTGCCCAAGGTAATTTATAGATTCAATGCCATCCCCATCAAGCTACCAATGACTTTCTTCACAGAATTGGAAAAAACTACTTTAAAGTTCATATGGAACCAAAAAAGAGCCCGCATCGCCAAGTCAATCCTAAGCCAAAAGAACAAAGCTGGAGGCATCACGCTATCTGACTTCAAACTATACTACAAGGCTACAGTAACCAAAACAGCCTGGTACTGGTACCAAAACAGAGACATAGATCAATGGAACAGAACAGAGCCCTCAGAAATGATGCCACATATCTACAACTATCTGATCTCTAACAAACCTGACAAAAACAAGCAATGGGGAAAGGATTCCCTATTTAATAAATGGTGCTGGGAAAACTGGCTAGCCATATGTAGAAAGCTGCAACTGGATCCCTTCCTTACACCTTATACAAAAATTAATTCAAGATGGATTAAAGACTTTAGTGTTAAACCTAAAACCATAAAAACCCTAGAAGAAAGCCTAGGCAATACCATTCAGGACATAGGCATGGGCAAGAACTTCATGACTAAAACACCAAAAGCAATGGCATCAAAAGCCAAAATTGACAAATGGGATCTAATTAAACTAAACAGCTTCTGCACAGCAAAAGAAACTACCATCAGAGTGAACAGGCAACCTACAGAATGGGAGAAAATTTTTGCCATCTACTCATCTGACAAAGGGCTAATATCCAGAATCCACAATGAACTCAAACAAATTTACAAGAAAAAAAACAAACAACCCCATCAACAAGTGGGTGAAGGACATGAACAGACACTTCTCAAAAGAAGACATTTATGCAGCCAACAGACACATGAAAAAATGCTCAGCATCACTGGCCATCAGAGAAATGCAAATCAAAACCACAATGAGATACCATCTCACACCAGTTAGAATGGCCATCATTAAAAAGTCAGGAAACAACAGGTGCTGGAGAGGATGTGGAGAAATAGGAACACTTTTACACTGTTGGTGGGACTGTAAACTAGTTCAACCATTGTGGAAGTCAGTGTGGCGATTCCTCAGGGATCTAGAAATAGAAATACCATTTGACCCAGCCATCTCATTACTGGGTATATACCCAAAGGACTATAAATCATGCTGCTATAAAGACACATTCACACGTATGTTTGTTGCGGCACTATTCACAATAGCAAAGACTTGGAACCAACCCAAATGTCCAACAATGATAGACTGGATTAAGAAAATGTGGCACATATACACCATGGAATACTATGCAGCCATAAAAAATGATGAGTTTATGTCCTTTGTAGGGACATGGATGAAACTGGAAAACATCATTCTCAGTAAACTATCACAAGGACAAAAAACCAAACACCGCATGTTCTCACTCATAGGTGGGATAAATATATTATGAGAAATCCACTGTTAGGTGATCTCATTGTTGTGTAAACATCACAGAGTATACTTACACAAACCTAGATGGAATAGCCTACTATACACCTAGGCTATACACTATATCCTATGGCGTCTAGGCTACAAACCTACAGAGCATGTTATTGTACTGAATACTGTAGCCAATTGTAACACAATAGTAAGTATTTGTGTTCTAAACATAACTAAACATAAAAAAGGTACGGTAAAAATTCAGCATTACAATCTCACAGGACTACCGTCATATCCATCACTGGTGGAAACAGTTTTATGTGGTGCATGATGTATATTATTCTCAATTTTTTCATGGCCTTAATCCACTATATCTAATCAGTTACTAATCCCTCCTTTCTTAATATTATCTTCATTCCTAGTGCCAATACCTTAGTTCTGATCTACATTATCTCTTACTGGTTTATTATGATAATCACATGCAACCCCCAAACCCACTCTGCATCCTTTGATTCCCTAAGCCCTTTGATAGGCACTTCTTTTTTAGCAAATAAAAGTATGGCACATAATTGGTATCCAAATATCAAATCAAACTACTTCATATCATATTTTTATGTTACATTTGCTGTATTACAAAGGATTTTTGTTGATTTCTTAATACTTTATAAAACTTGAATCAGTAAATGGAGTAATTATTTCTTTTCTCATTAGCTTTTATAGGTTGAGTATTCCTTATCCAAAATGCTTGGGACCAGAAGCATTTTGGATGTCAGATTATTATGGATTTTGGAATATTTGCACTATGTAAAGAGATAACGTGGGGATGGAATCCAAGACTAAACATAAAATTTAATTATACTTTATATACACCTTACACAGACAGCCTGAAAGTAATTTTATACAATATTTTAATTAATTTTGTGCTTGAAACAAAGTTTTGACTATGTTTTGACTGCAACCTGTCACATGAGGTCAGGTGTGGAATTTGCCAGTTGTGGCATCATGTCAGTGCTCAAAAGTTTCAGATTTTGGAACATTTTGAAATTCAGATTTTCAGATTAGGAATACTCAACCTGTAGTAAAGTAAATTCAGTCTCAAAAAAAAGTGTAGTGCGAGGTTATTTTCTAAAATATTCTGCTCTAAAACATATTACAGATAAAATTAGTCTTCACAAGTTGTGTAAAGCCATCTAACTAAAATGTTTCATCTAGAAATAACGCATATTTATTTCCGTGGTTTCATACCCATTTTGCTGCTAGTACCTACAGAGAATTCTGTTATGATCTAGTTCATGATACATGATATTTTTATTTCTCAGAACCACAGGATTGTGCTTTGCCATGTTTTGTATTTCTATCACTCATCTGCAATGAGCCAGTCAAAATGGAATCACTAAAACATAACTATTATCTCATCTCATCTATAAATAAATAAACATACATATATATGTAAATTGTTCTCATAGTTCTTTAAAAGATGAGGAAGAAAACTTTCAGAGGAAAAGCATGAAAAAGGCACTTAAAACAGTACTGGAATAAAATAATCAGTTTTTTTAATGCATAAAAAATTAATTTTGAATTATCCATAACTATTATCTTCCTGAATATACTATACACATGCACAGATGTGCATATAAACACATACCACATATACATGCGAATCCTATTTAAAACTGTAACCTTTATAACTGTGAATCATACACATAGTACGTATCTGAGTAACCTAATTCATGTGCCACAGAAAACCACAGTAGCCAAGTAGCCACTTCGAGTTGCTTAGTGTCCATCCATTTGAACTTAGTTCTCCTATCAAAAGCTTTTTCTACTTTTTTATCACTTCTATCATTTTCTGTTTTGTACTCATTTTGCCCATATATTAACCTAAAAAAAAAGATACATTCAGACAAATACTTTATTCACATCCAAGCTAAAGGGACATGGGGTGATGGGAGAATAGGGAGGGAGCTTCTGGAATCTCCAACATTCCTATGTCAAGCTCTGCCTTCCATGCTATGATTCACCATGATAGCCTTCAAAAATTCCCTCATGCCCCAAGCTCTTGAGATCCCTAAGGTTTTTCTTTATGGAGTTCCCTGTCTCTAGACGATTCCTCCCTGCTATTGGCTTAGAAGCTCCTTTCCTTCTTTTAAGTCTCAGTGTGATGTCCCTTTGCCAGTGAGGCCTACTCTACTTCTTAATGTACAGCACGTCACCTGTTATTCTCCCTTACAGCATTCTCTTTTTCTCATTTGAAAATTTACCAGTGTTAGTCAGGGCAGATTTATTTGTAAATTTACAAGTATAATGCCATCTCTTGCAGTAGACAATGAGCTCCATAAGGGAGGGCCTTCTGGTTTTTTACCACTATTATGCAACACTCAGCATAATGCCTGGCCCCATATATGGTAGATGCACAATGAATATTTAAGAAAGGAAAAAGGGAGGGAGAAAAAGAGAGACAGAGAGAGAAATGAATAACAGAGAAAGCTAAGAAAAAAGGAAAGCCAATAAAACCAAGCACATGGTAACTTTTAGAAGGAAAGGAAGGATAAGAAATAACAAGCAGAAAATAGAGGAAAGATGGACACAAAGAAAAAAGTATTGTAATCTAGTGGGAACAAAAATACAAAGAAAGCATAAAATGAAAACTAAATGATCTCTGATGGCAGTCCAGCCATTCCAGCACTTTTCTATGAATATCAAGTAGAATGCCAGACTGAAACAGGATTATGACTGTCACCAGTGAAAAATTGTCATATTGATGTCTACTTGTAATGCATGCATTGGTTTATTAACCCAAACTCCTTGAGTCAGCAACACAAATCTGGCTAATGGTCTTTAGAGCAGCCTAAATTTGCCCTTTAGGGTTATGATTTAGCTGACAGATGTGTAAAAACCCTTGTAGTCAGTTACCTCGGTATTGATTACATATCCGTGAGGCTCACAGACTCATGTTTTTCCAGCTAAGGTCAGCATTACCTTTAAAGCCTTGTGCCCTGATGCCGAGTCGTCTGTATTAGAGGGCATGACATAAATTCAGTTTATGGCTTGGCCACTTCCACTTTATACCACTGGTGTTTGTGTAAATGAATATGGAAGACATTGATCTAAAGTTCTCTTCTGGGAAATAAATGTGTGTCAGTGAATTTTGGGTTAAGGCCAAAGCCTGTTACCATCTCTCCCTTGCACAGAAGCAAAGCCAAGTCTTAAAGTTGTCAGAGGATATTTCTAAGTGAACTTGGACAACAAATATGCAGCTGTCAATGAAGCTTGCCCCGATGGCCTTATTTCAAATTACAAAGTGACACTTTTGCCACATTCCCAATCCCCGTTAACCTGCTCTACATTTTTATTGCACTTAGCACCTCCTATTTTGTTATTTATTCTATTTATTACTTATTCACACATTTCACTAGAATATAACTGAATGAGGTCAAGAATGTATATTTTTGTATTTTTAATTTTTGTGGGTTCATGGTAGGTGTATATATTTATGGGGCACATCAGATATTCTGATGCAGGTATACAATGCGTAATAATCACATTAGGGTGTATGGGGTATCCATCACCTCAAGCATTAATCCTTTCTTTGTGTTACAAATAATCTAAATTATTTATTGCTTTATTATTATTTATTTATTGTATTATCTAAATTATTATAAATAATCTAAATTATTTATTGTGTTACAATAAATCTAAATTAGTTACAAACTAAATTATACTCTTTTAGTTATTTTAAAATATACAATAAATTATTGCTGACTATAATTATCCTGTTATCCTATCAAATGCTAGATCTTATTTATTCTATTTGACTATATTTTTGTACCCATTAACCATCCCCACTTCTCTCTTCCCTGCCCTCACCCACTATCCTTCCCAGCATCTGGTAACCATGATTTTCCTCTCTATTTCCATGAGTTCAGTTTTAATTTTTAGTTCCCACAAATGAAGAGAACATGCAAAGTTTGTCTTTCTGTGCCTGGCTTATTTCACTTAAAATAATATCCTCCCGTTCCATCCATACCGTTCTAAATGATAGAATCTCATTCTTTCTTATGGCTGAAAAGTTCTCCATTTTGTATATGTATCACTTTTCCTCTATCCATTCATCTACTGAGAAACATCACCTATTTTGTTCACTAGTGTATTCCAAGAACTCAGAACAGTGACTGTCACAAAATAGGTAGGCACTTGATTCATATTTCATTAAATGATGAATCAACGAATGAATAAGTGAATGAAGATCAGTATTCTATATTGTGGAGTGTAAGGAGGCAGGTACAAAGATATAAACATGAGGATCTTTGCCTTTGAAGCGCTTATGATTTAATTGGGAAAATAAACACTCAGAAAAGCAGACAAAAAAGCCTATGAAATAGCTAACAGTAATAAATAGAATTACATACATTAATAAATACAGTGGAACCATAAGGGAGGCAGCTAACTGTAGCAGGAATAACACTAGACTTGGAAAATTGGGGTGAATCTTGGCTCTTCCATGTAACAACTATATTACCTCAGGCATGTCACTTAAATATTCGTGAGCATCAGATTTCTTGTTAGTATGAGTGAATAATAGTGGCTTCCTCATGGGATTCTTGTGAGAATAAAGTAAGATAAATGTGAAAGTAACTGGCTAATAATATTTACTCAATAAATGTCTATCAATTGAACAGACTTTCTAATTTACAGATAAGAAAAGGCAAGCAGAGTGGTTAGTTTACATGCACAAGGTCACACAGTTAGTGTCAGATTAGGAATCCCAAGACTCCTCATTTTTAGCCCAGTGTTACTGAAAATAGCACATAGTGCCTACCATGTCCCTCAGCTTATTCCTATGAGCAATTCTGTTTCTTACACACAACAAAAATTTATTATTTGTTCTAGAAAAGGGACATCATTTCCCTGAAATGTCCTCATTAGGCTCCGAGATGTCTAAGCTCTGCCTCTCTTTAATCATTTTACTTGTGAAGGAGCAATTTGCTTTACGGCCTCTTTGCAGAGTCTGAAGGGTTTATGACCATGTAGTGTCAACAAGAAGCTCTAAGATGCTTTCAGTTCCATATACTAGCTTTGGAATCTTCATATTGTAGGAGCCTATTTATTCTGAAAAGACTGGAGTTTGAACATTAAATCTGAGCACTCTGCGTGCTTTTAAGCTTACTGTCAAATGGAACAATCACTTCTCATGGTCTGTTCTACAAGCAATGCAGCATTTTCTAAGACAATATCATCAGCATTAATGTGATGTGTTTTTAATAATAACACACCAACCTGTCCTTTCACAAGGCTTCAAACAGGTTGGATGGGACTGTTGTAGTCAGTCTCATAACCTTTTTGTTAGTGGAAATAAAGATTTTCAGGGAGTTGACAGACATATTGACTCAAGTCTAGGAACTTGCAGTACTGAATCTATAATCATAGAAAGGGTGTACTATTTCCTTACTTTCAAATATATACGTTGAGGCAGGTGTAAATAGGGAAGTGAGTAACTAAAATCTCAGAGGCCTCAAACCTATCCATCATGCAAATAATTAGCACCACATGAATCCTAAATTTTGTAGTGGAATCCCAAAATAATGCTGAGGGGTGGGAAAGGAGTATGGTAAAGGTAACTCAAGCAAAAGCTTATTCTAACTACCTCAAGTACAAAAAATTATGGTTGTTGTCGGGATATCACTGTGTTGGTAATTCAAGAGCAGAATATGAAACACAGTCACACAACACTTTCAGCCTCTCAAATGATACACTCAGTCTTGTCTGTGTCATAATCTGTGAATCTGTTCCATTTTCCTCCCTCTGATGATCCAATTTTTTTTTCTCCTTACCAATCAACAGTTATATGAACTTTTAGGTCAAATTCCCAATGTTCACTGACCCAAATTTTTGTTGTCTCAATTTTCATGGTCCTAAAAAAAGAGAGAAGAATCTCCCTGGTCTTGTCAATCTTATCTAACTAGGAAACCCATATGGTTGGGAACTCTGGGGAAGGTGGGGTCACATGGGCAGCAGGGCCTATAGTATGCTCAGGTTCTTCAGAAATCTGGAGTTGAAAATGATAAACAGACCCCCCCATGAGTGGGAAACATGCTTGCTTATTAATTCTGGAATTAATCCACTTCTCCTAGTCACAGTACCTTGTTTTAGCCAAAAATACTGTCATTGTTCACCTTTATTACTATATCACCTCTAAACTATTCTCCCCGTGTCCACATTCTCCTCTTCTAAATTTGTTTCAGCTGCAATCAGAATAATTTTACTATGTCATTTTCCTGTTGAATACTCTAAAATGGCTCCCTATTTGCTCCTTAGAGGGAGACAAAGTCCAAATTCTTTAATATGCAGCACAAAGCCCATCTGGCCCACTGTCACAGAGTCATACCTCTTTGTTTCCTGTGCTCTTTCCAAGCCACCCACTGTGCTGTGACTCAGACAAACTACTTCTCATTTCTCAGACACACCTGACTCTTTCTTGTCTCCAAATTCTCTGCATATTCTGTTTATTTCACCCGGCATACCGTCCTCCTTTCTTACGACTGTCTAGTTAAAGTTGTCCTTTAACATTCAATATAGATGCAAATTTCTCAAGAAAAAAAAACAAAACAAAACATTTTTTGATCTCCCACATGCTAGGACAGGTTTCCCCTGTGTATTCCTGCTCTAGCACACATTATACTTTATTGTCATGGGCTGTTTACTCTCCTATGCCCATCACCCCACAGAATCTCAGCACCCAGGAGGCAGACCTTTTTTGCAATGCATTGTATCTTTCCAGCACAGGGCCTGGCACATAGTAGATGCTCAAGAAATATTTCTTGACTAAATGAAGGAGAGGACAAGGGCATCTCAAAGACTTCTGAAATCACCTCCTAGTTCTAGCCTATGGTCATCCAGCCACTGCTTGATAACTTTCATCTTCTTTCTGCATCATGGTTGACAAGATAAAGCAGTCCAAAGAGGTAGCAAAGCATAGTCTCCATAGCTTTAAAAATTAACATGACCTACCTGCTTTTCCCTAATATATACTTAAAGTGATTGCAAAATATATTACTTCTGGTTCCAACCTTAGGCCTGTCCCCTAGCACTGGAGTGATTGAAGGTACTTGGAATTGGCCTGCTGACAGGTATTTAGATATACACATTGCCAGAGATATGCTTCTGAGTCCCCAAGTCCCCACTGTCCCTCTAACAAAACACAGGAAATTAAAGGCCTTAACTGAGAATGGAAACTCAACCTCTGAATTAAATTGCACACCAAGCACATCCCCATACAAACCCCAAAAGCTCATGTTCTGAAAAGCCCAACTTTGCTCAGATCAGGAAAGAAACATGATAACTCATGGCATTTTTTTTAAAAAGTCAGTTTTTTCTCTTTGTATCTGTCACAGCTGCTAATAACTTTATACTATGTTTAGCTTCCACCTATCATTTGGGGAATAGTTTGTGGAACCCATTTAAACTTACAAATAGGGTCTTCCTACCTTCTGTGAGTCCACAGATTACCCATCTGGAACATGCCTAGGACACTGAAACTGGTCTGTGGGATTGCCATGTCCCATTAAAAGCTTGGCAAGAAGTAAAAAGCTGTTTAGCTTTTCAGCTGCCCGGAAACACAACCTGATTAACATGAGTAGACGTTTAGTAGTTTATGAAACAAGGTTCTAACCAGCTTTTAAATCTACTAATCTTCTCTCATGGCTGTGCCCACAAGTCCCAGAAAAGCAGCCACTTAGCTCTTAGCTCACATCACCTAGTCCCAGGCCTGCAGCCAGTTTTTATGTATGACTTTATGGTCACAGCAACAGCCACCAGCAGAAGGAACTTGTACTATTTGAGTATTTAAATGTTATCCATGCTAAAATCAGAGGAAGAATTCTGTTTGATTTTTAAGATGAAAATTTAACTAGAGAATTTTTCTTTTTTCCTTTTTTAAAAGTTTGAATTAAATCTCTCTTTTACAAAAACCTACGCTCTCCTCATTGGGTGGCATTTCACTAAAGTCTGATAACAGCAGCTTTTCCTGAGATGAACATCTCTCTGATGCAGTGCTTCCCTCTATATCTCAGCATCAGTTTTCATTTGTACTAAACACACGCTGTAAATGATGATATGGCAGCTACCTGGCTTGCTCCTGACAACTGGTACTCTTGTCAGGGGCAAAAATAGCAACAAAGGGGACATTATCTTCCCTAAGAAGAGGGCTTTATCCAGCGTGAGTGACCACATTTCAGTCTTATCTATTTATTAGTTTCAATATTCAAGAACTTAGACCAGATTTCTGTCATGGTGATGAGCCTCTGCAAAATGTTACCTCACACCAATCTCAATGGAAAGCTACTTTCAAAACCAACAAACAAAACAAAGAAGGAAAACATACAATTTTTATTTCAGTGCAGAAGAATTTTGGTTTTGTTTGGTTTTTGTTTTTTCTCCGACCTTCCAGCCAAAGAGTAGTTTTAGGATTAAATGGGCATAATAGAGTTGATGTTTGGGTAGCTTGACCATATTTCACAGGCATCCTTATATTACTCAGATCCATCTTTTATAATTTTAGCCCTGCACATAGAATGTCATTGTGTTATTAATTTAATCTGTTTTCAGAATTTGATTTCAGCAAGCAAACGTCATCATACCTCAGTTCTTTCCAAAAACAAATACTTAGTTCTTCCAAAGTATAATTTTATATGAAACCTTAACAACAACAAAAAAAGACTTCATATTCCCCACATGTTCTCATTGCCACTCATCTCTCAACCCCTTTACGAGATACATTCTACTTGCACCATTCTTGTGGATGTATTTCCTAAAACCAACAATCTCCTAATGACCATTCTCTAGACTTTTTCTTATAAAACCTGCTGAAGACAGGTCTTATAAGACCTATAAAAATCATTACGAGACCTATAAAAATCATTAGATTTTTTATATACTCCACCTTTTTAGCTTCTAAAACTTTGAGATAAGTTTGCTTTGCTTTATCTCACTGACTGCTCTTTCCATAGTTACTTAAGCTTTTTCTTACTTTTGACCCAGGACTGGGGATTATTCAGGATTCTTTTCTTAGCTGTGGCCTTATTTCTCTTCTTACAGGAGTAAATTTTATGACCCAGATATGACAAAGAGCTCTTGAATAGATACAAAAAGCATATGTGATAAAAGAGAAGATTGAAAAGTTGAAATTTATCAAAATTTACAATTTATGTGCATCGTAGAACACCACCAAGAAAGTGAAGCAACAAACTACAGATAGAGAAAATATTTGCAAACCGTATGTCTTATATCCAGAATATGTAAAAAAATTTTTACAACTCAACAATAAAAAAACAAATAAACCAACTTTTGAAGGAGCAAAGCATTTGTATAGACATTTATCCAAAGAAGTTATATGAATGGCTAATGGGCACGTGAAAACATGCTCAATATCATTAGCCATAGGGAAATTTAAGTAAACACATGCTACATCAGCCTCTACATATTACATCATTCTACTTCTGTTGCCTCTGGTTTCCAGTTGGGTTCAGTCAATGGGAAGTATTAATAGAAGATATAAGCATAGTGGGAAATATAGACATTGAAGTATTTATTCCCCTGGCAACCTCCTGTGAGGTTTTGTGTTGAGAGAGAATGCATTGCTCTAACAATGGCAAAGCTCCTGTTGGGTGATCCTCTCATAGACTTGCAACTACAGTGACGGGCCCTGGTACCCATTTCCTCCACTTTCAGCTTAAGGCTTGCTTCCTCATTTACTCCCAGGAGCACTTCATCCTTCCTTCTTGTTTTTATTTTTTTGTTTTTGTTTTGTTTTGTTTTGTTTTAATCTTGCCTTCAACCATGTAAATGATCCCTTCACAAATCTTTCTTCCACCCCCTTTTTTGAGTGGACCATCTATTTTGAAGAAGCAGGCTACTAATGTAGCCACTCTCCACAGAAGAGTCCCATCTCATCAGGTTTCTTCTGAGGAACAAGACACAAGCCCCTACTACTCCACAATGCCATGGACACCTATCTTTTCTTTCTGTCTTTGGAAAATTATTTTTAGGTGGAGCAAATCCTTCTCTCTCTGTTCAGATTTTCTTCGGAAGCCCTTCTCTTCTCTGTCTGAAGAATGTACAGCATAACCTCCTCATGGACTTGATTTTGGAAAGAAAATGAAGAAAGAAAAATTGTCATGTAGTTTCTTACAATACCACAAACCTCCCTGTGAGGTAAAAGAGTCTAGAAATGGTATTATTTAAGAAGAGGGAAAGGGAAAAAGGAAACAACTTCAATCATTGTTAAAAAAAAATTACCTCTACCACACTATCCTCTATGCCAGTATTTCTCAACTGGGGGTAATTTTGCCTCCTAGGGGTTATTTGACAATGTCTGAAGGTATTTTTTAGTTGTTACACAAGAAAAGTACTAATGTTATCTCATGAACAGAAGCCAGGGATACCACTAAATGTTTTACAATGAAGAAGACAGCCCTTATATTAAAGAACTAGTCAACACAAAATGTTAATAGCGCTGAGGATGAGAACCCTGAATTATGCTGACTTACATGGTTCTATGAAGAGATGAGCAGCAGTAGCTTTAGCTGACTGACTGCTACGCTGCATCTATCATCTGAGCCAAATTCAAATTCCAGGTTTCCACTCACAAGTTTAGAGTATGTCTCTAATTCGCCTTGACAGATCAAATATGCCTGACTTTATTCTACAAATTTTCAATTAAATGGAATGTCTTTGTGGTTCCTTTACCTACCCTACCAAATAGTTATATCTATGATTTCCTAATTCTCCTGCCTTAGGCTATTCTGTTTCTGTTTGCTGAATTAGTAGCCTCTCCTCTCATCCTCAGCTGTCCACACCAGGTCAATACATCACCAGGTCAAAAACCTTTTCCTATCTCAACCCCCATTACTCTATATTTTTCTGTCTTCATCATAGGAACAAGATCTCCCACATCAAAATCTTCTAGAACTTTCCATGGTGTTTATTATCTTTTTCTTCATGTTTACTAACATTTTATTTTTAATAGTGAAAAATTGAAGCAATCTAAATGATAAAACTTAAGACAATGATTTGATAAACTAAATCTAATGATATATCCAATGAATATATCATGCAGTTAGCAAAATGGTAATACTCTACTTTTTCATCTTTTATTTTAGGTTCAGGGGTACATGTGCAGGTTTCTTACACAGGTAAATTTCATGTCACGAGGGTTTGGTGTACAAATAATTTTGTCACCCAGGAAATAAGCATAGCACCTGACAGCTATTTTTTT
Organism: Hylobates moloch; assembly: GCF_009828535.3. Lineage (NCBI taxonomy): Eukaryota > Metazoa > Chordata > Mammalia > Primates > Hylobatidae > Hylobates > Hylobates moloch. The sequence continues at coordinate 50,531,323 of NW_026652281.1, forward strand.
CTGATCTCCTTACCTCTCCCACGCTCCACCCTGAAGAAGGTCCCAGTGTCGGTTATTCCCCTCCTAGTATCCATGGTTCTCATTGTTCAGCTCCCAGGTATAAGTGAGGACATGTGGTATTTGGTTTTCTGTTCCTGCACTAGTTTGCTTAAAATAATGGCCTCCAGCTCCATCCATGTTGCTGCAAAGGACATAATCTTAATGGTTTTTTTTTTTGGCTGGATAGTATTCCATGGTGAATATGTATCACATTTTCTTTATCCAGTCTATCATTGATGGACATTTAGGTTGATTCCATGTCTTTTCTATTAAAAATAGTATTTCAATGAACATATGCATGCATGTGTCTTTATGGTAGAATGATTTATATTCCTCCGAGTATATACCAATAATGGGATTGCTGGGTCTAATGGTAATTCTGTTTTTAGCTCTTTGAGGAATCACCACACTATTTTCCACAATGGCTGAATTAATTTACACTCTCATTACACTCTCAGCAACAGTGTAAAAGTGTTCTCTTTTCCCTGCAACCTCACCAGGATCTGTTTTGTTGTTGTTGTTGTTTTTACTTTTTAATAATAGCAATTCTGACTGATGTGAGATGATGTCTCACTGTGGTTTTGCTTTGCATTTCTCTCATCATTACTGATGTTGAGCATTTTTTCATATGTTTGCTGGCTGCATGTATGTCTTCTTTTGAAAAGTGTCTATTCATGTCCTTTGCCCACTCTTTGATGGGGTTATTTTTTTCTTGTAAATTTGTTTAAGTTTCTTATAGATTCTGGATATTAGATCTTTGTCAGATGCATACCTTACAAAAATTTTCTCCCATGCTCTAAGTTATCTGTTTGTTTACTCTGTCAATGGGTTTTTAAAAAAATTTACTCTGTTAACTTACTTGGTTAATAATCTTTGGCTGTGCAGGAGCTCCATAGTTTAATTACATCCATTACATCCCATTTGTCAATGTTTTTTGTTTCAATTGCTTTTGGCATCTTTGTCATGAAATCTTTGCCAAGTCATATGTCCAGAATGGTATGTACTAGGTTATCTTCCAGAGTTTTTCTAGTTTCAGGTTTTACATTTTAAGTCTTTAATCCATCTTGAGTTAATTTTTGTATGTGATATATGGTAGGGTCCAGTTTAAACCTTCTGCATATGGCTAGCCAGTTATCCCAGCACCACTTATTGAATAGGGAGTCTTTTCCTGATTGCTTGTTTTTATCAGCTTTGTTGAAGATCAGATGGTTGTAGATGTGTGGCCTTAATTCTGAACTCTTTATTCTGTTCCACTGGTCTATGTGCCTGTTTTTGTACCAGTACCATGCTGTTTGGGTTACTGTAGCCTCACAGTATAGTTGAAGTTGGGTAACATAATGCCTCCAGGTTTATTATTTTTGGTTAGGATTGCCTTGGCTATTCAAGCTTTTTTTTGGTTCCATATGAATATTTATTTTCCAATTCTGAAGAATGTCATTAGTATTTGATAGGAATAGCATTGAATCTGTAAATTACTTTGAATCTGTAAGTATAGCCATTTTAACAATATTGATTATTTCTACCCGTAAATATGAAATGTTGTTCCATTTGTATCATCTCAGATTTCTTTCAGCAGTGTTTTGTAATTCTCATCATAGAGGTTTTTAACGTCCCTGGTTAGCTGTATTCCTAGGTATTTTACTCTTTTGTCCCAATTGTGAATGGGATTACACTTCCAACTGGGCTCTCAGCTTGGATGTTGTTTGTGTATAAGAATGCTAGAGATGTGCCCTGCTATCTGTGTTTTTCCAGGGACATCAGGAAGCTGCACCCACCAGCTGAGTTCACATAAAAGTGGGAGTGCTGGGCTGAAAGCTCTAGCAAGTGTTGGCAACCTGGCTACCAGTGGTGAGGGTAGGTAGAGTGGCCAGCCATGTTCAGGCCAAAGCAGGACAGCTGGGCTGTAAGCTGGACCTGACCCCTGTCCAACAAGGGGTGGCTAGAGCAATCTTCCTGTTCCCAGGCACTACAGCTGCAGCCTCAATTGGGGATATGGCACCAGTGCTGGTGTGTTCTGGGACTTGAGGCTTGTAGAGGTCCCCTCAGACACAAGAGTTACCCCCACAAAATGTCCAGGTGGCTCTCTGCCCCTACCTAGATGTGCAGTGAGGGGTGGAGTACAGGGGGACCAAGGGGATTTATCCATTCCCAGTCTTGTACGGGTGTCTGTGGAGAGCATGAATCCCCCTGAGGGCTCTCACTCACCACCCTCTCCTATGTTGGAGAGGCTCTCCTGGCTCTACACTGAGCCTAAACCCACAGGTGCCCAGCTTCGCTCCTCTCCGCTCTTTGTGTTTTCCTGCTGTCTTGTTGGACCCTGACATGGTTTCCCAGACGATCGGCCTACAGGGTCAGTCTTCACTTGCTCTTTTGTTTCCCCTCCATGAGCTACTTCTAGTTTGACATCCTGGCTCCACCCCTCCAGATCTTTTGTCTTATATTGTGGTCGCTTGGCAAATATCTGTTCTCCAATAGTAAACTATAAGCTCTTTTTATGAGTACAATTTATCTTTTTTATAGTGATGATAATAAAAATTAATATTTACTAAAAACTTATTCTGGGATTGAGATCATGATAAGCACTTTTCCTGCATAATGTCATTAAATATGTTACTTATAACCAGAAATAATATTCAAATAGTTACAACAGTTACAGCACAGGCACAGTGTCACAGCCCTTGGTGTAACTATTTCAGGCTTCCTGCTTGCAGTAGAACATAATCTTATAACTAACAACCTCAAACTCAAGTACCCATCACAGATATTTAATTTCTCCAACATATTAGGGTTTTACCCAGTTATAATACACTGCACAACACCACACTTAAATTTATTTGCAAGTCAAAACTTATGTCTCTCTTCTACTAGACCTAATTTGATTAGACAAAAAGAATACCAAAAAATACTGCCCAAATTCAAATTATAGCCTCCACCATTGTATCTACCCAGAAAAGCCTAATTAAGCTCTCCTTTTTCTCTTTTCTTACTCCCTCCCTCCTAACACTACTCTTAATTATTTAACCCTGTTCCCTTACGTAATCTCAATCACAATAAAAATACTGACAGAGATCAACCAGCAACCACCACCAATTAACATCCATAACTGTATAAGGCAGATACACTCATAGAATCCTCAAATAGTAATCCTATTTCTTCACCCTCAAAGATCACCCAGTTTTCTATATTCTTAAAATCAATTACAATAGCCCAACAAAAGGCAGCAGAAACCTCTGCAGACTTAAATGTCCCTGTCTGACAGCTTTAAAGAGAAAAGTGGTTCTCCCACCACAGAGTTTGAGATCTGAGAACAGACAGACTGCCTCCTCAAGTGGGTCCCTGACCCCCGAGTAGCCTAATTGGGAGGCACCCACAAGTAGGGGCAGACTGACAGCCCACACAGCCGGGTACCCCTCTGAGACGAAACTTCCAGAGGAACGATCAGGCAGCAACATTTGCTGTTCACCAACATTAACTGTTCTGCAGCCTCCGCTGCTGATACCCAGGAAAACAGGGTCTGGAGTGGACCTCTGGCAAACTCCAACAGACCTGTAGCTGAGGGTCCTGACTGTTAGAAGGAAAACTAACAAACAGAAAGGACATCCACACCAAAATCCCATCTGTACATCACCATCATCAAAGACCAGAGGTAGATAAAACCACAAAGATGAGGAAAAAACAGAGCAGAAAAACTGAAAATTCTAAAAATCAGAGCGCCTCTCCTCCTCCAAAGGAATGCAGCTCCTCACCAGCAACAGAACAAAGCTGGACGGAGAATGACTTTGATGAGTTAAGAGAAGAAGGCTTCAGACAATCAAACTTCTCCAAGCTAAAGGAGGAACTTCGAATCCATCACAAAGAAGCTAAAAACCTTGAAAAAAGATTAGATGAATGGCTGACTAGAATAACCAATGCAGAGAAGTCCTCAAAGGACCCCATAGAGCTGAAAACAATGGCACGAGAACTACGTGATGAATGCACAAGTTTCAGTAGCCGATTCAATCAACTGGAAGAAAGGGCATCAGTGATGGAAGATCAAATGAATGAAATGAAGTGAGAAGAGAAGTTTAGAGAAAAAAGAGTAATAAGAAATGAACAAAGCCTCCAAGAAATAAGGGACTATGTGAAAAGACCAAATCTGTGTCTGATTGGTGTACCTGAAAGTGACAGGGAGAATGGAACCAAGTTGGAAAACACTCTGCAGGATATTATCCAGGAAAACTTCCCCAACCTAGCAAGGCAGGCCGACATTCAAATTCAGGAAATACAGAGAATGCCACAAGATAATCCTCAAGAAGATCAACTCCAGGACACATAATTGTAACATTCACCAAAGTTGAAACGAAGGAAAAAATATGAAGGGCAGCCAGAGAGAAAGGTCGAGTTACCCACAAAGGGAAGCCCATCAGACTAATAGCGGATCTCTTGGCAGAAACTCTACTAGCCAGAAGAGAGTGGGGGCCAATATTCAACATTCTTAAAGAAAAGAATTTTCAACCCAGAATTTCATATCCAGCCAAACTAAGCTTCATAAGTGAAGGAGAAATAAAATACTTTACAGACAAGCAAATGCTGAGAGTTTTTCTCTACCAGGCCTGCCCTAAAAGAGCTCCTGAAAGAAGCACTAAACATGGAAAGGAACAACCAGTAACAGCCACTGCAAAAATATGCCAAATTGCAAAGACCATTGATGCTAGGAAGAAACTGCATCAACTAATGAACAAAATAACCAGCTAACATCATAATGACAGGATCAAATTCACACATAACAACATTAACCTTAAATATAAATGGGCTAAATGCTCCAATTAAAAGACACAGACCAGCAAATTGGATAAAGAGTCAAGACCCGTCAGTGTGCTGTATTCAGGAAACCCATCTCAAGTGCAGAGACACACATAGACTCAAAATAAAGGGATGGAGGAAGATCTACCAAGCAAATGGACAACAAAAAAAGGCAGGAGTTGCAATCCTAGTCTCTGATAAAACAGATTTTAAGCCAACAAAGATCAAAAGAGACAAAGAAGGCCATACATAATGGTAAAGGGATCAATTCAACCAGAAGAGCTAACTATCATAAATATATATGCACCCAATACAGGAGCACCCAGATTCATAAAACAAGTCCTGAGTGACCTACAAAGAGACTTGGACTTCCACACAATAATAATGGGAGACTTTAACACCCCACTGTCAACATTAGACAGATCAATGAGACAGAAAGTTGACAAGGATATCCAGGAATTGAACTCAGCTCTGCACCAAGTGGACCTAATAGACATCTACAGAACTCTCCACCCCAAATCAACAGAATATACATTCTTCTCAGCACCACATTGCACTTATTCCAAAATTGACCACATAGTTGGAAGTAAAGCTCTCCTCAGCAAATGTAAAAGAACAGAAATTATAACAAACTGTCTCTCAGACCACAGTGCAATCAAACCAGAACTCAGGATTAAGAAACTCACTCAAAACTGCTCAACTATATGGAAACTGAACAACCTGCTCCTGAATGACTACTGGGTATATAACGAAATGACAGTAGAAATAAAGATGTTCTTTGAAACCAATGAGAACAAAGACACAACATATCAGAATCTCTGGGACACATTTAAAGCAGTGTGTAGAGGGTAATTTATAGCACTAAACGCCCACAAGAGAAAGCAGGAAAGATCTAAAATTGACACCCTAACATCACAATTAAAAGAACTAGAGAAGCAAGAGGAAACACATTCAAAAGCTAGCAGAAGGCAAGAAATAACTAAGATCAGAGCAGAACTGAAGGAGATAGAGACACAAAAAACCCTCAAAAAATCAATAAATCCAGGAGCTGGTTTTTTGAAAAGATCAACAAAATAGATATACTGCTAGCCAGACTAATAAAGAAGAAAAGAGAGAAGAATCAAACAGACACAATAAAAAATGATAAAGGGGGTATCACCACCCATCCCACAGAAATACAAACTACCATCAGAGAATACTATAAACACCTCTACGCAAATAAACGAGAAAATCTACAAGAAATGGATAAATTCCTGGACACATACACCCTCCCAAGACTAAACAAGGAAGAAGTTGAATCTCTGAATAGACCAATAACAGGCTCTGAAATTGAGGCAATAATTAATAGCTTACCAACCAAAAAAAGTCCAGGACCAGAAAGATTCACAGCCAAATTCTACCACAGGTACAAGGAGGAGCTGGTACCATTCCTTCTGAAACTATTCCAATCAATAGAAAAAGACGGAATCCTCTCTAACTCATTTTATGAGGGCAGCATCATCCTGACACCAAAGCCTGGCAGAGACACAACCAAAAAATAGAATTTTAGACCAATATACCTGATGAACATCAATGCAAAAATCCTCAGTAAAATACTGGCAAACTGAATCCAGCAGCACATCAAAAAGCTTATCCACCATGATCAAGTGGGCTTCATCCCTGGGATGCAAGGCTGATTCAACATATGCAAATCAATAAATGTAATCCAGCATATAAACAGAATGAAAGACAAAAACCTACATGATTATCTCAATAGATGCAGTAAAGGCCTTTGACAAAAATTCAGCAGCCCTTCAAGCTAAAAACTCTCAATAAATTAGGTATTGATGGGATGTATCTCAAAATAATAAGAACTATCTATGACAAACCCACAGCCAATATCATACTGAATGGGCAAAAACTGGAAGCATTCCCTTTGAAAACTGGCACAAGACAGGGATGCCCTCTCTCACCACTTCTTTTCAAAATAGTGTTGGAAGTTCTGGCCAGGGCAATCAGGCAGGAGAAGGAAATAAAGGGTATTCAATTAGGAAAAGAGGAAGTCAAATAGTTCCTGTTTGCAGATGACATGATTGTATATCTAGAAAACCCCATTGTCTCAGCCCAAAATCTCTTTAAGCTGATTAGCAACTTCAGCAAAGTCTCAGGATACAAAATCAATGTGTAAAAATCACAAGCATTCTTATACGCCAATAACAGACAAACAGAGAGCCAAATCATGAGTGAACTCCCATTCACAATTGCTTCCAAGAGAATAAAATACCTAGGAATCCAACTTACAAGGGATGTGAAGGACCTCTTCAAGGAGAACTACAAACCACTGCTTAATGAAATAAAAGAGGATACAAACAAATGGAAGAACATTCCATGCTCATGGGCAGGAAGAAACAATATCGTGAAAATGGCCATACTGCCCAAGGTAATTTATAGATTCAATGCCATCCCCATCAAGCTACCAATGACTTTCTTTACAGAATTGGAAAAAACTACTTTAAAGTTCGTATGGAACCAAAAAAGAGCCCGCATCACCAAGTGAATCCTAAGCCAAAAGAACAAAGCTGGAGGCATCACGTTACCTGAGTTCAAACTACACTACAAGGCTACAGTAGCCAAAACAACGTGGTACTGGTACCAAAACAGAGATATAGACCAATGGAACAGAACAGAGCCCTCAAAAATAACAGCACACATCTACAACCATCTGATCTTTGACAAACCTGACAAAAACAAGAAATGGGGAAAGGATTCCCTATTTAATAAATGGTGCTGGGAAAACTGGCTAGCCCTACGTAGAAAGCTGAAACTGGATCCCTTCCTTACACCTTATACAAAAATTAATTCAAGATGGATTAAAGATTTAAATGTTAGACATAAAACCGTAAAAACCCTAGAAGAAAACCTAGGCAATACCATTCAGGACATAGGCGTGGGCAAGGACTTCATGTCTAAAATACCAAAAGCAATGGCAACAAAAGCCAAAATTGACAAATGGGATCTGATTAAACTAAAGAGCTTTCGCACCGCAAAAGAAACTACCATCAGAGTCAACAGGCAACCTACAAAATGGGAGCAAATGTTTGCCATCTACTCATCTGACAAAGGGCTAATATCCAGAATCTACAATGAACTCAAACAAATTTACAAGAAAAAAAACAAACAACCCCATCAACAAGTGGGTGAAGGATATGAACAGACACTTCTTAAAAGAAGACATTTATGCACCCAACAGACACATGAAAAAATGCTCAACATCACTGGCCAGCAGAAAAATGCAAATCAAAACCACAATGAGATACCATCTCACACCAGTTAGAATGGCGATCATTCAAAAGTCAGGAAACAACAGGTGTGGAGAGGATGTGGAGAAATAGGAACACTTTTACACTGTTGGTGAGACTGTAAACCAGTTCAACCATTTTGGAAGACAGTGTGGCAATTCCTCTGGCATCTAGAACTAGAAATACCATTTGACCCAGCCATCCCATTACTGGGTATATACCCAAAGGATTATAAATCATGCTGCTATAAAGACACATGCACACGTATGTTTATTGCGGCCCTATTTACAATAACAAAGACTTGTAACCAACCCAAATGTCCAACAATGATAGACTGGATTAAGAAAATGTGGCACATGCACACCATGGAATACTAGGCATCCATAAAAAAGGATGAGTTCATGTCTTTTGTAGGGACATGGATGAAGCTGGAGACCATCATTCTCAGCAAACTATCGCAAGGACAAAAAACCAAACACCGCATGTTCTCACTCATGGTAGGAATTGAACAGTGAGAACATTTGGACACAGGAAGGGGAACATCACGCACCTGGGCCTGTTGTGGAGTGGGGGGAGGGGGGAGGGATAGCATTAGGAGATATACCTAATGTAAATGACGAGTTAATGGGTGCAGAACACCAACATGGCACTTGTATAAATATGTAACAAACCTGCACGTTGTGCATATGTACCCTAGAACTTAAAGTATTAAAGAAAAAAAAAAGTGGAGGTATAACCAGACCATAGCTTACATTTATGCCAATCACCAAGTTTTGGCCAATCAAATGTAGCCAACTGTTCATGTTCAAACTGTGTTCAAACAAGGCAAACGCCAAGCTGTAACCAATCCAGGTGTTTCTGTATCTCATTAAAGAAAAAAAAATCAATTACAATTTCCACCTCATCATAATCAATTATTCATATAACTAACACAAACTCTAACAGCAACCCTAATAGCAAAGCACCGCACAGAGCAACATTTGGCCCTCAGGTCTCAGGGTATTCCTCAGTAGCTCTCACTGTCATATAACCAAAAATGACCATTATTGCCCCCAAATAAATTTTAAAAAAACTATTAAACCTACAAAAGCCCCACCAAGTTTAATACAATATCGCAACCCCCTCCCCCACTAATAATTAACCCCAATCCCCCATAAGTAGGAGACGGCTTTGAAGAGAGCCCCACAAGGCCTATAACAAGAATAATAATAAAAATACAACATATGTTCTAATTCTTAAAAGGAATATGACTAATGACATGAAAAATCATCATTGTACTTCAATTATAAGAACCCTAATGACTAACACTCACGAAATACACTCCTTAATAAAAATTATTAACCACTTGTTTATTGACCTACCTGCACCATCAGACATCTCTGCGTGGTGAAACTTCAGCTCACTTCTAGATATTTTCCTGGTCCTTCAAATCGGTACAGGGTTATTCCTAGCTATACATTACAAGTTAGATACTTTAACTACCTTCTCCTTAGTCACACGCATTTGCCGAGATGTAAATTACAGCTGAGTTATCCGCTACCTAGGTGCTAGTGGGGCTTCAATATTCTTCATCTGCCTATTTCTACATGTAGGCTGAGGCTTATACTACAGATCATTTACCTTCCTAGAAACTTGAAATATTGGCATTATTCTTCTATTTGCGGTTATAGCAACAGCATTCATAGGTTACATACTTCCATGAGAACAAATATCGTTCTGAGGTTCAACAGTACTTACAAATGTACTATCAGCCACCCCATAATTGGAACCAACCTTGTACAATGAATCTGAGGTAGATTCTCAATGACAAAGCCACCTTTATATGATTCTTCACTTTCCATTTCATCCTACCTTTTATTATCACAGCCCTAGTAGCCATCCACCTCTCATTCCTACATGAAACAGGATCTAATAACCCCTCAGGAATTTCATCAGACTGACAAAATCCCATTTCACCCTTATTACACAATTAAAGGTATTCTAGGCTTAATTCTACTTCTCCTGCTCCTGTTAATTCTAGTTCTATTCTCACGTGACCTCCTAGGAGGCCCAGATATCTACACCCCAGCAAACCCCCTCAGCACTCTGCCCCATATCAAACCAGAGTGGTACTTTTTATTTGCCTACGCAACCCTACAGTCTATCCCAAACAAACTAGGGGGTGTACTAGCCGTTATATTTTCTATCCTCATTCTAGCAATTATCCCAATATTTCATACATCTAAACAACAAAGTATGACATTCCATCAATTAAGTCAGTGTTTATTCTGAATCTTAGTGGCTGACCTATTCACACTTACTTGAATTGGAGAAAAACCCATCAAACACCCTTTCATCATTCATCAGACAAACCGCATTCATTGCATATTTTTCTATTATTTTTATTTTTATACCATTCACCAGCTTAATTGAAAACAAATTACCTAAATGAAGATGTCATTGTAGTATAACTTTATTACTCTAGTCTTGTAAACCAAAAATGGAGGATTTCCTCCCCAGGACAACCTCAGGGAAAAAGCATCCTGCTTCACCGCCAGCTCCCAAAGCTGAAATTCTACTTAAACTACTCCCTACATCCTTTAATGACCAATTAGAACAAATGCTAGCCATAAACAGCCAGTAAATCCAAACAGGGGGTGCTAGTGAGTATCAGCTGTTTGTATACCACTTTATTTATTTTCTGTTACTTCTCATGCAATCAGAGGTCCATGAAGATTTGTAGGTAGGTTAATAATTAATTGTAGATATCGCTTAACCTTAGCAGGAAATCAGATGTCTATTTCACTTCTATTTCCTTAGGAATTAGGCCAGTGTCAAGCATATAGAAAGTGCTTGTAAATATTTGTAGAATAAACAAAAAAAATACTAAAGTGCTTTTAGGTATTGAATATTTTTTGTGTGCCAGACACAACATCAGATATTTTTATTTTATTATTTCAATTCATATAACAATGCCACCAGAAGGCATCATGACAACAATATTACCATTGAGAAAACCTAGACAAATAGAGGCTAAACAATAATGGTGTTAATGTGTTGATAGAAAGAGATTCAGACCAGTTATGCATAACTACTTAGATGTAGTTGCTCACAAGAAACTCTACAAGGTGAGTGATGATGGTAAGCATTCACCCACAAGAAAAGCAAGAAATGGCTGGTGACAGTAGCATTCATGTAGACAGTGACTCAGAAAAGTGTAAGGAAGTGATTCTAGTCCTTTAAACTGCATTTTTTTTTTGCTCTTTCTCTTTTTTTAAATAGCGAGTGGGTAAATGGTAATGGTTGTTGGTCCCATGTTTTATTTTGGTCCCATGTTGGTCCCATGTTTTATTACTAGTGGTAATAAAAAAGAGATGCATACATGAAGAAAAAACAGGAGATTTAGTCCACACGTGGAACAGAACAAAACCCACAACTTCTAACCAATGAGGACGAAAAAATTGTGACCATTTATTTCTGGGTTTCTATTCTTTTCCATTGGTTTATATGTCTATTTTTGTACCAGTACCATGCTGTTTTGGTTACTGTAACCTTGTAGTATAATTCAAAGTCAGGTAGCGTGATGCCTCCAGTTTTGTTCTTTTTGCTTAGGATTACCTCGTCTATTCAGTCTCTTTCTTGGTTCCATATGAATTTTAAAATAGCTTTTTTCTAGTTATGTGAAGAATCTGAATGGTAGTTAAATAAAAATAGCATGTATAGGAATTTGTAGAAATCTATAAATTTCTTTGAGCAGTATGTCCATTTTAATGATATTGATTCCTCCTATTCATGAGCATGGAATGTTTTTTAATTTGTTTGTGACATCTCTGATTCCTTTCAGCAGTGTTTTATAGTTCTCATTGTAGAGATCTTTCACCTCCCTAGTTAGCTGTGTTTTTAGGTATTTTATTCTTTTAGTGGAAATTGTGAATGGGAGTATGTTCCTGATTTGGTCCTCAGCTTGACTGTTGTTGGTGTAAAGAAATTCTAGTGATTTTTGCACATCAATTTTATTTCCTGAGACATTTCTGAAGCTGATTATCAGCTTAAGAAGCTTTTGAGCTGAGACTTTAAGGTTTTCTAGATAAAATTATGTCATCCACAAACAGGGATTATGTCATCTGCAAACAGATGACATAATCTCATATCTATACTATCCCTCTTCCTATAAGGGTGTCCTTTATTTCTTTCTCTCACTGATTGTCCTGGGCAGGACTTCCAAGACTACGTTGAATAGGAGTGGTGAGAGGGCATCTTTGCTGTGTTCCAATTTTCAAGGAAAATGCTTCCAGCTTTTGCCCTTTCAGTATGATGTGGGCTGTGGATTTGTCAAATATGGCTCTTACTATTTTGAGGTACATTCCTTAAGTGCTTAGTTTACTGAGAGTTTTTAACATAAATTGATATTTAATTTTATCAAAAGGCTTTTCTTCATATATTGAGATAATCACATGGTTTTTGTCTTTAGTTCTGTTTATGTGATGAATCACATTTATGGATTCGTGTATGTTGAGCCAACCTTGCATCCCAGGGGTAAAGCCTATTTGATTTTGGTGGAAAACTTTTTGATATGCTGCTGGATTTGCTTTGACAGTATTTTGTTGAGGATTTTTACATCAATGTTCATCAAAGATATTGGCCTGAAGTTTTCTTTTTTTGTTTTATCTCTGCCTGATTTTGGTATTATAATGATGCAGGCCTCATAGAATGAATTACAGAGGAGTCCCTTCTCCTCATTTTTTTGAAATAATTTTAGTGGCAATGGTACCAGCTCCTCTTTGTTCATCTAGTAGAATTCAGGTATGAATCAATCTGGTTCTGGGCTTTTTCTTTTTGGTTGATACCCTATTTATTACTGCCTCAATTTCAGAGCTTGGTATTGGTCTGTTCAGGGATTCAATTTCTTCCTGATTCAGTCTTGGGATGGTGCATGTGTCCAGGAATGCATCCATTTCTTCTAAATATTCTAGTTTATGTGCATAGAGGTATTCATAATATTTTCTGGTGATTATTTGTATTTCTGTGGGGTCAGTGGTGACATCCTCCTTGCCATTTCAGATTGTGTTTATCTGAACCTATTCAATAAATGGTGCTGGGAGAACTGGCTAGCCATATGCAGAAGATTGAAACTGGACCCATTCCTTACGCCATATACAAAAGTTAACTCAAGATGGATTAAAGACTTAAACATAAAACTTAACACTGTAAACATCCTGGAAGACCACCTAGGCAATATCATTCAGGACATAGGCACAGGCAAAGACTGCATGAGGCAGACACCAAAAAGCAATTGCAACAAACAGAAAAATTGATAGTGTTAATCTAATTAAACTAAACAGTTTCTGTACAGCAAAAGAAACTATCAACAGAGTAAACAGACAACTACAACCTGGGAGAAAATTTTTGCAAACTATGTATCTGACAAAGGTCTAATATCCAGCATCTATAAAAAAGTTAAAACAAATTTACAAGAAAAAAACAACAAACAGCCCCATTAAAAAGTGAGAAAAGGACATGAACAGACACTTCTCAAAAGAAGACATAGATGCAGCCAACAAGCATATGAAAAAATGCTCAACATCAGTAATCATTAAAGAAATGCAAATCAAAACCACAACAAGACACCATATCACACTAGTCAGACTGGCTATTACTAAAAAGTCACAAAATAACATACTGGTGAGGTTGTGGAGAAAAAGGAATGCTTATACACTGTTGGTGGGAATGTAAATTGGTTCAACCATTGTGGAAGACAGTGTGGTAATTCTTCGAAGTCCTAAAGACAGAAATACCATTCAACCCAGCAATCCCATTACGGGGTATATACCCAAAGGCATACAAATCATTCTGTTATAAAGACACATGCACACATATGTTTATTGCAGCACTATTCACAATAGCAAAGATGTAAAGTCAACCTAAATGCTCATCAATGATAGACTGGATAAAGAAATTGTGTTACATATACACCATGGAATATTATGCAGCCATAAAAAAGAATGAGATCATGTTCTTTGCAGGGGCATCGATGGAGCTGGAGGCCATTATCCTTAGGAAACTAAGTCAGTAACAGAAAACAAAATACCACATGCTCTTACTTACAAGTGGGAGATAAATGGACACATAAAGGAGAACAACACACATAGGACTATTGGAGAGTGGAGGGTGGGAGGACAGAGAGGATCAGGAAAAATAACTAATGCATACTAAGCTTAATATCTGGGTGATCAAATAACCTGTACAACAAAGCCCCATGACAGTTTACCTATATAACAAACCTGCACATGTACTCCTGAACTTAAAAGTTTAAAAAAAAAAAAAAAAAAAGCAGGGAGCCTGAAAGAGAGTAGAGCTTTCTCCCTATAATCATGGATCTCTTTTCAGGCATATACTTTATTTGCAGGCATATCATGAAGTATAAACATATTAGTTAACAAAAAAAAAGTTACCATAAAATGTTCCTTACAAAATCTAGAACTTTCTGTGGTGATTTTGAGCTGACTAGAAAATTGCTAGACAAATATCGATCAGCTTCCATTGCTCATGATATCTAAGCACGCCATGAATACACACTGAGACCTTGGGCTCAAATGCCTCCACCTCATTTCTTTCCATTCCTTATTTGAATTTTAGAGCATAAAACTTTACAAAATAAAGTGATCCCTCACAAAAGTACAGCAATTGAGTGCACCTGTGGTAGGTTGTTCTCACTGAATATCGTTTTTAAAGACCACAATAATCCTCTGGTTTTTCTTTCACTTGATCCTTTTATGGGTTTTGTGTTGTAGGGTGGCTGCATATTACATGAAATTTAATCAAGCAGCTACTTTTTTGTGTAACTAAATGGAAATCTGGGCATCTGCTTTGTCAGTGACCTTTGACTGACCCTGGCTCACTATAGCCAGTTATATAAAAAATTAAAGGTTTTATGTCAGAAGCTAAGAAAAATGGCTATTGGTATCCCAGCTCCATTCTTTGCTGCTTGGACATAGAGTTCTGGTTTCTTTCTCATCACAAATTGGGCAAAGCCCCTTCCAAATTTTTTGTGTCCCCTTCCCATAAATCAAAAATTCAGTTTTGACTGTATGGCAAACTTGCATGTGTTTTTCTGGGTATTCTATTCTTAGCTTGTCTGATCTACACTTTTTAACTTTAGTTTTAGATATTTGTAACTTTATTTTCAAAGGCACTTTCTCAAAGGTAAACCCAGACTGTTGTCTTCAGAGTTAGTACTAATGAAGTATCTAATACATTTTACAAGAAGTAGTCCCTTAGATTTCTAGAGGGTATCCGTCTGGGATTTTTGACATACTTTGTTTCTGTACATCTTCTCCTGGAATTCTTTGGTGTATTAGTCAGGGTTTTCCATTGAAACAGAACCAATAAGACACATACACACACACACACACATGCACACACATACACATGCACACACATGTGTATAAATAAGATTTATAAGGAATTGACACACATGATTGTGAAGGCTGAGAAGTCTCATGATCTGCTGTCTGAAAGTTGGAAGTCCAGGGAGCCAGTAGTGTAGTTCCAGGTTAAGTGCAGGAGAACAATGTCCCATCTCAAAAGCAGATAGAGAGAGTAAATTCTCCCTTATCCCACATTTTGTTCTATTTGGGCCTCCAAAGGATTGGACAATGCCCATTCACATTATGGGAGACAATCTGCTTTACTCATTCTACCAAATCATATGTTAATCTCATCCAGAAACACCCTCACAGACATGCTTAGAATAATGTTTAGCCAAACAGCCGGGCATCCCATCTCCCAGTCAATTTGACAAACAAAATTAACCATCAGAATTTGGTAGCTCCAGTCTCTAAAACTCAAGAAAATATAAGAGCTAGAGTTCTATTGATCTAGTCAGATTTAATCTTAGAGCAAGGCTAGAAACTGTGTGTTCCTTAAAACGGATGCCCATATCTCTCTAATTTCATACCCAGAACACAG
This sequence comes from Hylobates moloch, assembly GCF_009828535.3. NCBI lineage: Eukaryota > Metazoa > Chordata > Mammalia > Primates > Hylobatidae > Hylobates > Hylobates moloch. The sequence goes on from NW_026652281.1 coordinate 50,547,369, forward strand.
CACAGTGCCTAGAAAATGGTAAGTAACCAGTACATGTTGAATTAATCACTCTGCGCTATGAGAAGTTCAAGTGAGGGTTTGTTTATGTAATTTTATGTTAACAAAGTGAGAACATCTACATTACCTTCTCTTACCCCTGCAGCTCTCTAAAAACCAGGATCTACATCAAATGGATAGAAATTCTATATAGAATTCTACATGGAAGGAAACCAAGATACCAGCAATCTATCTAATATTTATATGTCTTGTAGTACCCATTTAGATATGCTCAGAGCGAAATGGGTTTCACATTGAGCCTTCAATAGATGCCTCCCTAAGCTAGACATGATCTCTTTCATTTCCTATTTTCTAATTTACTTGTTAATTCAATAGAAAGTCAATATTACAGAATCATAGGTTTTCATTTTCTTAACTTTTCCTTTGACAGGAAAACTGGTATCTCAGTAAGAGTGAATTCAAAGATGCCAAAAGATCACATTTCTATCCAGTTGTTTTCTGAGCTCTTACCAAGAAATAAAAGAAAATACCAATGAACACAGAACTAGTATCAGAGTGCAAGTTCACATCTAGTATGTAGAACTGATTTTCTGACAATCTCCAAAAAATAACCATATTTGCTGTATTAATAAATAAATGCAGAAATGAGCCTTGGGTTTATCTGGGCTCCAGACAAGCTTTTTTGGCCTGTCAGAGCCAAGTGAATTGTCTACATAAAGCCTTCCATCAAAGCTTCCTTGAGCATCAAGTCTAAGGAAGGGACCCCAAAGAATTGCAAAAGATAGATAAGCAATATGTAATACTAATAAGTGGCCCAAACTGGACAAGTTAAATCTTCCAAATGCTGCCCCTAGTAACTCTAAACTAGCTGTTGATTCCTTTACAGCCCAACTGGGAAGCCACATGGTTAGTCTAGCCCACAAAAAGTTATATTATCAACTGCAGAGATCATATTAGCAACATATCTTTACTTGATATAAAAGTCATAAAATTTATTGGCAGAAAATAATGCAGCCTGTACATGTTTAAAAATATGAAGGCATATACTTACATAAACATTCAACTCATAATTCTATAAATTGTCATCATTTGGGGGTAAGATTTCTTTCAGCTACAAGATGGAAGTTACGCCATACCTGTGAATATTCTCTCTTCATATTCAGTTTTCAGAAACAGTCTACTGAAGAACTATGATTATTTCCCCAGTTCAATTTTTCTGCTTGACCTCATATGGCTGTCAGGCTTAGGACAGCTGACAAGACAATTAAGCAAAAGGCAGCCAAAAACAAAGAAAATAATAGGGAATTTTAAATACTTGAATCAAAAAGCAAACTTTCTGACTCACCATGCATTGTCAAGTTGTCCCAAATGCTTTCTCATAGGCTCAGCAGGATGTTGATTACCTGAGCACCAGCTCTGTCATCCCCAATGGGAAGCTGCAATACCATAATGGTAACAGAGAAGCTATTGTCAGTGGGCTGCTTTAATTTAATTGCTCAGTTAAAAATTATGAGAAAGAAAACAAAAAAGTCTTACATATGACCATCATAAAGTGTAACATTAAATCCAAGGAAATTAGAATTCAGCATGATAAAAATAACAGACTACTGAGACTAAAGAAATACCAAGTTGAAAAATCCCAGACTTCAGGGATCTCTTCTATTCTCTTCTCTCTTTTCATTGGGATGATTTTATCCATTCTCAGGGCTTTATGAATCTACATGCAAAGGATTCCCAGATTTAAATTTCAGAGCTAATCCCCTTTTCCTGTACTCTAGGTTTGTTTTTTATTCTGCTTTCTTAGCATCTTTATTTGTTTTCATAATAAGAATCTTAGAATTCTTATTATGCATATGGTCAAAACAACTTGATTCCTCAACCTTTTCAATATTCTTCCTTACTAAATTTCTCAGTTTCAGTTATTTTACATCCACCTAGGTGATTAAGCAAAAACGCAAGAGTCATTCTTGATTCCTGTCTTGTAATGAAATCAATTATGGTTGGGCAAGGTGGATCACACCTGTAATCCCAACACTTCAGGAGGCCGAGATGGAAGAACAACTTACTTGGGCCAGGAGTTTGAGACCAGCCTGGACAACACAGCAAGAGCCCGTCTCTACAAAAAAAAATAAATAAATTAACCGGGCATGGTGGCACATGCCTGTAGTTCCAACTACTCTGGAGGCTGAAGCAGGGGGATTGCTTGTGCCCAGGAGTCTGAGGCTACAATTAACTATGATTGTGTCACTGCCCTCCAGCCTGGGCAACAAAATGAGATCCTGTCTCTAAAAAAGAAAAAAAGAAAAGAAAACTAGATCTCAAAGCTAACATTACATTTTTATCACACTTTCTCCCCTGTTACTCTCCTGGACTGCTGCAACAGAATCTCCTAGACTCCTTCAATATCCTCTCATTAAAACCCATTTTCTACCCCTGCCCCTCTATAGCCTAGTATCCACACAAAAATTATATTGATACTTTCCACTAGAAAGTAAGTTTCCCAATCTTGTCCACCAAGGGATAATTATATCAACTAGCAAGTAACACTTGGTAATATAGAGGCCAACCTCCATTATTGACCTGTAACGTAAAACTACTGAATGTAATGGTGTAGAATGCGAGAATGTAATTCACTTACAATAAAGGTAATATGGAAAGGCATGAGGTGCCTTTGTTTCTCTCCTTCCTCAATCATCAGCGGCTCTGCCTAAAATCAAGTTCTCCTTTTTCTGCATGTGGCCTCCTCTTCTCAATAACTATCATTATGTCATTTTCTTCTGGCCCACTAGCTGCTAATTATTACCCGTGGAAGTCAAACCAAGCTGTTGTAGGGATCTGAATGGGCCCATAGTGCAGCAAGTTTGGAGATTTTCTGTGCTCATTCACTTGGGCCAGGTCTGTGTCTAATGCTCTCTTCTTCACTCGACCTCTACTTTACCTCCAGTTCTCCTTTTCTGAGGACTATAACCTGTATAAATATGTCATAGATTCCACAACAAACATCTCTGAGAAAATGGAATCCTAAGCAGCAGTATTTAAAAGAGTCAATGAAAGTGTATGCCAGTGATTTAAGTCTTGTGAAGTGTGGTTTCAGGTGGAAGAACACTGAAAACACATAAGCGAATACAGAGAATGTCTCTAGCTCACAGTTCTCAAATTTTATTGTACTTCAGAATCACCTTACTAAGACACATTGCTAGATCACACCCCAAGGGATTTTAATCCAGTAGTTCTAGCGTAGTCAGAAGTTTTGCATTTCTAACAAGTTCCTAGGTTGTGCTGCTGATTCTCAGAAATCTCACTGTGAGAACTACAGTTCTAGGCTCCACACTGGAAAGTGGTTGCAAGTGAAAGGAATTGTGTTGTCTTTACCTGAACTTGTTCTTACCTATAAGAGACTTCCTGCAGGGAGTTTAATCTGTATTATACTTGTAGCCCCTCTGCACCACAGGAAATTGATGGTCAACAGAAGCAACTCCAGACTCTGAAAGGACAGAAATTAAAAGATGGGTAACACTGCAAAAAGGAGAACTTGTGTGTTTGCCCCTAAAGGTAGTATATCAAATTCACAGAGGAACCTACTTTAGTAAATTTGGCAGTGATTCTTGGTCCTTATATCCAAGGATCCTCAGTCAACTAATATGGGGTTGGTTGGTCTGTGTATCAGTATTTTTAAATCTCACGGGTATTTTTAATGCATGTCATGATTGAGAACCACTATAGTCTACTGTGGTTTGATTTCCTATCTCTGCTAGACTTCTTTCTTTTTGGCCACATTAGTGTATCAAGTTAGTTATATGTATGTCATCTGAAATGTAGAAGTCTCAATCTAAGAAAGTGATTCTCAACCAGTTGTGCGTTTTGCCCCCAAGAAGATATTTGGCAATGTCTATATATATTTTTGATAACCAGAACTCGGAAGTTCTACTGAAATCTAGTGGGCGGAGGCTAAGGAATGCTGCTGAACTCAGTACAATGCATAAGAGAGTTCCCCACAACAAAGAGTTATCAAATCTGGACTATCCATAGTGCTGAAGTGGAAAAACCCTGGTCTAAGTGTGGGGCATGTGGTTCCTATGTTTCACCAAGAAGGGTTTGTTCTTAACAATATGTAAAGCATCAGCAAATTCTGATGGAAAAAATCCTGGATCTTTTGATTTATGGTCATGAGAGAGGGAAGAGAATAAACTGAGATCAATCCAAATGAAAGTTTGATAAATTAAAGCAAACAAATTAAAAATTTAAAAATATTACCCTTCTCATGATTATGCCTACAATCAAGACTTGAGTGTAGAACATCAGTCACATTTTTAATGTTTCACTTAATCCTGGTTTTCCGCAATTTTTAAACCCCATTTAAAAATTCTATTTGATAAAACTACTGTAGTGTTTAATGGGAAGGCATTATTGGTTATAAAACCATGTTGTGTACTCTCTTGGGAGACTGGAAAAGCTTGACATAGTTTTAAAAGGTCAAAATGGTTTACAATATATTTATGGCACACTCTTTGAGATTAAGAATGTCATTTCTCAATCATTTGGTTAAGTTGATATGTAAAGACCTAATATGAAAAACAGAAACCTTATTTGGGTTTTACTCTATTGATATCATTGATTCTTCCATCACTGTTTCTCGTCAAGCTGTTCCTGCTAATTATGGCTGGCGCAAAACCACATTCTACATTTTCTCTCAAGATTGGATTGTTTTTTCTCAAGTGAATAAAGAAGGAAGGATCTAGCCAAAGTAATAATGCATTTTATTACCTTTCTGTTTGCTTTTTTAATTACCATTGACACTGGAAGCATTTTGTTATTCCTATTGTTTTTACATCAATAAAATTAAATTAAATGAGAAAATAAAGCCAAGATATGTAATCTATTAAATCTAGGAGCTGATTTCAGATGAACAATAGGGAAACAGTTGACATCATTTTCACCAAATTAGGCTGGCAAGAAAATGCTTTCCATGCAAATAATATCAAATGCAATAAATATGAGAATGTGGAGCAGTAGGTTCCCTGCATACACATACTTTCTGTTGTCTACTTGAAAAGAATGAGTCATGACAATATGATTGTAAAATAAGCAGATATTTCCAAAAAGCAAATAGTTGGGGAACTGGGAGGAGAGAGGAAACCAAGAACTAATATTTACTGAGTAGCTTCTAAGCACCCAGAAAAATGCAAGGTACACTTGACATACGAAAGCTCATTTGTGGCAAAACAACGGCATGGATACTATCAACAAGACAAAAAATAGATTTAAAAAATATCAATTAGAAACTTCCAAGTATGCCTTGGTGCTGATAAGTCATTGACAAGGCAAAATATCTGATTGTTGTAAGATCTTTACAGTTCACAAATTCCAAAACTCATCCTATCTCATCTCTTAATTACCACATGGGCTGAGCAAGAAAGACACTATTATTCTAATTCTAGGGTTGAGAAGCTTATGACTCATTAGTATTGAGCAACTATCTCAGGATCAACCAGCTAGTAAGTTGCAGAATCTGGAGACAGAATGTATCTTCTTTCTACTACACCATGCTGCCTTTGCGGATACTGTTATGGCCTGAACTAATATTGCTATATTTTGCTATTTTTCTACATTTTGCTATGGAAAGAGTTCTAGGATGATTATGTAAATCTACCTCTCAATAACTCTTTCTAGGCTAGACCCAGAAAATAAGAAAATAACTAGCTATAAATATGCTTGCCCATTGAAATAATTTGGCAGAGATTAATCATATTTATTTATGCTGGAGTTTAACTTGACATGGATTTACCTGAGTTATAGGAGATTGTACCCCATCTCCTGCATGCACTTCTTCCCATTTCTCTGTATCATTCCTCTCTTCTCAGGTTCAGGCCCCTGCTTTTTCCTTCTTGTCCTGTTCTCTTCCGTTACCCTATTTTTCTTTTCTCAGTATTATGTAGTAAGGATGAAAGTGTGAATTGCTATAATATTTTTATTTGGGGAAGTAGAAATTTACTAGCATGTGTCAAGAGTTTTAAAATGGTCATATTCTTAGGTGCAGAAATCCACTTCATATAACGTATCCTAAGGGAGTGATTATAACTGGACGTAAAAACAAGACTCTTGTGTCAGTTTTCATGGAAGCCCAAAGGCAGCAGGTGCCAATCATTCCCTTGTTACACAGAGAGGGGCTGGGCCACCCAAGAGTGATTGACAAAAGAGGTATGAGAGAATTTCTTTTATAACCCTTACCTTTAAAATAGGCTAGGAAGGCTGTGAGCAGAAATGAAGCTTGGCAAAAGTATTGATCTAAAGAATATTTTCAATGGCTGTGGCCTTCTGCCTCCCTAATGCCATGGTGGAGGAGACAGTGGGCATCAAAGCACCCATGTGGTAAGCTTGAGGTTGGGAGCTCAGGCAGAGCACTGTTTTCTAACTCAGCCTACAATAATAGGTCTAGAGAGAGGAACAGAGTGGAAACCAACCAGCTCCTTTTTCTTCCCATTTGCCTTGAACCAGCTGCAAACTAGTGCATAATTTCTGATTATTAGACTATAATAGACACATTTATTAATTTATTATAATTAGTCTCTTATTTGTCAGATACAATAAATAACTGGGGGCTTTTTGTTTTCCAAGAGTGAGGAAATGATCTATCTTTATAACCTGCCCTAGATTTCAACTGGTAGTAATTTAAATTTTCTTCACTATCCTCGCCTGTGTTTTCTACATTTTCTACATAAATCCTTGCTTTATAAATGGAAGAAATATAAATAAATTATTAAGAAAATGATCAGCATCTCAAACGAGAAAATAAAAAACTGGAGAAAAGGATTTAGTTATGTGTTCCACAATTTTTTCTTTCCAAAATCTTTTTATTAGCTTTATTGCTTACATAAATATATAAAACAACCACTCATCAAATTTGCTAATTACATATAGGTAAAAGGGATTGTGAAGCAAATAATTATCACATCAAATCTGAGGTCAATGTTATTACTGACATTTATAGATGAGACAACTGTATTTCAATAAGCCACGTGTGTCCAAACTCTGATAGCCACTAAGTAGCAGGGTTGAAATTCAAATCTTTTCCGTTGGCTTGGAGTTTGTTTTAAGGAAAATTTACACATGAGGTGAAGAAAAGAATTCACTGACATTGAAGATCACTTACAAATCTGACATGTTAATATTTCATTTTATTAAATTGAAAACAAAAACAAGCAAACTCATTTCTGTAAAGGAAATAAAGCACAGTTGAAAAGGAGTTGCTAAGCTTGCTATATTGACATAGTTTGCTTAATTCTTTCAAAGAACCCAAATGTAAGTCTCTACAAGACAGAAATTGCTATGAAAGTAAGTAAATAACATAGAAGAAATAAAATAAAGACTATGAAATAAAGATACATTGTCCAAAAAGAAAAGAATGACAGAAGTTACGTCAATTGTGTGTGTGTGTGTGAAATTTAATCATGTGTTGATAACAGCAGCCACCTATGTCTCTAACTTGATGTACATGTACTATTTCCCAGCTTCATGAAAGACACAGCTTTTTGATTTTATTGAACAGTAGCTGCCAAAAAGGAATTGGAAATCATTTTTATTGCACACAACTAATTTGAGAATGTGAAGTTAAATGGCAGTCTCTAATATATTCACAGTATCTCTAAAGACGACCCTAAGGACAAATTTTAGTTTGAATGCAAATCCTCTGTTTTCCAGGCTACATAAATTAAATTGGAACCACATATCTTTTAAGTAATAACCCCTTACATAGTTATGATAGGTTCAGAATATCATGGTCTCCTAGAAAGAATATATTCATAGGAAAGAGAAATGCAAAATTCATACCTAATAAAAAACATGCAGATAAATATTTTCTCCTATTGAATAATGCAGCTAGGTTGAAGGGTTAGCACCCTTCTCTGCAAGAAGCAACACTTTGTTAGGAAGTTGTTACTATCCCAAAATAAAGTGAGATGCCAGATGTGTAAGTCTAGCATGTGGGTTCGACAGAACAGTCACAGAATTATTTGCAAAATGCTGCATAAGATTAGTACATGTATTTTTTCAACAAGTATATACTATTGACAGAAGTATGAGTAGAGTTAACATACACTTTACTAACTTGGGACTCTAAATCAAAGTTTTATAAAAGACTTCCATAGAGAGTATGGAAGGTTGGAGATGTATAGTTTCTTCATTTTATAATGATAACACAGTTTAATGCCTATTTACTATCCCACCAATCAGAATGTAATGGGTTAAGCTGAGATCATGTTTTGAATATTGTTTTAAGCTACTCTTCCTTAATTTAGTAGTATTAGGGGTAAGCTATTAAACAGCAGTTTCTTCCATCCAGAAGTTCTTCTCCTATTAGCAGAGTATCTGTTATATACTTGTAAGCTATAAATAACCGAAGACCTAATTGAAAGTTACTCAAATACTAAGGAAATGTACTGGACCATTTAACTCAAAGTCCAAAAGTAGGGTGGTTCAGGTTTACCATAATCCAAAAGCCTCTGTCCAATTTCTCTGTGATACTTGGCAGCACCATCCTCTTGATGGGGGTTCATCCCTAGCGTTACTGATGACAACGGAAGTTCTATCTCTGACCAGCACTCGTCTTTGTTTCCAGGGGCACAAAGGGTGTCTTGCCCAAGGATATTTTCTTCAGTCCATTGCAATTTCCCTCAAAAAGTCCCCAGCTCACTTTTTGTCATTAACCTGAATTTGGTCCCATGTCCGTTTGTAAATTAAACGCTGTTTCTAGTGGCATGCCATCAACAACTGGCTTAGTCCTGGGTTCCTAAAGTAATCTCTGTTTCTAAAGTGCCTAAGATTAGAGTTAACATTAAATCAAGCAAATCCATCCCTAGCGTTCAGAATGGATTCACATATACTGTGTTGGGGAATGTGTGGACACAAGAAGAGAAATCACAGAACTGTAAGAAAGAGGAAAGAAAAATGGGGTGGACAATCAAAAATGCCCTTATAGCTCATTATTCTCCCTAACCAAAAGAAAGAGCTGAATAACATGGAGAATATTCTCTATCCCATTTTAAAGAAAGCATTTAAGCCTTTTATTCTAAAGTTATTTTTGCTTCTGGAGCATGGAGTGTACACTGTTAAATAGCATGGTTTGGCACAATCCTGCTCAGTCTTCCTGAAAAACAAGAAAACATGCATTACATGCAATCTTTAATGTGAAAAGTAAGGCCAGACTGAAAAATTGCCTTAGAACCTGAGGTAGGCCATATGTTAGTTTTGGACCAATGGTTCAAAGGTAGGCTACAATTTAACAATGTAGATTTTAGGTTGCATAATCTTTCATTAAAATAGCAAATAAGTCATGTTTTCCTGATGAAGGAGCCAAATTTCAAATGGGTGAGAGTTAATTTAAATATTGCATGGTAATGTGTGTGCAAGTAGTAGAAAATAAAGGAAGATTCTAATACAAAAAGAATTTGATTCTGTTTGCTGGGGAGAGAGGTCAAAAAGTATAAAAGTAAAACAAAGGCTAAAAATGTTGAAATCTCTTTTCTAATATCCATTTCATAGCACCATAAAGATAGACATATAGTCTTCTCTATCTACAAAGTCCTTTTAAGAGAGGCCAAGCTAGACTGGGCGCGGTGGCTCACGCCTGTTATCCTAGCACTTTGGGAGGCTGAGGCGGGTGGATTGCTTGAGTTCAGGAGTTCAAGACCAGCCTGGGCAACATGGTGAAACCCCATCTCTACTAAAATACAAAAAATTAGCTGGGCGTGATGGTACACGCCTATAATCCCAGCTACTAGGGAGGCTGAGACAGGAGAATCAGTTGAACCTAGGAGGCGGAGGTTGCAGTGAGCTGAGATCATGCTATTACACTCCAGCCTGGGTGACAGAGCAAGACTCCGTCTCGAAAAAAAAAAAAAAAAAAAAAAAAGAAGAGCCCAAGCTGCATTTATACAACCCAGCCCTAAGGGTAACATGTTAGAAATGTGGCATTTAAAACATGGCTTGAAATGCTTTATTTCATTTTATTGTATTAACATTGTTAAATCAACCTAAAAATGTATATTTAAAAACTTCCTTTTAAATATACCTTTCAGCAAATAAATTAGCAGACAGGAGGAAATATTCAAGAAACTACCGTCCTCATTAGAGTGAAGGAATAGTAAAGAAATCCTGGTTGCAATCCAGCATGAACAAAATGGTTGGGTTTTCCATCTACCTGCTGCTGGCCTAAAACATTAACCAGAACCACTGCACCTGTTAGATTCTCAGTTGTCCACTGCATCCTTACTGTAATTTACACAGTAGAGGCATTTCTGGAAATAATTCAGAAAAGTAACATGTAAATGAAACCATATTTTCTTATTGATGACCATGGTATATTTTGAAATGTGTTCATTTAGGAAAACAAAATATTTGGCTTCTTTAAATAGTAAGAACTATAAATAATAAATCAAAGTACTTTCCAAAATAGCACATTAAAGAAAATATAGGCCAGGTGTAGTGGCTCATGCCTGTAATCCCAGCATTTTGGGATGCCAAGATGGCAGGATTGCTTGAGACCAGGAGTTCAAGACCATCCTGGGTAACATAGCAAAACCCCCATCTACACACACACACACACACACACACACACACACACATCAAATAACCAAGTGTGATAATGTGCCCCTGTAGTCTCAGCTACTCAGGAGACTGAGGTAGGAGAATCGCTTGAGCCCAGGAGTTCAAGGCTGCAGTGAGCTATGATTGTGCCACTGCACTCCAGCCTAGGCAACAGAGCAAACCCTGTCTCTAAAAAAATAAAGAAAATATAATAATTTTACATATTTAAATACAAATATTTTTAAATAGTACTTTAAATATTAAGCAAATGTTATTCTAAGCCATAATGTATTAAGCCAAAAATACGTTATCTGATTAACAGATCCATAATACAAAAATATCTTTATGACTTTGTTTGGTCTACAGCTATCAGAAAGGAAATTCTATTCATAATAATTATGACACTCAGAATGTTAAGTACATATTATATTTTCAATTTATTTTTCTGTAAATAAACTTAAGCTATGCTTTGAAGCCCCAGATAAAAGAAAGTGAAACTTTTTAAGTTCAAGGTCAACTTATCTCTTTTTTCCTAGGAGATTGAATCTAAGATTTGAGAAGCTTACTACATAGTATGAAGGCTTTTGAGGAGAGGTGTCTACTCCTCCTAATCCACCTCTGCTCCATCTGAGATTACGTTGTTCCCATCAGGGCATTTGCCCTTAATTCATGCCGCTCCTAGGGCCTCCTCCTCAACCCCTCTCAAGGTTCCCCAGCTCTCAGTGGCAAATCTGCAGCATTCTCAGCTGTGTGAAAACATTCTTCACTCTCTGAACTGCAGGGAAAAAACTGCATGGCTTCCTCAGGTCCATCAATCTACCAACCCATTATAAACAATACGTTTTTAAAAATAACTTTTTTATGTGGTAAATTATATATAACATAAAACTTACTATTTTAATCATGTTTAAGCATATAATTGAGTGGCATTAAGTACATTCACATTGTTGTGCAACCATCACCACCATCCAACACCAGAACTTTGTCATCATTCCAAATTAAAACTCTATCCATTAAACAATAACTCCCCATTACCTCCTTCTCCAAGCCCTTGGTGACCATTATTCTACTTTCTGTCTACATCAAAAACAATTCTTATGCGATCTCATTGCATTAGTGGGTTACTGTAAATCCTGGTTTACCAGGGATGGTCCTGGTTGACATCTATTGTCCAGACATTTCATCAGATTTCACACTTGCTCAGACCATTTTCACCCTCAAAATGCCCTTGTGTTTTTTGTTTGTTTGTTTGTTTGTTTTGAGACGGAGTCTCACTCTGTTTCCCAGGCTGGAGTGCAGTGGCGCAATCTTGGCTCACTGCAAGCTCCGCCTCCTGGGTTTACGCCATTCTCCTGCCTCAGCCTCCCTAGTAGCTGGGACTACAGGTGCCCGCCACCACGCCCGGCTAAATTTTTGCATTTTTAGTAAAGACAGGGTTTCACTGTGTTAGCCAGGATGGTCTCGATCTCCTGACCTCGTGATCCGCCCGTCTCGGCCTCCCAAAGTGCTCGAAAATGCCCTCGTTTCAATGATTAAATGAGACAGTCATCCTACTACAGGACTGTTGGTTGTATTTGGTTAGTAAATTCCACCCAGGTAAGGGAGCTATGGATCCTTTCTGGTCTCAGGTGTCCGAACTTCTCTAGGGCTTTTATCTCCCCCAAGAAGACAGTGATGAGAAGTGTGGAGGAGACAGGCGTTTGTGGATCCTCTCAGATTAAATATTTTCTTTTACTTTCTTGTCCCTTCCCCAGTCCAAAGAGTCTTTATTTAATGAAGATTGTGAGCCTGGCTCACTATCATTTTCAGTAGATAGCTTAGGCTTTTAAAATTCAAATATTTATTTCTGCCATGAGTCACAAAACATGTATTTTGAAACTCAAAATCAAAAATTAACTCTTTTCTTCCCATAGTACTACCTGTTTCCTAAGGCAATCATTGCCAGAGTCTAGCTACCCAAATGCAGAAATGACCATAAGGTAATGAGAAACACTAGCAAAAGTTAATATGATCTGTATTTCAAAATATTGACCAACACACTTAAAAGCGTATTCTTGCAACTGTTTTCTGGAGAAATTAAACCTGTATGTCACGTTTCTTCATTGTGTATGGACTGTTGGTGACCGTCATTACCTACTGAGTATTCTCTATCGAGAATAATGAAGTTTCTGTCAGGCAGTTAACACAGGCAACTGCTGCTGATAAACTATGTCAGGGTCATGCCACGCTTGGTGCAACTCAAGGGCAGATTGCCAGCTCTTAAAAAACTATGTCAGGAGGCAAGATTTGGCAGAATCAGAAACATTGCACATTAGAATCTAACTATCAGTCCAAGTTGAGGGTACAGGCTAAAGTAATATTGCTAAATTAAAGTGAGAAAGCAGGCTCAAGAGAGTTAAGGAATTACAAACTAGAATAAAGTGGAAGTGGAGAATATAATTTGAATGGATGGAAATTCAGTTGAAAGAGGTAGTTAGGGGGTTATAGTAAAGGATGAGGGCCTGGAGAGGAAGGAGGGGAGGGGACAGAATGTAGGTAACAAAAATTCTACTGTGTATTCTCCAAAGTAGAAACTAATAAATCGAGAGTGATAAATCTTACTGATGTCATTGCCACTTCCAGTGGTAGTTTTTCCTGTTATTTCAGAATGAGTCAGAGAAACTATAAGTACCAAATTGTACGTGGTTATTTCTCTGACTTATTGGACCTGACTATGAGGTCAGTCCCTGTTCGACTCTTCAGTTTCACCCACCACTCACATACACACACAATTCCAGACTATTAAAAAATAAATATTATAAAACAATTATTCCTATAAGTTGCTTTTTTCTTGTTTTCTTTATTTGTTTGTTTGTTTATATTTCCACTGAATGTTTTACTTTTAATTTGCGACTCCATCACCTTACATTGAAGTGCTTGGCTTATAATACCCATGTTTCTGTTCTCTGTTATATTAAAAAAGAATCTCTCAGAAATGCAAATTAGTCCATTAAATTCACATTTAGTTGATATTCTATTCCAGAAATCCAAAGGGCAAAAGTATACATCTTAAATTGGAAATTGCTTAGCTCTCTGTATGAAGGTACTCACAGAAAATCATTAGAAACATTATGAATTGGTTGACCCTTCAATACGAGAAGAAAGACCCCCAAGCCCTACCACACTTAGTCTTATTCCGTATTGTTTGGATTTGTGCTGGCATCTTGTTTTTCTAAGCCTACAACTATATACCCAATAACATCCAAATCTGACTTTGAAAATGCTTTGTACATTCTACCATGTAAATTGTGCGAAATAGTGTTTTCTCCAACCATACTATTTGCCCACTGACACAAACTCAACACTGTTAAACATGCTTTATATCACACCTGGTTTCCCTTTCCAGGAAAGGTCTCAGCTCTGTGTGGGTAGGGCAGATTTTAAGTAAGAACATTAGGTATTGTGTCTCGGCTTCCTTCCTTTCAATATTAAGTGCTGAGTTGCCCTTCACTGACAGCCAAATGCTGAAATCATAGCCATGTTCCACACATTGGAAAGACACATTCATACAGGATGATGAATTTTTTCTCAAGATGGTATCTTCTATACACAGTTACATAAGTGATAGAGATGAGACTGAGAAAAAGAAATATAAAAAACTTTATAATCGAAATCCGTTGACATTCCTTCACCCCAACAAAACAAAACAAAAATGTGAATATTCTTTGTATTTTCTTGTTGTTGTTGTTGTTTGTTTGTTTGTTTTTGAGACAGGATGTTGCTCTGTCACCTAGGCTGCAGTGCAGTGGCACGATAATGGCTCACTGAAGCCTAGAACTCCTGGGTTCAAGTGATCCTCCTGCTTCGGCCTCCGGAATAGGTTGGACTACAGGCATATGCCACTATGCCCAGTTGTGTGTGTGTGTGTGTGTGTGTGTGTGTGTGTGTGTGTGTGTGTTGGGGGGGTGTAGAAATGGGGTCTTACTAAATTGTCCAAGCTGATCTTGAACTCCTGGCCTCACATAATCTCCTGCCTTGGCCTCCCAAAATGTAGGGATTACAGGTGTGAGACACTGCACCTGAACTTATTCTTTGTATTTCTAAGTGTGCAAGTTTGATTTCCAGATTGATAATTCTTAAATTAATTTTTCCTCTTTCCATTTAAAAATATTGGAAGAAAAAGATCCATTGGGAATGGCTAGAAAATTATATCTTGGTAGAGATGTAATTATGGCACTTATTGAAACTTAAATTTTTCCACTATAACATAAAATGAGTGTCATTAGGAACAGTAAAGTGCTGAAAGATGTGCACAAATCCTAGGACACTAAGGATTACTTGGAAATGACAAAAATAAAAGACTAGAAGAATTTAGTAGAATAATTCTGCCACTGATGTCTTCCATTAGAAAAAAACACACCTGACTAAAATCACACTCCTGGGCCCTGTATTATCTGCTCCCAGTTGCACATTCAACATTTTGGTGATAAAGGAAAAGACTAGCCTGGCTGCTTTCCTCACTGCCTCTGAAACATGCCATGCACATGGTACCCTCTTCCTTCTGTGCATGTTTTATTAAGACCTAAAATGCTGTCTCTCCCCTTCTAGCCCAGCCTACCAACCTTGCGGGATGCAAATTCAGTCCTCCTCTGCTAGGCCTTTCCTGGCTCCATCAGCCCACAATATTCCTCCTTCCTCTGAATATGCTCATTGTTCAATACTGAAAAAATGCAGAAATTATAAAAAATTTAAGTCACTCATGATTCCACTACTTAGAGATACTGAGAAAAATACAGAGTAAAAGTGCTACAGATAAAAAGAATGCAGTAGGTAAGGGGGATACAGAGCACAGGGGTAGGAGGATGAGCATATATTGCATTGTCAGATGGAGTGATGGGAAAGGACTTTTGAGGGAGGGGCTTAGAAAAGGACCCAAAGGACTTAATCCTGGAGTGAAACAAAGTCCCCGATAGAGACAACATGCCTGGCACATACACAGAATAGAAAAAAAAATCAGTGTGGCTACAGAAAAGAATCAAGGAAGAGAGAATGCATTAACATAAGAAAGATAAATGGTGGAGGTGAGGAGTAAATAGTGTACAGCCTCATAGACAGTTTTTAGGACTTCAACTTTTGTCTGACTAGGAAATAACTTGGATAGTACTGAGCAGAAAAGTGACAGGATCTGACAACTCTGTCTCACATTTTAACTGGGCCACACTGACTGCTGAAGTGAGCAAGAGCAAAAGGAGGGATACCAGTTAGGAAGCTATTGCAATATTCCAGGTAAGAGGTTATGGAGGCCTTGATCGGGATGATGGGAGTGGAGGTGGTGAGAAGTAGCTTATCTTAGTCTGTTTGGGCTGCTATAATAAAAATACTACAAACTAGGTAGCTTATAAATAACAAAAACTTATTTTCACGTTGTGGAGACTGTGAACTCCAAGTTCACGGCATTGATAGATTCAGTGTCAGGTGAGGGCCCATTTCATAGACAGCCTTCTTTAGGATACAACCTCACATGGCAGAAGGGACAAGGCATCTCTCTCAGGTCTCATTTATAAGGGCACTCATTTCATTCATAAGAACTCCACTCATGGCCTAATTACTTCCCAAAGGCTCCACCTCCTAATATCATCACCTTGAGGGTTAACATTTCAACATAAGAATTTGTGGGGGACATAAACATTCCAAACATAGCATAGCTTTATCCTGGATATATTTTTAAGAAAGAGCTAATGAGTTATTGGATATGGGATGTAAGAAGAAGAGAACCACCAAGGTTGATCTTCAAGATTTGGGGCCTGGAAAAATAGAAGAATGAAGTTGCCATCAACCTAGGTGGGAAGACCATGGAAGAAATGCTTTCTTGGGGGAGAGGGATTAGGAGATAGTTTGGGACAAGTCAAATTTGAGATGATTTTTATATATCTAAAAGTGGGAGCCATTGTTCCAAACCTCATTGAAAAGTGGAGCTGGACTGGTTCTGAAAAAGAGGAGGATTTAGGGGGAAAAAAAGAGATAAATAAGACAACATTTACATTTAGAAGGGATATGAGCAAGACAAAGATCTTTCTCTCTCTTTAAAAATAAGAAGTATTGTGTATATTTGAGGTATACAACATGATGCTGTGGGATACATATATACTAAAAAGGTTACTATAGTGAATAAAACTAACATCCATTGTATCACAGCTACCTATTTTTGTGTGGCAAGAGCAGCTAAAATCTACTCGTTTAGCATTAATCTCATATACAGCACAATTTTATTACCTCTAGTCCTTATTGTGTGCATTCGATATCCAGACTTGTTTATTCTATAGTTCCGTTAATTTGTATCCTCTGACACACATTTCTCCATTACCCTTCTCCTTAACTACTGTTTTGTTCTCCTCCTCTGTAAATTTGAATTACTTTTTATATTCCACATATAAATTAGATTATTAAATATTGTGTGTGTGCGTCTGGCCTATTTCATATAGCAAAATGTCCTTCAGGCTCATCCATGTTGTGACAAATGGCAAAATCTCCTTCTTTTTTGGTCTTGTTGAGTGTATTAAGACTTGTCTTGTGGCCTAACATATGCTCTATCCTAGAGAATATTCTATGTGCACTGGAGAAAAATGTGTATTGTGCTGTTGTTGGATGGAAAGTTCCATGCATGGCTGTTGGGTCCATTTGGTTAAAAATGTAATTCAAATCCAATATTTACTTATCAATTTTCTGTCTGGCTAATCTATCAATTGTTGTAAGTGGGAGATTTCCAAAACTGCAGGATACTGGTACAAAAACAGACGCACAGACCAATGGAACAGAACAGAGAGCCCAGGCCGGGCGCAGTGGCTCACGCCTGTAATCCCAGCACTTTGGGAGGCTGAGGAGGGAGGATCACGAGGTCAGGAGATCGAGACCATGGTGAAATCCCGTCTCTACTAAAGTACAAAAAATTAGCCGGGCACAGTGGCAGGTGCCTGTTGTCCCAGCTACTCGGGAGGCTGAGGCAGGAGAATGGTGTGAACCCGGGAGGCGGAGCTTGCAGTGAGCCGAGATCGCGCCACCACACTCCAGCCTGGGTGACAGAGTGAGACTCCGTCTCAAAAAAAAAAAAGAATAGAGAGCCCAGAAATAAGGCCATACGCCTACAACCACCTAGTATTCGACAAAGCTGACAAACAAGTAATGGAGAAAAGATTCCCTATTAAATAAATGATGCTAGGATAACTGACTGGCCATATTCAGAAGACTGAAACTGGATCCCTTCCTTCCACCATATACAAAAATCAACTCAAGTTGGATTAATGACTTAAATGTAAAACCCAAAATTGTAAAAACCATGAAAGAAAACATAGGCAATACCACTCTGGATATAAGAGATTTCATGACGAAGACACCAAAAGCAACTGCAATGAAAGCCAAAATTGACAAATGAGATCTAATTAAACTAAAGAGCTTCTGCACAGGAAAAGAAACTATGAAGAGTAAACAGGCAAACTAGAGAATGAGAGAAAATTTTTGCAAACTATGCATCTGATACAGTTCTAATATACAGCAATGATAAGGAACTTAAACAAATTTACAAGATAAGAACAAACAACCCCATTAAAAACTAGGCAAAGAACATAAACATACTTCTAAAAGAAGACATACCTGTGACCAACAATCATATGAAAAAATGCTCAGCATCACTAATCATTACAGAAATGCAAATCAAAACCACAATTAGGTACCATCTCACATGACTCAGAATTGTGATTATTAAAAAGTCAAAAATAACAGATCTAGCAAGGTTGCAGAGAAAAGGGAACACTTACTTCTACACTGTTGATGGGAATGTAAATTAGTTCGACCATTGTGGAAAGCAGTGTGATGATTCCTTAAAGAGCTAAAAAAAAGAACTACCATTTGACCCAGCAATCACATTGCTGGGTATATATCCAAAGTAATATAAATCATTCTATCCAAAGGACATGTGTAGGCTTATGTTCATTGCATCACTATTCACAATAGGAAAGACATGGAATCAACCTAAATGCCCATCAAGAGCAGATTGGATAAAGAAAATCTGGCACATATACACCATGGAATACTATGCAGTTGTAAAAAAAAAAAAAGGAACAAGATTATGTGCTTTGCAAGAATATGGATGGAGCTGGAGGCCATTATCCTTAGCAAACTACCTCAGGAACAGAAAACCAAATACCACATGTTCTCACTTATAAGAGAGATCTAAATGATGAGAACACATGGACACAAAAGAGAGAAACAATAGACATTACGGCCTCTCTGATGGTGGAGGGTGGGTGGAGGGAGAGGTTCAGGAAAAATAACTAATGGGTACTAGGCTTAATACTTGAGTGATGAAATAATCTGTACAACAAACCCTCATGACATAAGTTTACCTATATCACAAATGTTACATAGGTAACATTTGTACCTATGCATGTACCCTGAACCTAAAATAAAAGTCTATTTTAAAGAAAAATACAGCCATATAAATAAAATGTGAAGATATATATATACACACACACACATATAGCATACAAAAAGAAAGTTGGGGATTGAAGTTCCCTGCTATTATTGTATTGCTATCTATTTCTCCCTTCATATCCATTAATATGATTTCAGTCTTCTTAAATGTACTAAGACTTGTCTTGTGGCCCAACATTTGCTCTATCCTAGAGAATATTCCATGTGCACTGGAGAAAAATGTGTATTTCGATGCTATTGAATGGAAAGTTTATTTGCTTTATGTATTTGGGTACTCCAAAATTGGGTGCATATATATTTACCATGTTTATGTCCTCATTGTGAATTGGCCCCTTTATCATTAAATAATTACCTTGTCTCTTACAACAGTTTTTAACTTGAAGTATAGGCATGTCTGCTTTCTTTTGGTTACCATTTGCATGGAATAATTTCTTCCATCTTTTCATTTTCAGCCTATGTGTGCCTTTAAAGCTTAAGTGGGTTTCTTGTAGATTCTCTCTCTCTCTTTCTCGTATCTCTCTCTGGTGTCTTCTATATTGAATGAAGGAATTATAAGTGAATATGTGTGATCTATGTAGAAAAAGTACAAATCCATATTCGGTAGAAACTGGGAAGAGGTTTGGTTCTATAATTCTTCTACTAGTGCTCACTGATTTCATTATTCTTTTTCCTGAGGCTCTAGCTTTCTCCTGGTGTCTGTTTCCTCAGGCCTCATTTCTGAACCAGTTAGTCATGATTAGCCTAGCGGTTTCAACCGGCACAGAGCACAATGACCTATGTTTTAGGAGGCCCTGTGAGGTGGGTGTGAGCCTGGAGGCATTTTTAAACTTCTCAAATGGGGGCAGTGAAATCGACAAGTTCTAACACCACATGCTGATCTGAACCCTTAGCAACATAGAGGTGAGATCTGGTAGTTGTGTGTCCAGGTTTCCTTGGTCTCCTCACTAGTCTTTGCTATAGAGAGAAATTATATTAACAGCTTGCCAATATTCAGGTAAAATGAACTGTTACTACACATTTTAGCTATGGTTTCCATAATTTCATCCTTTGGTTCCTTTAAAACTCTTGGGAGGATGCCAACCTGTCCCAAAGATTTATGAACATCTAACTCATTAATTTTTCCCATGCTATTAAAAATATAGAACATATTCTCCATTACGGGTCATTTTAACTTCAATTTCAAATAATTTGCTTTATAACATGCCCATAATGGTTCTTATTTTCCCATAAGTTATGAAATTTGCACTACAGCCCCAAAATATTTGTGAAAAATACGTTACTTTCAATTTGTGAATATTAGATGAAAACCTAACTGTAGCATCAGTCCCCAGAGGTTCTAAAAATAAAAATAACATTTATGGCATCTGGTGAAGTCTATTCTTATGCTCTCTCATTTTATGCTGCATGATCGGACATTCTAAGATACAGATGTCAGCTCCTGTGATGGAGAGTCCTGAACGTCTGGTCCAAGGAGACCAAGTAATAAACTGTATTACAAGATGTCATGTGCATGAGCTCCATATTCATGCCTCCTGGGACAAAACTTCTGCTCAGACACTTGCTAGCTGTGTGATGTCGAGCAAATTATTTAATCTCACTGAATTTCAACATCTTCACCCACCAGTTGGGTATAAATATTACAAAGCCTTGTAACTCAAAGGATAAATGCTTGAGGGGATAGATTCCCCATTCTTCATGATGTGATTATTTCACATTGCATGCCTGTATCAAAATCTCTCATATACCCCATAAATACATATACCTAATATATACCCATATAATTTAAAAAAATGAAAAATAAAACTATGAGGATTAAACAAGATGAATTGTGAATGGTGCTTGGCCTGGTGACAAATATCCAGAATGAATTTAATAAATAATAACAGTTAATATTATTACTAAAGGAGACTTCCATTTGAAATTAACTGCAGCATTCATGGTTATGGGTTTTCTAGTTTTCAGCCTGACCAAATTATATTCTGTTATCAGCAATGAGGAAAACAAATTTGATTGATCTGATAATCAGAATACTAGGCAAATAATCTTATTTATCTTATTTAATTACCTTTGATTCAAAAACATGTTTCAACTATGGGCTATTTATAACTAAATAATAAGGGTTCCAAATGTGATATAAAGTCTAGGCCTCTATGTTTCAATCTGAAATTTATTTTCTTTATTGAATTATGGCTTCAAAAAACCCATTTTTACCCTACAAATAAACAAATTAAATTTTTTATATGGAAGAATAATATGGCTATGACAGCCAGACAATTATTCTCAACAATAAAGAACTATCAATACTGAGAAAAACTATTTAACTATTTATGACTGTTCATGATTCCATAGGACATTATCTAAAACCTACAGCAAACAGAGCCTAGAGCAACAGTAAACAATTTGTGAAATTTGATTATATTTACAAATGCAATATGTATTTTTATTCAATAACAGCTTCACTGCTCCCTGATTCTCCTCCCACCTCTTTAGCCATTCCATTTCAAGTTTTGTTTTGTTTTGTTTTGTTTTTTTCTTTCCTTTTTGAGACAGAGTCTCACTCTGTTGCCAGGCTGGAGTGCAGTGGTGCAATCTTGGCTCACTGCAATCTCTGCCTCCCAGGTTCAAGCGATTCTCCTGCCTTGGCCTCCAAAGTAGCTGGGGCTACAGGCATGTACCACCACGCCCAGCTAATTTTTTTGTATTTTTAGTAGAGACGGGGTTTCACCATGTTGGCCAGGATGGTCTCAATCTCTTAACTTCGTGATCTGCCCACCTCAGCCTCCCAAAGTGCTGGGATTACAGGCGTGAGCCACCATGCCCAGCCATTTCAAGTTCTTCAATGGCTCTTCTTCTTCTCTTCAGTGCTCAAATATTATCTTTTAGAGTGCAGTCCTTGATTGTCTTTTATTTTCGCTCCACTCAGTTACTCCGGAGGATGTTATAAATGTTGTAGTTTTAAAATAACATCACTATACTTATGATTTATCAATTAAGGTATCCATATCATTTCTTACCTGTAGTATTGCAATATACTCCTAACCAGTCATAGCCACCTTCCTTCACATTGTCAATTCTGCCACATAAATGTCTTTACTTATATGTAAATGTAATCATGTCACTTCATCACTTACAAATATTTCCAATCCTAGTCTACTATTTGTAATTTTTAAAAATATATAAGTTAGAAAAACTCTCAAACATGCACAAAAGTAGAGAGAATAGTAAGACAAACACTCATGTGCCCATTGCTCTAATTCTATAATTATCAACATTTTGTCATGTTTGCCTACCCTTCTTTTATTTTTAAATTTCTTATTACTAAAGTACTTTTAAGCAAATCCCTAAATACTCCAAAATGCATTTATTTTAAAAGTTTTTTTGTATGTTTGGGTTTTTTAATGTGATTTTGAAAAACGCATGTATGTATGTGAATTAATCAAGTTTGTCAGTTGAAACTATTTGGTTGCTGTATTTAAGATTATTTAAATTTTTCTATCTTTTATAAAAATAAAATCCAACCTAACTCATATTCTCAAAATTTAGCTTCTATTTAAATGTATGTCCTCACCTCCTGATACTCCTCCTAAACTATTCTATACCATATCCCCAACTATTTGCTATTTATCATATTATCTTTCACTCATAAGGCTTTTCACAAAAGCTTCCTTTGCCTAAACTGGACTGGCCTTTCTTCCTCTCCCTATTCCATTATTAATTGTTCATCCACTAATCTTTCAAATTTTTCCATAGCACAGGGCACACCATAATATTTGGTGGGAAGACATCAGTCAAAAGTCCAAAAGGATTAAAATAATGAGACACCACTACACACCTATTAGAATAGCTAAAATCCAAAACACTGACAACATCAAATGCTGGTTAGGATGTGGAGCAACAGGAACTCTCATGAGTAGTAGTAATAAAAAATCATATGGTGACTTCAGAACACAATTTTTGTGTTTTTTACAAAACTAAATCTTATTGCATAATCAAGCAATCATGTGCCTTGGTATTTAACCAAATGATTTAAAAACTTATGTCTACAAATATACCTGAACATGAATGTTTACAATAGCTTTATTCATAACTGCCAAAACTTGGAAGCAAATAAAATGTTCTTCAGTAGGTGAATAGATAAATAAACTGTGGTATATCCAGAAAAAAATATAGTTAAACAATAAAAAGAAGCTATCTAGCCACAAAAAAGTAGGAACCTTAAAAGCACATTACTAAGCGAGAGAAGCCAATCCAGAAAGACTACACACATATGATTCCAATTATATGAAATTCTAGAAAAAGCAAAACTATGGAAATAGTAAAAAGATCATTGGTTGCCAAAGGTTGGGGTGGAGGGAAGGAAAAGTAGAAGGGGCACAGAAGATTCTTATGGCAGTGAAAATATTCTGTATGATTCTATAATGATGTATATATGTAACACAAAGAATGGACCCTAATGCAAACTATGGACTTTGGGTGATAATGATGTATCAATGTTGGCTCACAGGTTTTAAAAAATGTGCCTGATGTAAGATGTTGATAGTAGGGGAGGCTGTGCATGTATGGGTACAGGAGATTACAGGAAATTACTGTACTTTCCACTCAATATTGCTGTGAACCTAAAACTGCTCTAAAAAATAAATTATATATATTTTTAAAAGTTCAAAACATCTACAGGTTGTTAGAATTCACAAAATATTTTATAATATTTCATGAACATTTTATAATATTCATATCAAAATACATGAAATCATGAACTGATATCACTAGACAATGCACTTATACAG
This sequence comes from Hylobates moloch, assembly GCF_009828535.3. Classification (NCBI taxonomy): domain Eukaryota; kingdom Metazoa; phylum Chordata; class Mammalia; order Primates; family Hylobatidae; genus Hylobates; species Hylobates moloch. The sequence goes on from NW_026652281.1 coordinate 50,571,197, forward strand.
ATCAGAGATCATATCATTCTATTATCTTTGATTCTTCAGGGCCTAGCACATTCCTTGGGGCATGATTCATACTCAATGGATATTAAGCAAATACAGAATCCTAACTGAGACAAACTCTATAACATAATTAAATTCCTGCAAAATAAATATGAAAAAAACAAATACTGTTCATTTGCAATGGCTTTGCCCTGCTTCTAGATTTTAATTATGTTATACTTACATAATCAAATATGTGAAACAAGGTTACAAACTGAATAGTAAAATTGAAAAAAGAGACGGATGGATTCAGTTTTCACATTGACACTTTCTGCTGATAACCTTATCCATAAACTTATTCCTTGGAAATATGTTGGCCATAATGTTGGCACAATTCAAATGTCTTACACATATTGTTATGCACCCAAAACCCTATGATTTTCTTGTGGGAGTGGATGCTGTTTTTTAATGAAGAAACTGAGTCTCTGTGAGTGTAATTGAGTCATCCAGAGTCATTAATGTCATTCAAGCAATCCTTTACATTCTCCTTTGGTTTTCTATTTGCTAAGCAAGATAGCCCCACACTTACAGCTGGCAAATTGAAATGTACAGTAATTAAGTGTTTTACTTTAGGTCAGAGCAGAAGACCATGAGATTGGCATGTAAACTTGAAGGGTCTGACATGAGCACTTCTCTGTAGGCATCAACAATTATGTAGGTCAATATCACAGATGAAATCACTTTCATATTAACCATGGTGTGGTTTCCAAATGGAACAGAAGAAAGCAATTCTTTACAAGAAAGATATCTAATACCCATTAGCAATCTTTGTGAAATGCTTTTTAAAGTTATGCATTTCCACTGTAATTTATCTTCTTGCATGTAAATGAATACCAATAGAAAGAAGAATTTCCATTAAAGCAGAAAACTAATTCAAAGAGCCAAAAAGTCTCTGCCTAAGAGAAGAAAAAGTAACAGGATAGGGAAGATAGTTGTTTTCTTCTTCCCAAAACTACACTCAATAAAAGATTGACTTCAGTTTTAGAGATTTTAAGGCTAGGATTCATATATAGCTTTCTATGAATACTGAGAATCAGGAAGCCTGAGCCTGGATGCGAAGAGCCAACCCATGTAACGCAGAAAAGCCAAGCAGGAATGAACCTTCATCAACTACAGCCAAGAACAGAACCCTCACTAACTCTTGGAGAATAGCACAATATTTCTTTGGATCTTCAAGTTTTCTGGTGTCAGAATTATTTTTGCCAGACTTTTGATATTCAAGGTTAGTAATAAATAAGCATGACTCTCATTTCTATTACCAGTCGTCAACATAAGGCTACCCTCCAACTCCCTACCTCCCTCTTCACTGTGCTGTATATATCCTTATGCTTTCACAACTATTGATCCTACTTTTGACTCTTGACACCATATCTGTGGAGGTTCTTTCCATTTTTATAGTCCTAGCTTCTCAACACTCTACTTTCTATACTCCTGTATCCATTCCTCCACAAAATTCTCGTCCTTTTCAAATCTGTTTCTGTTACCCATTCCCAGAGCTACACAGAGGATTAATTCATAACCCTGGTCAATTCAACATTTTATCAACTACTCGAAACTCTGGTCACAGTACCCTATTCTTTAGCCCTCTCAAGTCTTTTCTTCCACCTCATCTGGTGTTTAACTTCAGAAAGGAATTCAAGAAATTGAATCCTCCATTTATAAAGCATTTATTTTTATCTTTCTTTACCCTGCATGGACACTAGAGATAAATTTCCTGAGCCACACCACACTATTACTAGTCTCATTTAATTCAGAATTCTTTTTTCCTCCATTTTCCTACCTGGTAAAACCCTAAACATGAACCAATGCTTCAAACATCCCTCTCTGTTCTCATACCAAGAGGTTGGGTACTTGAGAAAATCATGCAACGGTGCATATTTGTGTCACTACAAACTCATTCTCCAACCACAGTAAAATCAGTTCTCTCTTCTAATATCTTCAGTCATTATCTCAAATCCCTTCCATTCCCATTAAACCCCATAATCAACCCTTGCTCTGTACACTGACAAAATATAATTTTTCATCCTGTTAAGGTAATCTGGTAAAATCCCTGTTAAGTCACTATTAATTCCTATGATGTCCATAGTCACAACTACCAACTTACCAACTTTGTAGCCTTAAAGAGAAACATCCTCCTATTATGCAAATCTATGTTTCAATTGATCTCCTCTTGCTTGTCATTAATTTTTGTCTTGAAATCCTTTATCTCAAAATCATTCTCCTCATTGTCACTTCTTCTAGCCTAAAAACATGCCGAAGCCTCTTCCAATCCACATGGAACTAGATTGGACACCGCCAGCCTTTCTTCTTTCTAAGCACCCAAACTTCACAGAGGGGTAAATTCTGTTTTCTAACTCCACTTCCTTAAAGACCACTCAACACACAGGAATCCAGCATCTACCGCCAACATTCTACTCAAATTTCTCTTGCCGAAGTCATCAAGGACCACATAGAATCAAATAAATACTTACTTTCTAGGGTATGGTAGATGCATTTAACACTGTTGATCACACCACCTTTCCTGGATCTCTCCTAAGTGTTATCTCTTTGATACTGTTTCCCGGTGTTTTATCTCTCTTTATCTCTCTCTCATCTTTATCTCTATCTCTGTCTCTATCTATCTTTATCTCAGTCTCTATCTCTATATATCTCTCTCCTGGGGTTTTCCTCCATTCTCTTTCTGGACAATAGCAACTTCTCTACTCTCAGTGTTTTAGTACCACTGTATACTGTTGCGTTCCAAGCCTGTCTTTTCAACACAGATCTCTTCCAAGAATCAGACTCACATATGCAACTTTTCGTTAAACATTTCTAGTTAGATATTCTCTAACTTGTTACGCCTAAAACTGAACCTACCTCTTTCCCAAAATTGTTTACCTCCACCTGAATTCTCTTTGGCTCAATCTGTAGGTTATCCTTGATATTTCCTACCCTTTCCACATTTTCTCCTAATATATATTCATTGCATCCAATAGACAAATCCTTCTGAAATTACTTTCCACATGTTCTTCATCTGCATCCTTCATCTCCATTTCAACTACCACTGCCCCATTTCAAGCACATATCATCTCTGCACAGATAATTGCAATGACTACCTAAATAGTTTTCTGATTCCAATCAGATTTGCCTCAAATCTCCACGTACCTAAAAAGGTGAGCAATCTTTCTGAAAAGCAGAACTTACCATGCAACTTCCCTGATTAAAGCCCTCCAGTTGTTTACATACCAACAGTAAAAGTCTCCTAGCATAACATATAAGGACACAGAAGATACTGCATGTTGATTTAAGCTCCCTACATATTTGGATATTAGGCCTTTGTCAGATGCATAGTTGGTGAATATCTCCCACTCTGTAGGTTGTCTGTCTGCTCTGTTGATAGTTTATTTTGCTGCATAGGGCTTGTTAGTTTACTTAGGTCCCATTTGTCTATTTTTGTTTTAGTTGCAATTGCTTTTGGGGACGTATTCAAAAATTCTTTGCCAAGTTCAATGTTAAGAAGAGTATTTCTTAAGTTTTATTCCAGGATTTTTGTAATTTGAGGTCTTACATTTAAATCTTTAATCCATTTTGAGTTAATTTTGTATATGGTGAAAGGTAGAGGTCAGTTTAAATCTTCTACACATGGCTAGCAAGTTATTCCAGCACCATTTATTGAACAGGGAGCTCTTTCCCCATTGTTTGTTTTTACTGGTCTTGTTGAAGGTCAGAGAGTTGTAGGTGCGTGGTTTTATTTCTGACTTTCCTATTCTGTTTCATTGGTCTATGTGTCTATTTTTGTACCAGTACCAACCTGTTTTGGTTAATGTGGCTAACTCTATTTAAAAACGGGCAAATACATGAACAGATATTTTTCAAATAAAAACATACAAGTGGCCAATAAGCATATGAAAAAATGCCCAGCATCAGTAATCATCAGAGAAATGCAAATCAGAATCATAATGAGATACCATCTGACACCAGTCAGAATGACTATTAATAAAAAGTCAAAAACAAGATACTGGCTACGCTGTAAAGAAAATGGAACACTTATGCACTGTTGGTGGAAACGTAAATTAGTCCATCCACTGTGGAAAGCAGCCTGGAGATATCTTAAATAACTTAAAACACAGCTACAGTTTGACTCAGCTGTCTCATTACTAGGTATATACCCCAAAGAAAGTAAGTCATCCTACCAAAAAGACATATGCACTCATATATTCATCACTGCCCTATTCGCAATAGCAGAAACATGGAATCAACCCAGGTGCCCATCAATGGTAGAATGGATAAGGAAAATGTGGTGCATATGCACCATGGGATACTACACAGCAACAACAAAAAGAAATCATGTCCTTTGCAGCAAAGTAGATGAAGCTGGAGACCATAATCCTGAGCAAATTAACACAGGAACAGAAAACCAAAGATTACATGATTTCACTTATAAGTGGGAGATACACACTGAGCACACTTGGACATAAATATAAATGAATAGACACTATGGACTACTAGAGGGGGTAGGGAGGTGGATATGGGTTAAAAAGCTATGTATCAAGTACTATGCTCACACTTTGAGTGACAGGATCTGCACTCCAAACCTCAGCATCATGCAATATTCCTGGGTAACAAATCTGCGTATGTACCCCCTGTATCTAAAATAAAATAAAAGTTGAATTTTTTTTAAAAAAAGATATTGAATGATTGAACTCCTGCTTAACTCTTCTATATCATCTTCCATCCTTTTCTTCAATCCACTTGATGCTGAAATAATACCAAACTTCTTGCCACTGCTCACCACATCCTTTGTTCTTTCTGTACCTCTGCCCTGGATCTTCCTGACATCCGGGAGGCCTGCTTTGTCAGGCCAGTTTCCAGCTCAGACACACTCCCTTCATGAATCTTTCCTTGAACTCCCCTACTTGAGTCAGATACAACTCAGTTGAACCTCCCACACCATCTCTACCCTGAAACTAATTTTGTCAGTTGGGAAATTTCCTAGGGGAGATGTCCACTCACCAGTAACCTTTCTCAACTACCAAAGATGCTTCCAAATAATATTCCCTCTTGTAAAAGAGTGCTTTGGAAATATTGTTTATGAGCCTTAATTATAAAGTAGGGAGCAATATGTGTTTGTGTAGGGGTATATAAATAGAAAAATGTGCCTGAATTCCTCTCTATAAACCAGTGAAGTGATGGCAGTGAGATCATCAACTACTTATAATCTGAAGTTAAAAACACATGTTCAGAAATGGGATTTTACACAAAATAAAATTATTTGTGATACTACATAAAATTCATATTTCAATATAGTGACTTAGAGTACAGGAAAGCATGGATGACCCTTGTAGGATGTGGCTGCTGCCCAGATAGGCACTGATTATTTTAGCTCTATCTAGTTTAGTAGGCAAAATTAGAACAAGCTGCCAAGGAAGCTCTGCACGAATGGCTTCAACATTATTGTGCAAAGAATCAACCTGTTGCCCCAGTATCCAAGGAGGCCCCACATGGCTAAAGACATTTTCACTCCCACATGAGACTTTTGCTGGTACAGGCAAGAACCCCTCTCTCCCACAGTGAGTCCTTCTCCTCTCTTCCTTCTCTGTTTCTTCTGGCTACATTTAAAAGGTACATGCGAGAAAAGGTTGCTATAAAACACATTAGACACCCACAGCTGCTTGCTCCCTTTTTACTTGTGGTTCTGTTTCTATCTTGCCTTTTAGTAAAATAAACCATGTATTTCCTTTTACAAGCTAGATTACAAAGACATTTCTGAGTGCTATAAACAAAATGTAGTGGCAAGCAGAGGATTTGGTGAAAGGGGATGTTAGGCAGCAATCCCCACATAAACTCCACGTACTACAGAATCAATTAATTTAGCAAGCAACTGCTTTAAAATGCAAATGCTCTCCAGGGATATTAAACATATCCATTGTTTTTCATAGAAGCTACAGCTCTTAGAATTATTTATTTGTTTGTTTGCTTATTTGTCATCTCGTTCCTGCCTTTTTCCACTAAAAATCAGGTTCTAAGGTTTCAGCAACCTCATCTGTCTTTTTCCACAACTGTACCCACAATACATATATTTAAGTGACTGAATGAATCCTTACCTTATGTGGAGTGAGTCTTAGCTTCACGTAGGAGGGTCTTGTTGTTAATAAAGAGTTAGAGATAGAGGGGAAGAGATTTTAGAGAGTAGAAAATGTTACAGGAGGAAATCCACAGTTGATACTGGGTAGTGGTGAGGATCCTGGTAGGCAAGAATGCTGGAGGTTTTTCCATTAGACTGCATGATTCTTGGGTGCAGACAGTAATCTAAGAACTTGATCTAAAATAAAGGTGGGTGTCATGAATAAACTGGAAAGCGTTTTTGGACAGCATTTTACTGACCAAAAAAACACCATAAAGTAATTGGTGTACGTGTGTGTGTGTGTACCACATACTTTGTCCACTTTGCAATATTTTCTAAGATCTTGTTGTTGCCTGTGCAAAACTAAAAGTCATCTTAGTGTCATTGTACTAGACTATTATTGCTTGGAAGAGCAAACACACATAATAAAGAATAATATAGAATGAAAATAAAAATGGAGACTCTTGACATATGCTAATATCATGGTCTAAGACACTTAGTACATTTCAAACCTCTACACTTGGAAGTCCAGAAAACAAGAAGCAGAGTTTGCTAAGAAGGTCTGTGTCTTAAAATCAACTGCCTGAAAATAATCTTTAGTTGGGAAGAATCTCAGTTCGAAAAAGAACAGAGGCTTAGTATAAAAATTTGCACCTGGAGTTAGCAGTAAAGCCAAACTTTTCAGGGTTTAAATCATGTGGTAATGCTGCAGCCAAGCAACTATGGGTCCAAGAAATTAAATTACAATCCTGTATTGGTTCTACAAGGTGATAACTAATGTAACAGCTGTTTCTTCCTTAAGACTTAATATGAAGATAGAATGTTTTCATTTTCTCATTTTAAATATTGATTTTTGTTCACCTTACTAGTCAGGCATACCAGACTCATTTGCTGTTTGATGTATTTTGTACTGTTGTAAATATATCTACTTCAATAAATTATATAGCTTTGATTAACTCTCCCAGGTATCACACAATGAGACTGTTTGAGTAGCTTGCCAGCATCTTCCACTCTCTGCCCATTAAATATATGACATTACAACAGGAAGCAAACACCACTAGCCCCCATAACACCCTTCTGTTTTGAACATTTAGAATGACTGCACCATGTGTGTAAGTGCTCTTTCCACTGTGGCCAAAATAGAAAAGACATTTCTTAGGGACATTTCCAGTTATACAAATTAACAGATGAATTGTTTAATATAAAGTGAATAAAATGCCCTAAGATTATGGCTATAAAATAAAAGAGATTTCCCCCTGTGATCTATTTACATTAAAAACACAGCCAATGATTTAAAAAGACCATCTCATATCAGTTAGAATGGCGATCATTAAAAAGTCAGAAAACAGATGCTGGAGAGGATGTGGAGAAATAGGAACACTTTTACACTGTTGGTGGGACTGTAAACTAGTTCAACCATTGTGGAAGTCAGTGTGGCGATTCCTCAGGGATCTAGAACTAGAAATACCATTTGACCCAGCCATCCCATTACTGGGTATATACCCAAAGGAGTATAAATCATGCTGCTATAAAGACACATTCACACGTATGTTTATTGTGGCACTATTCACAAGAGCAAAGACTTGGAACCAACCCAAATGTCCAACAACGATAGACTGGATTAAGAAAATGTGGCACATATACACCATGGAATACTATGCAGCCATAAAAAATGATGAGTTCATGTCCTTTGTAGGGACATGGATGAAACTGGAAACCATCATTCTCAGTAAACTATCGCAAGGACAAAAAACCAAACACCGCATGTTCTCACTCATAGGTAGGAATTGAACAATGAGAACAGATGGACACAGGAAGGGGAACATCACACTTCGGGGACTGTTGTGGCGTGGAGGGAAGGGGGAGGGATAGCATTTGGAGATATACCTAATGGTAATTGACGAGTTAATGGGTGCAGCACACCAATCTGGCACATGCATACATATGTAACAAACCTGCACATTGTGCACATGTACCCTAAAACTTAAAGTATAATAATAATAAAATTAAATTAAAAAAAGGAAAAGACAGCAAATTCCTTAGATTTTAGAAAGAAAAATTGAAAAGTTTACCTAAATCATCTGTAACTATGTAGAATATCACTGTGATTTATTTAAATATTCTATGGCTGCTACTGTCTAGTTATACAATGCTGCTTCCTCTTTCTCCTCATGAAAGTAGAATCCATTTCTCTAACTATAAACAAATAACCCAGCCTTGGCAAAACCTTACTAAGCCTTGGGCCACGGCACTCGGCCCTAATGATTGGGATAAAACCTCAGCATGTGATCTGAAGCAGGCCAATTACAGTCCTTCCCTAGGGTTCAAAGTTTTATTGAAGACATTCTTCTTGATAAAGGGTTGCAAAGATATATTCCCACTGATACTAACATCCATGTTTCTTACCACATGAAGAATCCCAAAAATGCCTTTACCTACAGACCAGCAAAGATAAGGGACTAATGTGAGTAGTTAATGTCATACAAGTTCCTTACCCTGACCAAAGTAATGCACTTATCCAGGCATGCAACTACCCCATTTTTCATCCATCATTCTCCCTATTTGTTTTAGCCACTTTGAATTGGGCTTCACTTTTCACAAGTGGGGCCCTAACTAAAATATCTTTGATATAGTTTAGATAGTTGTGTCCCTACCCAAATCTCATGTTGAATTGTAATCCCCAATGCTGAAGGTGGGGCCTAGAAAGAGGTGTTTGGATCATAAGCATGGGCCCCTCAAGGTTTGTTGCTGTCTTCATGATAGTAAGTGAGTTCTTCTGAGATCTGGTCATTGAAAAGTGTGTGGCATCTCCCCCACCCCAACCCTGATACTTCTTTCACCATGTGAAGTACGTGCTCCTGCTTTGCCTTCTGCCATGAGTAAAAACTCCTTGAAGCCTCCCTAGAAGCTGAGCAGATGCCAGGATCATGCTTACTATAAAGCCTGCAGAATAATGAGCCAATTAAATCTCCTTTCTTTATACATTACCCGGTCTTAGGAATTTCTTTATAGAAATGTGAGAATGGTCTAATACAATCTTATTTTAAAGTACTCCATCAAAGATACATTAATAGAAGTTCTTCTTCTTCTTATAAGAGGCATTCAGGTTATGAAGTATAGTGGAGTCAAGGGCTTTGACAAGAGACAGACGTGAGTTCAAACCATAGCTCTTCCATTTACAAGCAGTGTGACCTTGAAATTTCCTTAGTTTCCGTTAGTCCCTGTTTCCTCCTCCATAACACGAAGATAATAGCACTGACCATGTAGGAGATTTCTGTGAGATTTAGATAATAGATGTGTTCATAGCCCACAACAACTAAGTGGTAGCTATTGCTATGTTTTCCATTTTACAGATAAAAACACAGGGATTCAAAGATGTCAAGTAACATATTAAGATGACCAAAAATTAAATGGCATGGTCAGAACTGGAATCCAGGTCTATTTGTCTTCAAAATTCCTAGTCCTTCAACTATACCTGGTTGCCACACAGGATAAGGAAGAAATGAGAGGAAGAAGAGGAGATAAAAAGATTTATTTTCTAACCAAGAAGCCACACCTAATTTACTTTAGAATTAAACCACATCTGGTACACATCACTTATGATTTAAGGGACTTATTCTGAAAAATACCTTACATTTCGGTAAATACTATAAGTAAGATGAGTATCATCTACAGGAAAAAAAGATTAAAGTTGGAGCCAGAGCCTCAATAAAGCCAAGGACAAACAAATGTATGCAACTCATCTAGTGTTTCCATGCTTAACTATTTGTATAAACAAACTGATTTCTGTGCACATCTGGCACTGCAATGTGCACCTTGTCTCATCTCTACTTTCACATCTTAAATGTGATAACTTAGAATCCATTACAATGTTGAAGCCTTCAAAAGAAGACCTCACGATTCATAAAAAATATCACAAAGGACGAGAAAGTCTGGCATGACTCAGAGTAGAGAATGGTGGCTTCAGTCAGTACTCACCACAACCTCAACCCCAAGTCTTTTACTTGTGAAGTTAACATATAAGATGTCAAATCATTTTCAAAGGTCATTTAGGTACAATTATACTTGAATGATTAACCTTAATGAGATTTACTCTCTCAGCCCTTCTCTTTGTCTTCCTCATTGTCTCCTGCTGCTACCCCTATCACAAGACCATATATATATTGTTCTACTACACAAACACTCAGAAACCAGATAGTGAGAGAGATTCTCATCAGTGGCTCAATAAATATAACAGCATCACAATGCATCACAAACAAAACTGTCCAAAGTGGAATTATCAATTGGTGAAGACAACATGGTTGCTGGTCATCCCTTTATTACCAACAAAGGACCACCAGGTGGTTGAACTGTTGTCTTATTGCTTAATTAAACCAGAATGTAACAAGTCATTATTAGAAGTCATTAACTTAGGAAATAATATAATAAATAAGGTCTCAGTAATTTGATTCTATACAACTCTGATGATTAGAATATTTATCATAACAAAAAGGAAGATACATAGCATGGAAATGACTTGATTGGCATTATAAGGGAGTGTTTTCCAAGTCAGGATCCCTTTTGATAAAACAGTCCAACTCTTCAACAGAAAAGTACCAACTTGGTACAACACTAAATAGGGAAAAGTGGATGCAGGCGTATCTCCATCTAATACTCCTAAGTGCCTCATCCTTTTAGAGTTTCTACTTTGATTACTATTGCCTCTATCACTGTTGGCTGTCAATGGGATGTGGCTCTATTTTATAAATCTAGCTTTTCAGTAGTTCCCATTATCCCAGCAAGAGGGGCTAGAATTGTCAAAATGAACATTATAAACTATTAAGGAAGAAAAAAATAGACTAAGAAAATAGAAAAAGCGTTTGTCACAGAATTCAGAATGGGGCATTTTCCTTGTTTCTCACATTTCACCCAAAGTTTCAAAACTGAAAGCAATAAAAGATGTTTCTACATTCTAAAGGGAGACCACAAGAAACCACCAGATACTAACCCCATCTCTTCAACAGATTGCTATGACGTGGCCAAACTTGTTCTCCACTTTCACTTTCATCCAGGGGATTATTTAAAATAAGTATCATGTTAGCCAGGTATGGTGATGCACACCTGTAGTCCCGGCTACTTGGGAGGCTGAGGCAGGAGGATTGCTCGAGGCTGCAGAGATCACACCACTGAACTCTGGTTTGGGTGACCAAGCAAGGCTCCATCTCTAAAACAAAAATTAACATTTTTTTTTTTTAAAAAGAAGTGCCAAGTCTTGTTCTCTCAAGTTGCTGTGCACTGATTGCTTTTTAACTCTTTTCCCCACAAATGAAAGGAGTGACACCAAGAAAAAACACTATGGATTTTAGAGGCACCCATATGAATAAATAGGTGTCTCAGTCCCCTGGTGGACACTTCCTCAACTGTGACAATCACTAGGCTCAATCCAACTAGCATAGGAGAAACAGTCATGTTTCCTCCAGAGTCTGGGGATATATTAGAACCAAGAGGCAAGAATACATTTACCTTGGGAGGCCGAGGCGGGTGGATCACCTGAGGTCAGGAGTTCGAGACCAGCCTGGCCAACATGGTAAAACCCCGTTTTTACAAAAAATATAAAAATTAACCAGGTGTGGTGGCGCATAGCTGTAGTCCCAGATACTTGGGAGGCTGAGGCAGAAGAATTGCTTGAATCCAGGAGGTGGAGGTTGCAGTGAGCCGAGATCATGCCAGTGCCCTTCAGCCTGGGCGACTGAGTGAAACTGACTCAAAAAAAAAAAAAAAACAAACCAAGAATAAATTTATTTCATGAATAATTCTGGCTGCAGGAGAATGTCTGGATCACTCCAAATTTTTAGGACGGGAAGAAAGGGCAGTAGTGGGACAAGTCCTCCTGGTGTGGCAAAGATGCACACATTTCCTGAAGATAAAGTGGATACTACAGAAAACAACAAATTTGAGCCTTTTTTGAGACAGTTTCACTCTGTCACCCAGGCTGAAGTGCAGTGGTGTAAGTATAGTTCACCGTAGCCTGGAACTCCTGGGCTCAAGCAATCCCCTGCCTTAGCCTCCTGAGTAGCTGAGACTTCAGGTGCATGCCACCATGCCCAGCTAATAAAAATAAATAAATAAATAACTTTTTTATAGACAGGGTCTCGCTATGTTGCCCAAGATGGTCACAAGTTCCGGGCCTCAAGTGATTCTTCCACCTCAGCCTCCCAAAGCACTGGAATTACAGGCATGAGCCTCCATGCCAGACTAATTTGAACTGCCATGACAGACTCAAGAAGGAAGTCTTCTAAGTGAAGCTTGCCAGCAGTGGGAGACTGTAGGACCTTCACGAAATGTACCACCAAGAGAGCATGTCACCCAAGCTAGAAGACTGCACAGGTGGTACATGTGGATTATCAGTTGCCTGATATAGGGGATCTGAAGAACACAAGTGGGTCCACAAGAGAACCAGAGATCTAATGTCAGTCTCACCAAAGGTCACAGAGTGGGGAAAATTATAAGAACATCAGCTTAGGAAGAAACTTCTGCACCCATTTTATCTAACTCCTCTTCCCAATGCTAAAACCCTAGAGAATCTGGAACACATAAAAACAAAGAGTAAAAGAAAAGTCCATACTGTCTTCTCTCTGCAAGGTTCCCAATTCCTGGATGAACAAAAGGTACAGCCTATTTAGGATACTCTTAAGTATTCTACATAATAGATACCATTGAAAACAAGACAAATTAATGCCATTGACCTGGACCCAGAAAAACATTCAGTTCAAGCTTATTGTCTTAATAAAGTTAAAATTTCCTACTGAAGCATTTAAGGTTCTTCACTATCTAGTCTGTATTTGCTCTCCTTTCTTATCTCCTCTCACTCATCTTAAAGATTGACCCCTAAGTCTTATCTTGAAAGTACTTTTTACTTCCTTTGCCTTTTACCACACAGTGCCATGTCACATCTCCATACATGCACTCATCATTTTCTCTTCTCCTTCTCACCTGTTCCACCTTTCCATTCCCTAGAGACCCAGGTCAAATGTCTCCCCCGTTGCAAGCCTTACCTAAATCCCAAGGCAAGAATCAATTATACTCTGGCCTGTCCCCCACTGTACCTTCTTCAGACTGCTAGTAATCACAGCATTTATTCCACTGGAGTTCTGCCAGTTACTTTAACGAAAGCCTCCCCAGTAGATCATGAGAAGTGAAACTTGTCTCCTCTGTCTGTGTATTCCTGACTCACTAAGCACAGTCTCTGCTCACACAGAAGACATGCGCTGCACACTTATTAAATGCAGGAGTGAATAAATTACCACAAACAAAATTACTGGGTTCACAAATTCCATGTTCTTTCCAAGGCCAAAGAGGCTAGAGCTACCATTTTCATTATTGCTATGCTGGTGAAAAACAAACAAACAAACAAAAAAACAAAAACAACCAGCCTTTCTTTTTTATTTTACAAACAAGAAAAGTAATCTATGGAAGTCTATGTCTAGGTCGAAACCACATAATGATTGATATAAGCAGCGACACTAGAACCCAGTTCTCCTGGCCACTAAAAATAATCAAGCTTTTAGACTTTCTACAGCTTTCCTCCAGAATGTGAGTACATGAGGGAAGAAGTCATTGTAAATACTGTTTATGGATGTACCTTCAGTGCCTACAAAGTGCCTGACACACAAATTCAATAAATATTTATCCAATATATGAAGAAATAAATAAATGCAAATGTTGTACCTAGTAAATCTCCTAAGAAAGATTCCAAATTAAAACAAGCCAATAAATCAATTACATTTTTATCCATAAAAATAAAATCACTGGGCTGGGCGCTGTGGCTCACACCTGCAGTCCCAGCACTTTGGGAGGCCGAGGTGGGCAGATCACAAGGTCAGGAGTTCAAGACCAGCCTGGACAACATAGTGAAACCCCATCTCTACTGAAAATACAAAAAAATAGCCGGGTATGGTGACACATGCCTGTAATCCCAGCTACTCGGGAGGCTGAGGCAGGAGAATCACTTGAACCTGGGAAGCGGAGGTTTCAGTCAGCCGAGATTGCACCACTGCACTCCAGCCCGGGCGACAGTGTGAGACTCCATCTCAAAAATAAATTAATTAAATAAAATAAAATAACTGAAGTTCCTAAATGGAAACAATGCAGAGATAACATCAAAATTCCACCTTCAAGGTTTCCTTGAAGCCTTACATGTTTTTGATGGAAAATTTCCTCTTTTGCTTTCCAGAGAGCATTTTATTTTATATATATATATATTGTGTGTGTGTGTGTAATAGAAGACAGAGATTGAAATCAATTAACTTGAAGAACGTTGTATCCTAAGGATTTGAAGTGAGGAAATAGAATTTATATTTAAATATCAATGGTTGTAATACATTATTTTGGAAATTTATTAATATCACTTATGGAAAATATAGAGACGACTGACTAAAAAAAAATAACAGCACAAGTTTGCAAACTTCCATATTTAAGAGTGATAGGATCTGAATCCAAAATGTCTGTGGACATCTAGAGTGGGCCCTTCTGACAGCCTTAGAGCTGGAACAACTGTCAGCATTGTGTGCTCCGGGGCCTGGCCATCTGCCCTGCCCTTTGGAGGAGCAGGAAATTATGAGAAATAGTCATGGGTTAGAAGAATTTGTGGGGGTGGCATCCTTGGAAGGATCTCGCGACAGCGCTGGTTGCCACAGTGCTATGATCTGGCATTTCCAGTGAGGAGAGGTCTGAAATCTGCCTGCCATGCCAGAAAGTGGAGGCGGCAAGAAAAGAGGTACAATTCCCAATGCGAAAACATTTGGAAAGCACTAAACCACACTTTCAAGAGTCAGGAAGGGCTATCTATTTTTTTAATACTGCAAATTATCTTCTTGACATGTGATCTGAAGTTTATCAACTTTCAAAAGACAAATTGACCGTCAGCTAAGCCGTGGACTGTCCGCAGGCATGTGCTCGAACAATGGTATTGCTATTGCTTTTGCTGGATTTTTGTATTCCCCAATTCATCTTGCAGACCATTTGCAGTTTTCCTTCACTAACGTGATACACATCCTGTTTAATTGAAACCGGAAAGACAGAAGGGCAATGAGACAGCATCTGAGGACTTCTCACTTAGAAAACTGTATGAAATTCTTAATCTGCTCACTGAACAGAGCTCCAGGAACATGTTTTCTCTGAACATATTTCACTGAAGAGAAAGTGCCTGCTGCATGGCCTCCCTGCTGATCACCTCATGGCACAATGGATGCACATTTTCTGCATAGTAATTGATGGCCTCCGTCCCCATAGAAAGGGAGGATGGAGCTAGCCCAGCAATTTAATAACCTATCGTTATATACACCCCCAGCATGGGATTTGGGACCTCTCTACATAAGCCAAATGAGGTCTGTGCTTGCTCATTGGAATTTTAGGATTTATTAATCCCTTTTATGCTCTTCTCATGAGTAGTCCAGTCTCAATTTCACTTACAACAAGGCTCTTCTCACCTCTCACCAGCCAGCTGTTATTATAAAAACGAATTACACCTTACACATTTGTATAGTACTGATTGATTCTAGTTTCTATGACACTGTGAATTCTGAGAGCCCAATAAATGAAAGTTTAAATAATCTTCATGTACCTGAGACTCGGTTATATGATGATTTGGTGCAAGAAGAAGGAAAGAGCTGAGGACTGTAGAGGTATAAAGAGGAGCAAGAGATTTGCCTGACAGAAGCAAGGCAGCAGAGTTAATTTTGTGAAGACAAGCAAGTTGTTTGAATTTTTTTTTCTTTTTCAATTTTTTCCTGACACTCCTTGTTTCTGTAAAACCAGGGGTAAGAGACAACATCTGGAAGGAAAGACAGTAAGACACGGGTAATGTGACTACAGCCTGCTGGCTGCCATTCAGATATCTGCCAGATGAAAGAAGGCTGTAGAAGCTTGCCTGACGTGACATTCGGTTATTCACTTAACAGGATTACAAACAGCACTCCAAAATGCACATTTTCATAAGTATTTCTTTCAACTGAATTTTCTTTATTTTGTTTCTCTCATTTCTGATCAACTGGAAGTATTTCCACAGATATTTCCTGATGTCGTGTAAAATAAAGCATAAAAATCTTCCAATAAAATAAGTATGTAATTCTTTGAAACTTGACAAACTCATCTTTTAGTTAAAAGGCTTAGATTAAACATAATGATTTCTCTCTGAAGCTGAAACTTAAAGGCAACATCAAAAGTGAAGGGGCTTCTATTAAATATAATTAGTTTTTACAGAACCCACACGTCAAATTAAAGCACAGATTCTAAGCCTGGGCACCAATTCCAAGAATTAAGTTTACATTCGTCTTATTCCCACTTTCCAGTCCATTTCTACTCACCTTTCCAGATGTATCTCTTGGTAACTTCTGACACTCCTACCTCCTTTTCCTCACCCCCTCAGACCCATTGTTCCACCTCTGGCAAAACCCCTCCATCCAAGAGTACCTAATTTACCTTCATTTGTCACTATCTTTTGCATGTGGTGATTTCTCTGCTTAGAACTGCAGCCTCCCACTGCTCCAGCTGAGAAATTCCTGCTTTCTTAGAGCCTTCCCTGCTTGCTTCAGGCAGTTAGTGCTTCCATCTTTCTTGCATTAACAACATTTTGTTATTATCTCATTTTATATGCACACATACATTTGTGTATCCTAGCCATTATACCACCAGAGGAGGCCCGAGTTGGGAGAAAGCTTCATGTGGGGAGAATCCTGCTTTGCAATCACATCTGCAAATCCATTGCATGGAAGCCAGTACAAAAGAAAAGCCTTAGCTTAACTGTTATATAATATCGGGCAAGTCACTTGAACACTCTGAGCTTTAATTTCCCCAACTGTAAATTCAGTACAATAAAAGTTCCTAAATTATGAGATTTCCAAAATACAATAATATGTGTAAATATGCCACATTTACTTTAAAGTGTTATGAGAATTTGACAAATGGAAGAGTAGAAACTGCTCCCATGTTGTTATTTCTCTAGCATACCCTAGATATCAACATTTTAATTATTTTAAAAGCATGCTGATGCTTTCTTCTGTTAATAAAGTAGGAATCTAAGTTTGAAAATCACCCCTCTTCTCAGTACTCTCCTTCTCCTTCTTGAAACTCGAAAGCCTGTTTCCATTGTGAAGCTTTTAAGTTGAGATTATAAATATTTATATATTTCCCTGAATTATCCTCAAAACAAAAAATATTAACCCTTGTTTTGAATTTTTTTTTACATTTTAGAGTCCTACGAAAATGTACAGTAATTAACCTAAAGACTGTAACTCTTCCCTCACTTCCAATGTTGGCCAATAACTCTTAGCCTCATGAGAACTTTTGAAGGCAATGAGAATTTTTGCTGTGGAGAATAGAGACACACAGAGAGAATAAGCTTTAGACAGCTCAGAACATTCACTCAAAACAGATCCCTCCTCTCCTCTGCCTTGCAACCACCAGGCAAACACCATAAATTCTGTTATATCAACAAGTCAGTTGTCAAGGAGCATCAGGCCTACTGATTATGGAAGGATATATTAGACTCTGGGTGCTGGTCTTAAACATAGCATCAGTGCCGGCCAGGCTCAGTGGCTCATGCCTGTAATCCCAGCACTCTGGGAGGCTGAGGCGGGCGGATCACGAGGTCAGGAGATCGAGACCATCCTGGCTAACACGGTGAAACCCCGTCTCTATTAAAAATACAAAAAAATTGGCTGGATGTGGTGGCGGGTGCCTGTAGTCTCAGCTACCCGGGAGGCTGAGGCAGGAGAATAGCATGAACTCAGGAGGCAGAGCTTACAGTGAGCCAAGATGGCGCCACTGCACTCCAGCCTGGGCGACAGAGCAAGACTCCATCTCAAATAAACAAACAAACAAGTAAACAACAACAACAACAACAAAAACATAGCATCAGTGTCTCAGGGTCTAAGACTTTTCAAGGGTCCCAGGTAGAGATAAAGATTATGCCATAATTCATGTATTTTCCTTCAGAATATTTAGATTACTTTTGGAGGATTCATGTAATATGTTCTTTTCAATGTGGATGTCCTAAGGTCTCTACTCTGCTGTTCTTAGGATTGTTCTATTAGGCCTTGGAATTTCACTCTTACGGGCATAGAAGAAAAGGCCTAATTAGCTCTAGTAATACAGTCTTTTATTTTTTAAAAAATATATACGCCATAAGGTTTGCTTTTGTTTGAATGTGCCTTCCCATTAGTTTTACCTATATGAGCATCGTTCATAGGACTGTAAGAAGGTAATATCTTCCCATCTGGTGCAATACTCATGGGTGCTCTAAAGACACTATTTAATGGTATGAAATAAATCTCTCTAAAGAGTCTTAGTCCCATTTTCTCCAATGTAGTATGTTTTTAGCTTTAAGCCAGTCATAAGATTACTTCATCTTTAAAATGATATTTTCTGATTCAGAAATAAAAGGCAAAATGAAACATTGCCAGGAAGTGGGTTGTACAGCAAGTATGGAAAACACTAAACCATATCAATGAATTCTTCCAAATTCTGAACAGCTATTTCCCCATAACTAACTTGAAGTAGGTCTGGCAACTAAATGATTTATTGATCTTTACTAACTATGACCAAATTATTTCATTTAATTTTAAGCTCATAAGATCTTAAGCGTTCTTAAGTGTCTCAATACACAAATTTTTGCCTAAGAAAAACTACCAATGGTCGTCAGTTTATAAAAAAGCAATACAATCCAATTTGCTGGCAAAATTAGACCTAAGGAACTTCTCAGCAAAAGCAAGTATGAGGATTAAGTAGGGCTGTTACTCCATGATTCTAGGCATTTTTTTTTTTTGTCCTTCTTTAAAATTATTGAATGAAAACAAGAAAAACAAAGAAACCTTACAGTTCCACCTGGCTTTATCCTCTTTATTTTCACATCAGCAGAATGAAAAGCTTTTCAAAATCCAACATTATGGTTGAAAATGGTCCCAATTGCCCTATAAATGCTTTACTGTTCATTCTGAGATTTTTTTCCCTCACAGCATAACCTCAAAAGGGCTACAATGAGATAATCTCAGATAAACTAAATGCCAATATAGCAGTATGAGGGCTGCAAAAAATCAAGAGAAACATCTCTATGAGACATACAGAGCAGAAATGTTTCCAAGAATAATAAATGTGTAGTCTAATTTTTCCAGGTTTTGGGGGAAGCTATTTTTGTTTGGTTTAATATTTTTTCTTTTATCATTTTTCTCTTGTAGATCAGAAAATAAATAATTTGTTTCAAGAGAGGCCCTGTTAAGATGACTGAATCATTCCATCACATATATTTGTCCTGCATCTATCCCTCAGGAGAGTCAATTATCCTGTTAAACTTGTAGGTTGGCTACCAAAGAGTTGGAGGAGGAAAGGTCTAGGTCTAGAAGTTCTTATAATCTGGAAAGAACACAATGGGCATTTATACATAATTAAGCTACAGTCTACTTGTAGACAGTTGATTATATAAGTCAATAAGGAATTGCTCTATTACCATATGCAACAGAAAGGTGAATTCAGTGCCTCAATCATCATCCTTTTCTACACAGAGACTCTTGTTTTGTACAAATGTTTGCTTTGGGAGAACAAAGTAGGACTTAGCGAAGAGTGAAAATGCTTAGCTTTATTTTTGTAAAGGAGTAAAGATTATGAGTTCACATCAATTTTAGGCTATCTGTTAAATACTGAGGAATTTGAAAGATGAGTGAAATCCATAGTTTTGTTAGGCTATTTTTACTTCCTTGAACAAAATCATGCCCTGTCTGGTTTCTTCAACTGATGGGGTGGGGTTTAATTATCAAGTGCACCTGAGGAGGTAATAGGTCTTAGCAAATGGCCTCAACAGTGGTACATCAGACTTCAGACAGCAGCATTCTGGATGCTACAGAAACTCTAGAGCACAGTAAAAATACCAATACACCTCTGTTGTCATGGCTGAGCTTCTCCTTGTGTCTGTTGTTAGTGCTTCATGGCTTCTGTTTAGTGTCTCTTGACTTTTGATTCTTATTTATCTGTCTGTATCTCTTTATGGGATTCACATTTTCAAAAACTGTTTTTAAAAAATTCTGATTGACTCAAATAGTCACTATTCACTTGTAATTCAGAAGGTAAAATTTATAAGAAATACTTGTATTCATTTTGTGATCAAAGTGGGGCCACCAAATGATAGACAACATCATGGTAAAGGCAGGGACCTAAGGAACTGCAAGAAAATCTTCATTTCCATTCTTTATTATTATAATTATCTTCCATTATCACTGAACTTTTAAATAACAGTTATACTTATAAAAACTCTGTTTCAGGCCTTGCCACTACACACTCACTAGCAGCCCCCCATCCCCACCCCACCTGAGTGCTTTTGCCGGCAGTCCCTGATGAAGTGGCATTGCCAGCAGCCTAGGAATATATCAGTTTTTTCAGCACAATAGGTGTTTGACCACAAGGGGCCAGAGATCAAAATTGCAGGCCTGATCCCAGCCCCCAAGGGTTACAGCATGCAGCCCAGGAGTACTGAGCTAACCACTGGTGCCCTGATAGCATCCAGAAATGAATCTAAATGACTAAACCCAACTTATACCACAGTTAAACCGTCGAGGGAACCAAAAAATATAAAAGCAAAACATTCCATCCAAAGGACAGCAACTTCAATGATTAAAGGTAAATCAGCCCACACAGATGAGAAAACTCATCATAAGAATTCTCACAACACTAAAAGCCAGAGTGTCTTCTTACCTCCAAATGACTACACTTACTCACTAGAAACTGTTCTTAACTAGATTGAAATGGCTGAAATGACAGATGTAGAATTCAGAATCTGGCTGGCAAGGAAGCTCAACGAGATTTAGGATAAGGTTGAAACCCAATCGAAGGAAACCAGTAAAATGATCTAAGAGTACCCTAAAACCTAAAGTATAATAATAAAATAAAAATAAATAAATAAAATTAAAAAATTTAAAAAAAGAAAGATAACATAGCCATTTTAAGAAAGAACTAAAAGGAACTTCTGAAAATGAAAAATTTACTACAGGAATTTCATAATGCAATTGGAAGCATTAATAACAGAATTCATCAAGCTTAGGAAAGAATCTCAGAGCTCAAAGGCCATTCATTTAAATCAATGCAGGGAGATAAAAATAAAGAAGAAAGAACTTAAAAATGGAAAAAAACCTCTGAGAAATGAGAGATTATATAAAGACACCAAACCTGTAGTTCATTGGCATTACTAAGATGCAAAAGAGCAAAGAAATATGGAAATAATTGGAGAAGTATTGAGAAATACTTCTCAACTATTTCTCAATATTCAATAAATATGGAGAAGCAAATATGGAAAACATATTTGAGGATATTGTCCAAGTAAATTTTCCCAATCTTTGACATACAACACAAATTCAGGAAATTCATAGAACCCCTGTGAGATACTATACAAAATGACCAAATCCAAGACACATAGTCATCAGATTCTCCAAGGTCAATGCAAAAGAAAATATTAAAGGCAGCTAAACAGAAGAGGCAGATCATATTCATAGGGAACCCCATCAGGCTAACAGTGGATCTTTCAGTAGAAAATTTACAATCCAGAAGAGATTTGGGGCCTATGTTCAGTATCCTAGAAAAGAAATTCCAACCAAGGATTTCATATCCAACCAAACTAAGCTTCATAAACAAAGGAGAACTAAAATCCTTTTCAGACAATCAAATGCTGAGGGAATTTATTACCATGAGACCTGCCTTACAAGAAATCCTTAAGGGAGTACTACACATGGGAACAAAAAGCTGATGCCTGCCACCACATAAAAGCACATTTAAGTACATAAGCCCATTGACACTATAAAGCAACTATACAATCAAGTCTACATAACAACCAGCTAATAACAGAATGACAGAATCTAATTCTTACATATCAATATGGACCTTGAATGTTGATGGGATAAATACCCTAATTAAAAGGCACAAAGTGGAAAGTTGGATAAAAAAGCAAGATCTAACTGTAAACTGTCTTCAACAGACCCATCTCATATGCATGACACCCATAGGCTCAAAGTGAAGGAATGGAGAAAGATCTATCAAGCAAACAGAATAAAAAGCAGGGGTGGCTATTTCCATGTAAGAGAAAATGAGTTTTAATCCGCAACAATAAAAAAGTACAAAGAAGGGTATTACATAATGATAAAGGGTTCAACTCAACAAGAAAACTTAACTATCCTAAATATATATGCACCCAACATTGGATCACCCAGATTGATAAAACAATTTCTTAGAGACGTATGAAGAGACTTAGATAACCACACAATAATAGTTTGAGACTTTAACATCCCATTGACATTATTTCACAGCTCATCAAGGCAGAAATCTAACACATGATATTCAGAACCTAACCCTGACACTTGACCAAATGGACCTAACAGAAATCTGCAGAATACTTCATCCAACAAAAAACAGAATGTACATTCTCCTGCACATGGCACATACTCTGAGATTGACCACATGCTTGGTTATAAAGCAATTCTCAACAAATCTAAACACCAAAATCATACCAACCTCATTCTCAAAGCACAGCATAATAAACACAGTAATCAATGTCAAGTAAAACTCCCAAAACCATACAACTACATAAAAATTAAGCAATCTATTTCTGAATGACTTTTGGGTAAAGAATGAAATCAAGGCAGAAATCAAAAAGTTTATTGAAACTAGTGAAGAAAAAGATACAACATACCAAAACCTCTGGGACACACCTAAAGCAATGTTGAGAGTGAACTTTATAATGCTAAGTGCCTACACCAAGAAATTAGAAATATCTCAAATTAACAACATAACATCACCCCTAAAAGAACTAGAAAAACAAGAACAAACCAACTGCAAAGCCAGCAGAAGAAAAATAATCAAAATCAGAGCCAAATTGAACAAAATTAAGACCTGAAAATCCATATAAAATATCAACAAAACCAAACACTGGTTTTTCTAAATAATAAACAAGATTGATACACCACTAGTGTGATTAATAAAGAACAAAAGAAAAAAATCCAAATAAACATAATTGGAAACGACGAAGATGACATTACCACTGATCCAGTAGAACTACAAAAAGCCCTAGAGACTATTATGAAGCCCTAGAGATTATTATAAACACTTCTAAGCACACAAACTAGAAAACCTAGAGACAACACATAACTTCCTGGAAATATACACCTCTTAAGACTGAACTAGGAAGAAATTTAAATCCTGAACTGACTAATAATGGTTATGAAATTGAATCAGTTTAAAAAAAAAAAGAAAAACTACCAACTAGGAAAAGCCCCAGACCCCATGGATTCACAGTTGAACTATACCAGTTGTACAAAGAAGAAACAATCCTACTGAAATTATCACAAACAATTGAGGAGGAGGAACTCCTCCCTAACTCATGCTATGAGGCTGGCATCATTCTGGTACCAAAACCTTGCAGAGAAACAATAAAAAAAGAAAACCTCAACAAAAAACAGGGAACCTGTATCTATGTTCCTAGTGAACATAGACACAGAGATCTTCAACAAAATACTGCCAAACTGAATTCAGCAGCACTTCAAAAAGCTAATCCACAATGATCAAGTAGGCTTATTTCTTAGGATGCAAGGTTGGTTGAGTTGAACACACACAAATTTTTTTTTTTTTATTATACTTTAGGTTTTAGGGTACATGTGCACAATGTGCAGGTTTGTTACATATGTATCCATGTGCCATGTTGATTTCCTGCACCCATTAGCTCGTCATTTAGCATTAGGTATATCTCCTAATGCTGTCCCTCCCCGCTCCCCCAACCCCACAACAGTCCCCGGAGTGTGATGTTCCCCTTCCTGTGTCCATGAGTTCTCATTGTTCAATTCCCACCTATGAGTGAGAACATGCGGTGTTTGGTTTTTTGTCCTTGCGATAGTTTACTGAGAATGATGTTTTCCAGTTTCATCCATGTCCCTACAAAGGACACGAACTCATCATTTTTTATGGCTGCATAGTATTCCATGGTGTATATGTGCCACAGTTTCTTAATCCAGTCTATCGTTGTTGGACATTTGGGTTGGTTCCAAGTCTTTGCTATTGTGAATAGTGCCGCAATAAACATACGTGTGCATGTGTCTTTATAGCAGCATGATTTATACTCCTTTGGGTATATACCCAGTAATGGGATGGCTGGGTCAAATGGTATTTCTAGTTCTAGATCCCTGAGGAATCGCCACACTGACTTCCACAATGGTTGAACTAGTTTACAGTCCCACCAACAGTGTAAAAGTGTTCCTATTTCTCCACATCCTCTCCAGCACCTGTTGTTTCCTGATTTTTTAATGATGGGCATTCTAACTGGTGTGAGATGGTATCTCACTGTGGTTTTGATTTGCATTTCTCTGATGGCCAGTGATGATGAGCATTTCTTCATGGAACACACACAAATTAATAAATGTGATTTATTGTATAAACAGAACTAAACATCTCGATAGACACAGAAAAGGCTTTTGATCAAACTCAACATTCACTCATGTTAAAAACTCTCGACAAACTAGGCATTGAAGAACACACCTCAAAATAATAAGAGTTATCTATGACAAACCCACAGCCAACATCATACTGAATGGACAAAAGCTAGAAGCACTATTCTTGAGAACTGGAAAAAGACAAGGATTCCCACTCTCACTACTCCTATTCAACATAGTACTGGAATTCCTACCCCCCCAAAAAAGCCAGTCAAGATAAAGAAATAAAAGGCATCCAAATAGGAAAAGAAGAAGTCAAACTATCTTTCTTCATGTATGACATGATTCTATACCTAGAGAACTCCATAGTCTCTGCCCAAAGTCTCCCAGAACTTATAAAAAACTTTAATAAAGTTTCAGGATAGAAAATCAATGTAATAAATACAAAAATTATGAGCATTTCTATACACTAATAATATCCAAGCTGAGAGCCAAATCAAGAACACAACCCCATTCACAATAACCAAAAAAGAAATAAAACACTTAGGAATACAGTTAACCCAAGAAGTGAAAGTTCTCTACTATGAGAATTTACAAAACACTGCTGAAAGAAATTACAGACAAAACAAACAAATGGAAAAACATTCCACACTCATGGATAGAAACAATCAATATTGTTAAAATGGCTATACTGCTCAAAGCAATTTACAGATTCAATCCTATGCCTATCCAACTACTAATGTCATTTTTCACAGAGTTAGAAAAAGCTGTTCTAAAATTCACATGGAATCCAAAAATATCCTGAATAGCCACAGCAATCCTAAGCAAAAAAAAACAAAACCCAGCAAAGAAAAAACAAAGCCAGAGGCCTTACACTAACCAACTTCAAACAATATTACAAGGCTACAGTAAACAAAACAGCATGGTACTGGTACCAAAAAAAAAAAAAAAAAGACACATAGATCAATGGAACAGGTTAGAGAACCCAGAAATAAAGCTGCACACCTTCAACCATTTGATGTTTGACAAAGTTGGCAATAATAATCAATGGGGAAAGGACTCTTTATTAAATAAATGGTTGTGCAATAACCATATGCAGAAGATTAAAACTTGACCACTTCATTTCATCGTATACAAAACTCAATTCAAGATGGATCCAAAATTTTAATGTA
The DNA here is from genome assembly GCF_009828535.3 of Hylobates moloch. NCBI lineage: Eukaryota > Metazoa > Chordata > Mammalia > Primates > Hylobatidae > Hylobates > Hylobates moloch. The sequence continues at coordinate 50,596,939 of NW_026652281.1, forward strand.
AGACCTAAAACTACAAAAATCCTAGAAGAGAAGCTAGGAAATACCATTCTCAACATCAGCCTTGGCAATAATATCATGATGAACCCTCCAAAAGCAATTGCAATAAAAACAAAAATAGACAAGTGGGATCTAATTAAACAAAAGAGCTTCTGCACAGCAGATGAAACTATCAACAGAGTAAACAGAAAACCTACAGAATGGAAAAAATTACTCACAAACTATGCATGCAACAAGGGTCTAACATCCAGGATTTATCAGGAACTTAAATCAACAAGTAAAAAACAACCCCATTTAAAAATGGGCAAAGGATATGAACAGACACTTCTCAGAAGAAGACATCATGTGACCAATAAGCTTATGAAAAATGCTCAACAGTACTAATCATCGGATAAATGCAAATCAAAACCACACTGAGATACTATCTCACACCAGTCAAAATGGCTATTACTAAAAAGTCAAAAAATAACAGATGTTGGCAAGGTTGCAAAGAAAAGGGAATGCTTATGCTGGTGGGAATTTAAATTATTTCAGCCACTATGGAATGCAGTTTGGTGAGTTCTCAAAGAACTTAAAACATAACTAACCATTTGACCCAGCAATCCCATTACTGGGTATATAACCAAAGGAATATAAATCATTCTACCAGAAAGAATTCTACACATGCACTCATATGTTTATTGCAGCACTATACACAATAGCAAAGACATGGAATCAACCTAGATACACATTGACAGTGGACTTAGTAAAAACAGTGTTGTACATATACACTATGGAATACTATGCAGCTATAAAAAAACAAAACCATGTCCTTTGTAGCAACGTGAATGCAGCTGGAGGACATTATCCTAAGCTAATGAACTAATGAACGCAGAAACAGAAAACTAAATACCACATGTTCTCACTGACCAGTGGAAGCTAAACATTGAGTACACATGGACAGGAAGATGAGAACAACAGACACTAGAGCCTACTTGATGAGGGGGATGGGAAGAGGGTAAGGGGCTAAAAACTACTACCAGGTGCTATGCTTATGACCAGGTACTATGCTCACTATATATATGACAAAATCATTTCTACACCAAACCCCAGTGGCAGAATTTACCCATGTAGCAAACCTTCTCGTGTACCCCCTGAACATAAAATAAAAGTTGAAAAGAAAAAAAAATTGTTTCGGTATTGCTTGTAGGAATAAATAAAGGGGGTATTGTGGAAAAACGATTGCCACCTATAGTGCTGCAGTTTGCTCTGCTGAACAAAAGTGCCCAGGTAAGATAATTAATGAGAGCTGAAATCCAGCCTGAATTCTTGGCAACCAGCTATGCTCCCAGCTCAGCTTCACTCTAATTTGCACAAAGGCACTGACGGACAAGCAAACACCCTGACAACAACTATAGGAAGCAAGACAAGGAGACAAGCTCAAGAATTGAGCAGGGATCATTAAATTGCTATTAGTAGGGACAAGAGTAACATAACAAAAACACTTAGAAATATTGAGAGGGAATCTAGATTTTAACTATATGTTTGATGTAGACTTAAGAATTTTCTAAAGATATGAAATTAAAAGTAATCCCTAGTGGCTAGCATCTGGGGAATATGTAACCCACACATTACAGAGCACTGCTATTGAATGGAACTCTCAGGACAGCTCATAGGCTGCTTCTCTCCCCTTTGTTAAGAGCATATGGTTGCCAAGTCTTTGCTATTGTGAATAGTGCTGCAATAAACAGACGTGCGCATGTGTCTTTACAGCAGCATGATTTATAGTCCTTTGGGTATATACCCAGTAATGGGATGGCTGGGTCAAATGGTATTTCTAGTTCTAGATCCCTGAGGAATCGTCACACTGACTTCCACAATGGTTGAACTAGTTTACAGTCCCACCAACAGTGTAAAAGTGTTCCTATTTCTCCACATCCTCTCCAGCACCTGTTGTTTCCTGACTTTTTAATGATGGCCATTCTAACTGGTGTGAGATGGTACCTCACTGTGGTTTTGATCTGCATTTCTCTGATGGCCAGTGATGATGAGCATTTTTTCATGTGTTTTTTGGCTGCATAAATGTCTTCTTTTGAGAAGTGTCTGTTCATATCCTTTGCCCACTTTTTGATGGGGTTGTTGTTGTTTTTTTTCTTGTAAATTTGTTTGAGTTCATTGTAGATTCTGGATATTAGCCCTTTGTCAGATGCGTAGGTTGCAAAAATTTTCTCCCATTCTGTAGGTTGCCTGTTCACTCTGATGGTGGTTTCTTTTGCTGTGCAGAAGCTCTTTAGTTTAATTAGATCCCATTTGTCAATTTTGGCTTTTGTTGCCATTGCTTTTGGTGTTTTAGACATGAAGTCCTTGCCCATGCAACCCAAATGTCCAACAACGATAGACTGGATTAAGAAAATGTGGCAGATATACACCATGGAATACTATGCAGCCATAAAAAATGATGAGTTCATGTCCTTTGTAGGGACATCGATGAAACTGGAAACTATCATTCTCAGCAAACTATCGCAAGGACAAAAAACCAAACACTGCATGTTCTCACTCATAGGTGGGAATTGAACAATGAGAACACATGGACACAGGAAGGGGAACATCACACAGCAGGGACTATTGTGGGGTGGAGGGCGGGGGGAGGGATAGCATTAGGAGATATACCTAATGCTAAGTGACGAGTTAATGGGTGCAGCACACCAACATGGCACATGTATACAAATGTAACAAACCTGCACGTTGTGCACATGTACCCTAAAACTTAAAGTATAATAATAATAAAAAATAAAAAATAAAAACAACAACAAAAAAAGAGTATATGGTTGCCATTGGGTCAAGTATTTATTTATAGCTCAATAAGACCTAGAAATAAGCTGAGACCAACCATTCTAATTGGTACTCTTCAACAGGTTCTCCCGTCCAGGTACAGATGTGTAACTATTCTTGTCAATAGGTTCCATAAAGTCCAAATATATTTTATCAACATTTGAAATAATTTGAAATAATTCTTAATTTTTAAATTCATAGTAACAATGAAAACATGTTTAAATAATTGAGCCCACACCATGAACAGGAATTATAACTATGGTTACCTTAGAGATGCAGCCCCTTTATCAATGTAATCTGACAGTTGATTATGTAATAGAAACATTCTATTAAGGAGGAATTAATTATTTTTAAATGATAAGATATATCAATTTATTACAACTTAAAATATAATAACATAACTCCATTCGCTAATCATTTATGTTAGGTGAAAGCCTTTTCCGGGAATTAGTCCACTGTTGGAAGCCTCAGATTATTCATTCATCTTGTATAAAACCACAGAAATAATGAATGTCTTACACTTTCCAATTTCTTTTCATGTTAATGTGAAATGAAAACTTAAAGACACTTGCAATGTAATTTGAATGCAGTCATTTTATTAATGATTTCTTGCCATTTCTATAGTTATCTTGCCCAAATTTATTTTTGGCAGCTCAACTCAATTTTATTAGTCTTCTCAACACATTCCACTGATATTCATAACAACTACAACTCGTTATTCACACTTATAGTTCATCAAATAAAGTTATTCTTTTTTTTTGAGACAGAGTTTCGCTCTTTCACCCAGGCTAGAGTGCAGTGGTGTGATCTCAGCTCACTGCAACCTCCGCCTTCTGGTTTCAAGCGATTCTCCTGCCTCAGCCTCCTTGAGTAGCTGGGATTACAGGTGCCTGCCACCACACCTGGCTAATTTTTGTATTTTTAGTAGAGACGGGTTTCACCATGTTGGCTTGACTGGCCTCGAACTCCTGACCTTGTGATTGCCCACCTCAGCCTCCCAAAGTGCTGGAATTACAGGCGTGAGCCACCACGCCGGGGCCCTAAAGTAATTCTTTTTAAAGCTTGACTTGTATAAACACATTTGATAAACACAAGGAATCTTGATGAGCTTGGAGCTCAACTGATGGGAGTAGAAGAGCCCAACTTACCAGACAATATTGTATTTGCTGCAATTGATCAACAGTCTGTGGGCATCACCATTAGGTGTCAGAGATGGAACATAGAGCATTTGTTCATCTGAAATGATTCAAGGAAAGTTCTTTTACACAACATATTATAAATCATATTCGGTGGAATTCTGATAGAAACTACCAGTTGCCTCAGTCCATACACCTGATGAAAATATAGACCTGGAGAAACGAATGGCCTCTGTTCTTGTCTTTTCTTGATTTTTCATTTCCGTATTTTGTTCAAATTCTCCTGATCGTTCTCTATTGTTCTATATTGTTTTTATCCAACATGAACCTCTGTCATTACGTCACTTTCTTGTGTAAGGGTCTCAGTCTCCACCTGCTACTAATTTATTTGCTCATATTATGCTTTAGGATGAATATCTACGTTACAAATTGTTAAGGAGGTTTTCTTTTCCAGCAGTTCTGGAGTTTTAGTCAGCTGGTTAACTAAGGATTTCTCTTTCTCTCTCTCTCTCTGTCTCTTTCTCTCTCTCTCTCACACACACACACACACACACACACACACACACACACACACAGAAAATCCAAATCTCTGATTAGAACACCTGGTCCCCTTTCCATGCAGTATATTCTAGTTACAATAAAGGGAAGGATATGTTTTCACATGCTGACTAGGAACATGAATACAATTATATTTCTTGGAGGCCAACGTCAAAAATCAAGGCGGTTTCTGGATAGTTTCAAATTCATCATATTTGAGCTACAACATATTACAGAAAGGAAAACATTTCTGTTTTCTCATTTCCTCATTTATTCTTCATTTATTCAAGTCCTCATTCCAATATGACTTTCTACTTAGCTTACTTTTCCATTCCATCATTCTGCTCCTGCCATTCTGCTTTCTTACCATTCAGAAAATAAAATCATTGTTTCCCTCTGTATTCTTAAGGAAGGAAAAATTATTACTTTCTTTAAATTATGAAGTTTCTGGGAGAAAATTTTGAGTTTACTTATTTAGTTGCTCAATTAATACTTTAAAATCTACCACTTATGCAAACTACCTAACCAATTATTTTCTATAAAACCTGTCCCTTAGAGCAGAGAATCTTGCAGTAATGCAAGATATATACGCTATTTGCCATCAGCATGTAACTTACCTATCTTCACTTCACCTACTATTTAGGCCATTAATAGAAATAGCATTTCCTCTATTTTGTGGGCCTCATAATTAATGATCAGCATAGGAAAAATAGAAAATATAGATAAGCAAAATAAAACAAATATTTCAAAGAATAAAGATGAGTGGTTTGTAGGATACCTAACTTTGGGACTGTCCAAATGCTTTCTAATAGTTAGATTCAATTTTTGCACTTTTGCCAGGAATATTACAAAATTGATGGTGTCTTTCTGAGAGTAGCATACCCAGAGGCATGTGACATCAGTTTGGTTGTCATGACATGTTAATTTGCCAAGAAGCAGGCTCTGATATAAAGGCTAGTATGAAGGATTTATCAAGAACTGCTCTTGAGATTACCAGCTGGGAAAAGGCAGAAAGGAAAATGGATTTTGTACAGAGAAGGTGAGCTGTGTTGTAGTCTCCAAAAAAAGCCTCGGCTGATCCCCCAGGAAGGAATAAGACTACAATGGCCCTTAAGACTTATCTAGCATTGAGTTAAGTGTTCTAGGCCTTTAGGCACCTATTTCATCCAATTGTTGGATGGGGGCCACACTGGAAAGAGGGTATGCTTTCGAGTGAAATGACCTCTTCAATCAAGCAATGCCAAAGAGAGCTCACAGCTGCAGGCTGTCTGACTAAAAGACCTTCACTGTGAGAATACATCTTTTAGTCCTGAAACAGGACTTAGGCGGCATTTCACGGTGTCTTCTACATCCCATTAGTGGTAATGTTAACTTTGGTCACCTTTCTGTCATATTTCTCCACTGTAAAGGTACCTTATTTCCTTTTGTAATTAATAAGCAATAATATAGGGGAAATGTTGACATTATGTAATTAGCCTGTTCCCTACCAATTTTACTGGATGATTTTATTAACCATTGAGAATTTCTGCCTCAATCAATTGTAACTGCAATTGTTGACAAATGGTGATTTTTCTACTTGATCATTCTTTTTATATTTACTAATTAGCATTCTCCTATAAAGAAGAGTGTTGCTTTCCATGATCGTTTATTTATTCATTTTTATTAGCAATATAGACTTATAAATTATATTTTTAATTTAATGAGATTAATCCAATAATTTTTTTATCTTTATGCTTAAATTGTGTCATGTTTGATCAATGGGGCCTTCATTAAGCTTCTGTCCTTTTTGACATAAATTCTATCCACTTCTGAGCACTTCCTTAATTCTGGTTCTTGATCTTACTTCAAGCTGTTTTAGGCTCCTCTTGCATTTTCTTTGCCTTGGCCTTGGATTTAACCATTTTTCCAAGGTGACTTTCTTTTAGTGTGGAATGGTATAAAACTTAGAAACAATTTTGGTTTATGATAGATATGTTTCTGGTAGCTAATATGTAAATGATTTACAAAGCCTAGTATTTGTTATTCAATAATTTTACCCATAGTTTTCTTATTTTAACATTGGGATAAAAATAAATTTTGCATGAGATTATTGAGAGAACCTATGTAAAATTTTAGGACAATATGTGGCATGTAGTAAGCATTCAATATATAATTGTCATCTTTATGTCTATTCCCAATGCCTGGTATATAGTAATTATTTAATAAATGTCTTATCTTGTTGAATATAATTACCACATAAATAAGTAAATGTGTAAGCAATTAAAAATCACATAAAAATCACCACACTTAACGGTTTATGGGGTTTTTACTCATTCTAACTTTACTAATGTATTTGGCTGCATGTTATTATTCCATTTAACCTAAAACATTAACTTTAAACAAAAACTATTTTAGATAAACATCACTAGACATTTTTAAGTATTTACAAAATTAGTAAACTTTATTTGCATTTGCATAAATACTGATCTGTGTATATTGCACACATACTTTATGAGAAATGAGGAAATGTTATTCTAAATTCTCAAAGAAATTTGGGGAAGTGATTTATTCTTAATAAATAAACACCTGAATTTAAAAACATAATTAAAATTTCTAAAATAATTTTAGTACTTTAAGAAGAATTCTAGGCCTAAACTAACAATTACCTCTAATAAATGAAGTATATTCAAAATAGATTTTATTACTGTATTCTCCTTTTTTACAGTATTATATTTGTATCTAATTAGCAAGGTCATTATATTGGTAATCTTGGTTTATTTTAATCCACATGACTATGACTTCGGAAATTGAAAAATCACATCCACAACAAGTTAGATAATGTTCTTTAATGACTCCAGATGAAATTAAATAATTAACAAATTTAACGTTATCTAAGCCAATTAAAGACATTAAAATGACTGGGATTTTTTAAACGTATACACTTTTTTTAAACAAATATTTGTGTTTTAAACTCTAACAGATTTGAAATTTTCACAATTACACAGTTGGAAAAGAGTTATAGGGTTCATAACAACTGATGCAAATGATCCTTGCCCTGCTTGTAAAACATCTCAAGAAACAATGAAACATGTCTACAGCTAAAAAGACTGTATTTAAAGAGCATTAAACATCTACCAGTTATCAAAATGAACTATTTTTAGAGAAGTTTTACTTATATTCTATGCTAAATAAAATACATCGAACTCCCAGTATTCTCAGGAGATAACATATGCTGATTTCAAAAGAATTTAAACTAGACAGGGCATATCTGGAAAGAACCCATAGAATTATAATTAAGCCCCCTATTTATCCAAGTACATGATTATATTTGAACATCTATTCAACTGAGCATTATTCAGTTATGATTATATCAAAAAATTAGAATAAGATAAAATATGCATAATTTTGCATTTATCCATATCTTAAACATTTGCATTATATCATGCTTATTTATATCATGCATAACTTTCACATTTTACACCATGTTCCACTATATATTATATGATATTATATCTTTAATGATTTAGAAAGTATTCAGTGAGATGTATTAAAGTAAAATTGGTATACATTTCAAGAGCTTTTGGATTTTTGTTGCACCTCTGCTATCTATCAACATTTATTATGATTTTGTTTGTGTCACTTATGAGTTTTAGACCTTATTTTCCTTATTAGTAAAACGAAAATGTTTACAATGAGGGTCAAATGTGATACATAACAGGAAAGTGTTTTGAATAGTGTAAGTGTACATAAGTTTTAGACATTTTGGAATGACTTATCTTATAAAATAATATTTATAGAAAAAATGCTCTGGTGCATTGAGATTTCTTTTGACATTAACTCTAGGTAAAGGGAGAATGTTATACTAAGAAGTTTCTCATCACAAGATGGGTCTACACAAAGTATTAATAAATGAGTCCAAGCATTCTAGGCTTATCTCTACTCCATGTCTTATTCATCTTACCTATGTTGATGATCTAATTATTTACAAGTTACTTTGACTAAGCTTTATGGTTCCTATCATGTGTTAATCCTGTGTTGAGTGTTGTGAGTACAAAGAAAGATAAAGCGATGACCCTGAACTCAAGGAACTTATGATCTAGTAAGGAAGACAGGAAACCAACACAAACTGCATCAAGAATGTGATGAATGATATCAGAGTTCAGATCTCACTACGTGCAACAGAAAATCCAGAAAGTAGTGGTTTAACAAAATAAACTTAATTTTATTTTAACATTATAGAGGAAGTTAATCTAGGGCTACTGCAGAAACTAAACTATATCAAGACCAAGGTCTACGTGATTGCTTTTAGTCTTTCGTGGTTGGTGGCAATATGGTGGCCACAGTTCCAGCTATTGTATCCATATATTAGGCAGAAAGTGGAGAAAAATGCAAAAAAAAAAAAAAAAAAAAGCATGTGCTATTTGAATGTATCTCCCTTTTAAGAAGTTTCTTAGAAGCCTCACACACAGTACTCTTAACTCATTGGACAGATTTATTACCTTTGCTGTGATTATCACTTCCCATGCTTGAGAGGCAGAGAAACCAAGCTGCTGCCACAAACAAAACTAGAAGTCTCTTGTAAACGAATATATATATATATATATGCACATACATACACATATATCTTCCCATATGAACATTGCATGGGCTATTTGAAATGGTTACCACGGAATTATAAAGAAATAACATCCAAATCAAACTTGATTGTGTAGTGTTAATGTGGATCTTCATTCCTCTCCAAAAATACCTCTCAAAACCTACTATCCCACCCAATCTCCCTCAGACCTGTAAATTACACTACCATCCCACTATATCTATTCCATTACTAAAACCAGAAAACTTGGAGTCATTACCAGTTTTCCCTATCTTTCTCCCAAAAGACATTTTATTCCATCTTTAAATATTCTCAATGTGTCAATATCTCCATTCCTCAGCCATCATTTACACCCTAGATCTCAATACTTTTCATTTAACTGTCACAGAAGCCTCCTAACTTGTCTTCTCACTTTCGCTCTTGATTTTGTCCATTCCGTCCTCTGCTCATATGGTAACAAGAATTGTGTTTTCTTAAAATGTAATTAAAACCAAATTATAACTCTTTCATTTAAAATTCTTCAAAGATTCCCCATTGCTCTTACAACAAAATGCAAATTTATCCAAAAATAGTAGGACTATGCTAGAGGGCTATAAACTCCAAATACTGACCCAAGCTCTAGCTTCAATACTACAGAGAAAATGCCAAAATGAATCCAACTGTCAAAGAGACCAATTTTACCATTTAACAACTGTGAGCCCAAGAATAATTCCCCTCACCTGCCTGAGCTTTCTTATATGTAATAAGAAAATTGACTTGATTTTTTCTTGTAAATATGTTTGAGTTCATTGTAGATTCTGGATATTAGCCCTTTGTCAGATGAGTAGGATGCAAAAATTTTCTCCCATTCTGTAGGTTGCCTGTTCACTCTGATGGTAGTTTCTTTTGCTGTGCAGAAGCTCTTTAGTTTAACTAGATCCCATTTGTCAATTTTGGCTTTTGACAAACAACCCCATCAAAAAGTGGGCAAAGGACATGAACAGACACTTCTCAAAAGAAGACATTTATGCAGCCAAAAAAACACAGGAAGAAATGCTCATCATCACTGGCCATCAGAGAAATGCAAATCAAAACCACAGTGAGATACCATCTCACACCAGTTAGAATGGCCATCATTAAAATGTCAGGAAACAACAGGTGCTGGAGAGGATGTGGAGAAATAGGAACACTTTTACACTGTTGGTGGGACTGTAAACTAGTTCAACCATTGTGGAAGTCAGTGTGGCGATTCCTCAGGGATCTAGAACTAGAAATACCATTTGACCCAGCCATCCCATTACTGGGTATATACCCAAAGGACTATAAATCATGCTGCTATAAAGACACATGCACACGTATGTTTATTGCGGCACTATTCACAATAGCAAAGAGTTGGAACCAACCCAAATGTCCAACAACGATAGACTGGATTAAGAAAATGTGGCACATATACACCATGGAATACTATGCAGCCATAAAAAAGGATGAGTTCATATCCTTTGTAGGGACATGGATGAAACTAGAAAACATCATTCTCAGTAAACTATCGCAAGGAAAAAAACCAAACACCGCATGTTCTCACTCATAGGTGAGAATTGAACAATGAGAACTCATGGACACAGGAAGGGGAACATCACACTCCGGGGACTGTTGTGGGGTTGGGGGAGCGGGGAGGGACAGCATTAGGAGATATACCTAATGCTAAATGACGAGTTAATGGGTGCAGGAAATCAACATGGCACATGGATACATATGTAACAAACCTGCACATTGTGCACATGTACCCTAAAACCTAAAGTATAATAAAAAAAAAAAAAGAAAATTGACTTGATTAACACTAATAGTTCTAAAATCCTATGAAGAGCAAAAGCAGTCTAGGTCTGCTATTAAAAAGTTTTTAGTACTTTAGCTGTGCACCTGTCTGTTCTTTCACAAGGTAACTGTTAATGACAAAAGGCCATCAGTTTTTTCAAAGTTCCATCTGTACATAATTCTGTCTGACACGTTTTTTTATCAGGATAGGCAGATGGTAGATTAGCTCCAAAAACATACTGTAGCATCATTAGTGTAACTCAATCCCAAATGCAATACTGGATCTTCTTATGTTCAGATGCCCTTAATTATGCTCATTCCAAGCATATGGTTGCCAAACAAATCAGTAAATTTTTATTATGTTCTTAAATGCAAACTGTATTTTCTTGAAAAAGCTTATTCCTTATTACTACTCAGAAAACAAGTTAAATACAAACTGGCTAAATTAGCATAGAAATAGAATTTAGTAAACTGCAGCTTCGTGTCCCCTAGGAAGAAATTAGAACATATTTCAAAATAACCAATTAGCTCAAAAAGTTCATGAAAATTAGCAAGTAAAATAGTATGTCTACTTTATGTATTCCTCTAACAAATATTTACTTGTTATTTGTATACCTGATACAGAAAACAAAAATATTCATATAATTTTGGGCATTATATTTTCAATATACTTTTACATTGAAAGTACTATTTACAATCTGTGTAAAACATTATACACATTATGCCCAATAAAATCCATATGCATAAAATCCCTCGGTCTCTAAGAATAGCATGTACTCTGAATCGACAACTCCCATTGGCTCTTTCCTTACTTGTAGTCTTGTCATCTGCTGATAAAACAATTCCTTGTCTCCGAAATCCTTGCCCTCCCTTAAGCTTCTATTTTCCATCATTGGAGATATAATCAGCGAATCCAACTGTTCTTAACAAACGTTCATATCAAGTCCTGTCACTGCTCCAAAGGAGCCATTACAATGAATAATTTTATGTGTAGTTTGGGCCCAAAGAATCCTAAAAGACCCATTACAGCCTATCGTGTCAAATAGGCTTGCAAAATAGAGGCCCTCAATTTGACTTTCAAATACAGAGTGAAATTACTCCCCAGGATCAATAGTGTGCATGTTAAGAGTCTCTCAATACACAAAGATATAAGTCATTTTATTCTAGTTCACCAATGACTTATCTTGTTCAAAAGTGCCTTAATCAGAGCCAGGAACAGTCCTTAATTGACTGATACAGCCACTTTTTCTCCACCCTTTAAAAAGGCAACCCTTTTAAAAAAATTCAGTCATTTGTCAAAACTGCTTAATTTGTGGCACCTCAAAGATGCTCTCTGCTTATCTTCCATGGAGTTGGTCTTATCTACTATGTCTGAAATTATTTTAATTTTATAGTACAATAAAAGTGGTCCATTGCTACAGAAAGTCACATATTCTCTTATGAGTAACCTCAATGACACAGCTTAGTTTATCAAATTAACAAAATTGATGCCTTGGGAATCTTTAGGAGATTATATAAAATAATATGATAATTTAATGAGGGGAAGACAGAGGATACTTACTGGTAAGGACAACTCTAAGAAAAGCATCTCTTCCTTTCCTCTTTGCATAACAACTAGGTGGCATGGAAGAGACTGAGCCCACTCCAGCTCTAAAGTTGGACTCTGATGGATTGAAGCCATTTGGGTCATTTTAGATTTAGGTGAGACCACATACCTAAGGCCTAAGCTAATCAGAATATGGTTTTCCATTGATTTAGTGAACGGTTCAGGAGTGGGCATGTAACCAAATTATTCTGCTCATAAAAAGACTCAAGATTTTTTATTTCACAGTTAAGAAAAGAAAATCCCTATCTTACTCCAGGTATATATGAAAATAACTAGAGGCTGTGGATGCTATAGCTGGCAGCCTTCTTTCAATCATGAGATGAGCCACCCTGAGGATGAGATGAATACATGGAAGAAGTCATCACTGAGAGCCACAGGGACATGGGTCTGCCACCTCAATGACAACATTCAAGTCATTAATGTTTATTGATGTTTGCATCAAACCAACCCTAAAGCCCACATTCCCACAGGATTTTTTAGTAATGTAAGTCGATAAATATCTTATTGCTTGAGTCAGGTGCTAGAACCCTAAATTTTTAATAAGCACTAATCAACGGGCCTTCTAGAGAGGTTTAACAAAGGGACAGGAAGTAGACAGAATACGGGAATGATGAATCAGAACAAATGAAGCTTTGTTAATCTGGCAATTTTTCCTAAGACCTCTATAAGGTTATAAACCATGAATAGTTCTCAAAAGTGTATAAAGTGTTTAGACCATAAAACTCAATTGTATGAACACCAAAAAGTAACTTGATAAAGTAATACACTTTAATTTTTATTTTGAGCCTCTATTCTGTCTAATGGCAGGAAATTTAATTCCAAATAAACCTAACCATTTTAAGTGTCTATTGAGTCAATTCAAGTTTTTTCTTTCCCTTTCTTCTAGAGAGGCATCAAACCACTAGATAATTTATGTAACATCATGGCATTGATGGGTAACATTGAAAGGATCATCATCATTTGCCCACAATGACAGCCATGGATGAACATCATTCTTTCTATCCCTCACAGTGGTCATACCTCCCACCGGCACACTGTGGTCTCAGTATTCTGTTCTCTATACATTGCTCATGAGAACCATTTGGACTAGTTCACCCTTTCACAGCCATCTCTAGGCACTAATCTATGTCACAAATAATTCCCAGGTGCTCTCCTCTGTCATCCTAAAGATACTGGAGAATCCAGTGTGGTAGTATTGTTTATGCAGCTATGCCTAAAATGTCAACTTCCTCTTTAAACTTCACTGGTATTATATCAAGCTAGTGCAGGAAATCTTGTTTGCTTTCGTGGGCTCCACTCAAGAAATGAGAACATATATTCTCTATTCTCAGATGCCCCAAATTGCCTAGATATTTTTATAACTTGAAATGGGGAGTAGAGAGTTTTCCTGGAGACTTACTCCAACACCACACTCAAATTTCTGTTAGCTTTCCTCTCTTTACCAGCTCAAAGGTTTTACTTATGGTAGATGAAGTAGACTTACTAATAGTTCTCCAAAGATGTCCACATCTTAGTCTCTGTAACCTCTGAATATGTTGCCTTACATAGCAGAAGGAATTTTTCAAATGTAATTAAAGATTTTAAAACAGGGAAATTATCTCAGATTACTAGGTGGGCCAATGTCATCACAAGACTTTTTTTTCAACTTTTATTTTAGATTCAGGGAGTACTTGTGCAGGTTTGTTACTTCAGTATATTGTGTGATGCTGAGGCTTGGCTTACAGTTGAGCTCATCACCAAGGTTGTGAACATAGTACCCAACAGTTAGTCTCAACACTGGTCCCTCCTCCTTCCCTCTTCCCTCTTGCAGTCCCCAGTGTCTGTTTTTGCAATCCTTATGTCCATATACACCCAATGCTTAGTACTTACTTATAAATGAGAACATACGGTACTTAATTTCCTGTCTCTGTGTTATTTCACTTAGAATAATGGCCTTCAGCTGCATCTATGTTGCTGCAAAGGAAATTATTTTATCCTTTTTATGGCTGCATAGTATTCCATGACACACACACACACACACACACACACATATCACATTTTTCTTTATTCAATCCACTATTGATGAGCACCTAATCAATGGTGCACATGGAATCAGTAGCAAATACCTTGATTCCATGTATTTGCTACTGGGAATATTGTTGCAATAAACCTGCAGGTGCATATGTCTTCTTGGTAGAATGATTTCTTTTTCCTTGGGTATATACACAGTAATAGGATTACTGGGTTGAATGATAGCTTCCTTTTTAGTCCTTTGAAAAATCTCCAAACTCCTTCCCACAGTGGCCGAACTATTTACATTCCCATGAGCAGTGTATAGGCATTCCCTTTTCTCTGCAGCCTCACCAACATCTGTTATTTTTTGACTTTTTAATAGCCATTCTGACTAGTGCAAGATCGTACCTTATTGTGGTTTCTAATTGCATTTTTCTGCTGATTAGTAATGGTGAGTATTTTCTCATATGTTTTTTGGCTGGTTGTAGGTATTCTTTTGAGAAGGGTTTGTTCATGTACCTTGCCCACTTTTTAATCGCGTTATTTGGTTCTTGCTTGTTGATTTCTTTGAGTTCTTTGTAGATTCTGGAGACTAGAAATTTGTCAGATGCATAGTTTGTGAATATTTTCTCCCAATCTGTAGGTTGTCTGTTTACTATGTTGATCATTCCTTTTGCTATGCAGAATCTCTTTAGTTTAAGTAGTTCCCACTCGTCAATTTTTGTTTTTGTTGCAATTGCTTATAAGGACATAGCCATCAATTCTTTGTCAAGGCTGATGTCAAGAAGGGCATTTTCTAGGTTTTCTTCTTTGACTTTTATAATTTGGGGTCTTAAATTTAAGTCTTTAGTCCATTTTAGTTAACTTTTATTATAGTAATAGGTAAGGATCCAATTTGATTCTTCTGCATATGGATAACCAGTTATCCCAGCACCACTTGCTGAATAGGAATAACTTTGCTCTTGCTTATTTTTTGTTGATTTTGTCAAAGATCAGATGACTGTAGGTGTGTGGCTTTAGTTCTGCATTCTCTTTTCTGTTCCATTGATCTACAAGTCTGTTTTTACATGAGTACCATACTGTTTTGGTTACTGTAGACTTGTAATACGGTTGGAAGTCAGGTAATGTGATGCCTCAGGCTTTCTTCTTTTTGCTTAGGATGGCTTTGGCTATTTTGGGCTTTTCTTTTCATTCTATATGAGGTTTAGAATGTCTTTTCTAATTCTGTGAGAAATGGCATTAGTAACTGGATAGGAATAGTATTGAATCTGTAGATTGCTTTTGACAGTATGGCCATCTTAACAACATTGATTATTCCTATCGAAAAACATGGAAGGTTTTTCAATGTGTTTGTGTTTTCTGTGATTTCTTTTAGCAGTTTTTGGTAGTTCTCTATGTAGAGATCTTTTACTTCCTTGGTTAGATGTGTTCCTAGGTATTTTTCATGTGTGGCTACTGCAAATGCAATTGCATTCTTGATTGGGCTCTCAGCATGAACAATATTTGTGTATAGAAATGCTACTGATTTTTGTACATTGATTATCCTGAAACTTTACAGAAGTTATTTATCAGTTTCAGGAGCTTTTTGGTGGTGTCTTTAGTGTTGCCTAGCTATAAAATCAAATTATTTGCAAAGAGAAGTAGTTCAATTTCTTCTTTTGTTATTTGAATGTCTTTTATTTCTTTCTCTTGCCTGATTGTTTTGGCTAGGGTTTCCAGTTCTATGCTGAATAGGAGTGCTGAGAGTGGGCATCCTTGTCTTGTTCCAGTTCTCAAGGGGAATACTTCCAGCTTTTTCTCATTCAGTATGATGTTGTCTGTGGGTTTGTAATAGATGGCTCTTATTATTTTGAGGTATGTTCTTTCAATGCCTAGTTTCTTGAGGGTTTTTTTTTTAATCATGAAAGGACATTGGATTTTATCTAAAGCTTTTCTGCCATCTATTGAGATGATCACATGGTTTCTGTTTTTAATCCTGTTTATGTGGTGAATCACATTTATTGATTTGTGTATGCTGAACCAACCTGCATCCTAGGAATAAAGCCAACTTGATCATGGTGAATTAACCTTTTGATGTGCTTCTGGATTCAGTTTGCTAGTACATTGTTCAGGAGTTTTGCATCTATGTTTATCAGGGTTATTGGCCTGTAGTTTTTTTCTTTTTTAAAAATAAACAAAATTGACAAACATTTAGCTACACTAAGGAAAGAAGAAAAAGCATCTAATAAAATCATAATTGAAAGAGAAAAAATAGAATTAACATATGATCCAGCAATCCTAGTTGTTTACTCAAAGGATTTGAAACTAGTTTGTTAAAGAAATTTCTGCATTCTCATATTCATTGCAGCACTATGCACAGTAGCAAAGTTAAGGAATCAACCTGAGTCAGTCCACTAATGAATGAATAAAAAAAAATGCCAGTCCTAGCAAATTTACCCTTGAGGTAGAGATTTCACAGCTTGTCAGGATTTAATTTGCATCCCAGAAGTGCCTCCATTTTGAGAAAAGGGGCAATTATGACAGCAACTAATTCACTTTTTAAAATACCTCATATTACTGCCACATGAAGAACATTTAAGCATGGCAGGCCATAGAGAATCCCTTCAAGTTTGTACCTTCTAATTGAGTTATTTTACACTTCTTGTCTCTAATCTTCCAGCTACCAAGGTGTCTTTCATTTATTACCTATGCATTAAATTCTTTACAATATGCACGTGTCAGTTCATTGGGGCTACTATAACAAAATACCATACACTGGGTGGTTTATAAACAACAGAAAGCTATTTCTTACAGTTCTAGAGAGTAGGAATTCCAAGATCAAAGCACCATCAGAATTTGGTGTCTGGAGAGGACCTGCTTCCTCATAGGCACTTCTTTCTCACTGTGTCCTCATGTGGCAGAATAGGTGGGCAGCTCCCTTCGGTCTCTTTTATAAGAGCACTAATTCCATTCATGAGGGCTCTGTCTTTATGGCCTAATCACCTCGTAAAGGTCCCACCTCCCCATTACCTTGGGGGTGCAGATTTTAACATATTAATTTGGGATGGGCATTCAGATCATAGCAGCACATATGAAGGAAGGAAGGTACTGGGCCACTCAGCATTCTGCATTCACCCTTGTAATTGCTCCACAGCAAGGAAGCATTCATTCAATAAGGCAAAGAGTCATTGGTGGTGACTTGTTTTGTCTCCTTTCTGCCAATTCCTTTTATAGAAATTCTACCTCAAAGTCTTTTAAAATTTAAAGATAAAATTATCCTCATCCTAACATAGCTGAAGTTGGTCATCTACTTCTAGCTCTCTTAGCTCTCCTCTGCACACAGTTCCTCCCTGAAAGATGCCATTCACATTTATTCCTTCACAGTTCAGCTTCACAAGCATTTCTATGTGGGTACCTCTGTGAGCTATATGTCTCTAGTTTCTGTTCTCCAAGTTCCAATTCTACAAATTCTACTCCCTACTCGACCTTTCAGTGTTGCTGAGTCAATGTTATCTAAAACATAGTATTTCCAAACCTTCACCACCATCTCCTCTACCTCCCAAACAGCTATTGTTTTCAGGTAAAGTCTAGATTGGCACCACTTAATATAACTACAATGAGAGCCACATGTGTAATTTTAAATTTTTTAGTAGCCACATTAAAAAAACAAAAGAGAAACAAGGGAAATTTGTCTTAATAATACCTATGAAATAATATATAGTTAGCACATTTTACTTAACTGCACCCCAATATTATTTTTAACATGTCATTTATACAAAAAAAGATATTTTACATTTTTTCACATTAAATCTTCAAAATATGGTATTTACACTCTCAGCATATCTTAATGTTACTAGTAGCTACCATATTGAAGAGTGCAGGTTTACACTCATTCATCTGTAATTCAAGACTATCCTCACTCAGATTCCAGCTTCTTTTCAGCCTTAGCTCCTGCTACTCCTCCTCAAGCACTCAACACTCCTCTCAGAGCAGACTCTTCCTTCTACACTTCCTGTACTTCCATACATTTGTATTTGTTGGCACCATTCCCTCTAGACAGAATTCCTCTTTTCTGCCCCTCTTACTAACCCACATTTCATGGTCTCTGAACACTTGCAGAAAACGTATTTCTTTTTAACTAACCTAGAATGATTCACAGGCCTATAAGGTCAATATTTTTTCAAGGTTCCTTTTTCCTCTGTTTCCCTCATGCTGTCACTCTTACCTTTCTTACCTCATGCTGTCTCTTCTACTTTGATAACTGAAAGTTATTCTTAACATGATGCTTAGCTTTGCAAAAGTAAGAGGTCAAACTGGGCCTTCCAGTGTTTTAGTGGCTAAGAAAATAGAAGATTGGTAGCTGCCACAAGACAACACTAAAATATAATCAGGGATCAGATTACCTATACCGAACTTCTTAAAATATTTTTCTAAAGTCTCTGAGAAGAATTAAAGATTTATTTCAAAAGCAATTTTTTTCCAAAGATATAAGAAAGCATGCCTGATTGTCTATTAACCAATTGAATCTTAACTCCTTGCTTGAAGAAAAAAAGAAGGTTCTTTGAAATGTTAAGCTTCACATTAAAAAAAATGGAGATGACATCAGCAACATGACAGAATAGAAAGCTCCTGACTTTACACCCACAAATTC
The DNA here is from genome assembly GCF_009828535.3 of Hylobates moloch. Classification (NCBI taxonomy): domain Eukaryota; kingdom Metazoa; phylum Chordata; class Mammalia; order Primates; family Hylobatidae; genus Hylobates; species Hylobates moloch. Next base: position 50,616,012 of record NW_026652281.1, read on the forward strand.
AGCAAATAGGTATCTATTCACAGATAAATTCCCTCTAAGAGAAAGTCAGAGACTAGCTGAGAGACTCCTTCCTACAAGGCAACTGAGACAACATCCACATCAAATGGTTAGGAATATCTGAGGCACACACAGGCATGGGCCCTGTCCTTGGCACCGCATTGAGAAAGGAATTCCCAACACCCAGGTTCTCTCTGTGAAGAAGAGGGCTTGGGCCTGATAGATAGTGCCCTAACTCTAAGGTTCCTAACTGTAAGATTCCTCAAAATTTGGCTGTTACTTCACCAAATATGGAAAGAGAGGGGATTAGACATATGCAAGACTCTATAGATCACAGGAAAAAAACAAGTGGCAGTTTGATATAAGGGACTAAGTGCTTTAAGGAGCTTCATCTCCTGGTTGCAGTGCAAAGGAAGGGCCTTTCCAGGAGGGGTTTATAATATGCTCTTCCATGGCTACTTGGTAGCCTGATTTCCTACTAATTTGTATCAGGGAGTTAAAAGGGAAGACAAATGTTAACCCAGCCAGCACCCCGAGAAGCAAACCAGCACACCTGGAGCATCCTCTCATGACTCACCCAAGGGATAACGCTAAGTCCATTAAACTCCTGGAAGGCATTTATCCACATGTCAAGCACTCCAACTTTTCCCGCTTCCACTCAAAGGACTGCATCCTAAACCTCACAGCTCTGGGAGCAGTGGGGACAAAGTATATGCAAATCTTTCTAGACCACAGAATAAAGTACAAGTTTGGTTTGTTGTTGTTGTTGTTGTTGTTTTGTTTTTTTTTTTTTTTGAGACAAAGTCTTGCTCTGTCACCCAGGCTGGAGTAGAGTGGTGCAATCTCGGCTCACTGCAACCTCCGCCTCCCAGGTTCAAGTGATTCTTCTTCCTCAGCCTCCTGAGTAGCTGGGACTACAGGTGTGTACCCAGCTAATTTTTATATTTTTAGTAGAGACAAAGTTTCACCATATCGGGCAGGCTGGTCTCGAACTCCTGACCTTGTGATCTGCCCACTTCAGCCTCCCAAAGTGCTGGGGTTACAGCCTAAATAGAAGTTTTATATGGGCATGCAAGTACTTCCAGGGGCTTCAACTCCTGGGAACAGTCCAGAAAAGGGGCTTCAAAAAAAAAGTGCAGCTCTCTGTTTTTCCCTGGAAGAAATTTATGCCACATATTGAGTGTCCCAACATTTACAGCTACCTCTTCAAAGACTCAATCCTAAACCACTTGGTTCTGGGAGCAGAAAGGACTAGGCACATGTAAGCCTCCATAGATCACAAAACAAAGAGGTGGTCTTCAAGGAGCGAAAATATTTTCAGCCACTACACGCCCTTGGAGCCATCCAGAAAACATGAAGTGGTGTCATGCAGCTCCCATTTTCTCTCCAAAAGAAGCTTACAGCACACACTTCCAGTGGCTACTTGACAGCTTGGCTTCTAACAAACCTACATCAGGAAGTTAGTTGTGCAGACAAACAATAACACTTCGGCAGCAAGAGTAGGGCACTTCATGAGCCTTCTCTCCAGCTCACCCTAGTGATAAATCCAAGCCTACCCATTTTCTTCCTGGAAGGAGTCTGGTCATGCACTGAGTGCCACAACTTCTATAGCTCCCACCCAAGGGACTGTCTCCTTAACAAAGTAGCTCTGGGAGTCAATGGGGTTTTGCATTTCTGAATGACCTAGACCGCAGAAAACAAAGAGGTAGATGCACAATGAGCCCCTTTCCAGCAACTGCCTCCTCAGGACCAGAAATTGCAGCCTGAATATATGTATAATACATCTACTGAATGTACGTACAGGAAAGAGTGGAAAATATACCCATGGTCAGCTTCACGATGAGAAGAAACAAAAACATACAGCCAACACTTCTACTTTTTCAGCTATATCTATAGTGTCTGGCTCCTACATTTTCAGTCTAAGGGTACTGACAGGATGTGACACATCCTAAGCTTTAGGGGCTGCCAAAAACAAATAAGCAAGTCTGGACAAACCCAATGTAAAAGGCAGCTTAAAATCTTTGGTCAGATAGAGTGGCGAGATCCTTCTCCTACATGAGGCCAATCTGACAAGTCTAGGAGAGGTAGTCATCATTTCTACTGCACAGAAAACAACACAGAGAGACAAGAACAATGAAGAAACAAGAAAATATATTCAAAACAAAAGAACAAGATCAATCTCCAAAACAGACCTATGTGAAGTGGAGATATGTGATTTACGCAACAGGGAATTCAACATAACAGTCATAAAAATGCTCACCAAGTTCAAGAGAGTAATGTAAGAACAAAGTGAGAATTTCAACAAGGGATAGAAAGTATTAAAAAGTATCAAACATAAATCACAGATCTGAAGAATACTATAACTGAACTGAAAAATTCAGTAGAGGTCTTCAAGAGCAGGCTAGATCAAGCAGAAGAAAGAATGAGTGAACTGAAAGGCAGCTCACAGGATATCACCCAATCTGAAGAGCAAAAAGAAAAAAGATTGAAAAAGAGTGAAGATAGCTTAAGAAACATAAAATGCCATCAACAGGAACAACTCATGCAATACTAATGTGCCAGAAGAAGAGGGCGCAAAAAAGAACAGAAACCATATTCAAAGAAATAATGACAGAAGACTTCTTAAGTCTGGGGAATAAAATAGAAAGCCAAATGTAGGAAGTTCAAAGTACCTCAAATAAGATAAATTCAAAAATACTCACACCAAGACACATCATCAAATTATGAAAAGGTAAAGTCAAAGAGAGAGTGTTGAACTCCATCAAACTATCAATGGCTCTCTCAGCAGAAACACTACAGGTCAGAAGCATGTAGGATGATATATTCAAAATTTTAAAAGGAAACAAAAAGACCTGCCAACCAAGAATATTATACCTAACAGTCCTGTCTTTTACAAAGGGGTGATCAAAACGTTTTCAGACAAACAAAAGTTGACAGAATTTATCACTACTAGACCTGCCTTACAAAAAAAATGCTTAAAGGGGTTCTTCAAGATGAGAAGGAGGATGATAATTAGTAAAATGAAAATATACAAAAGTATTAATATAAAACCCACTGGTAAAAGTAAATACATTGTCAAATCTGAAACACTCTAATATTGTAATGACAGTGGCTAAATAAATTGTACCTCTAGGATAAAGGTTAAAAGTGAAAATAATTAAAAACATCTAAGGCCAAAATAAATTAAGTGATACAAATTATAAAAAGATATAAAGTATGAAATCAAAAATATAAAATGTGGCAGGAGGGGAAATAAAAGTGTAAAGTTTGTATATGTGATAAAAAATTTTTGTTATCAACTGAAAATAGCCTATTATACGTGTAAGATGTTCTATGTAAACCTCAGGGTAACCACAAATCAAATCCTATAATAAAAACAAAATATTTTTTTAAAAATCCAAAGTCTATTGTAAATAGTGCTGCAATAAATATATGTGTGCATGTGTCTTTGTAGTAGAATGATTTATATTCCTTTGGGTATATACCCAGTAATGGTATTGCTGGGTCAGATGGTATTTCTGGTTCTAGATCCTCAAGGAATTGCCACATTGTCTTCCACAATGGCAGAACTAATTCACATTCCCACCAACAGTATAAAAGTGTCCTATTTCTCCACAGCCTCACCAGCATCTGTTGTTTCCTGACTTTTTAATAATCACCATTCTGACTGGCATGAGATGGTACATCATTGTGGTTTTCATTTGCATTTCTCTAATGATCAGACATTATGAGCTTTTTTTCATGTTTCTTGGCCACATGAATGTCTTTTTTTGACAAGCGGCTGTTCATACCCTTCGCCAACTTTTTGATGGGGTTGTTTTTTTTCTTGTAAATTTTTTTAAGTACCTTATAGATTCTGGATATTAGCTCTTTGTCAGATGGATAGATTACAAGAATTTTCTCCCATTCTGTAGGTTGCCTGTTCACTCTGATGATAGTTTCTTCTGCTGTGCAGAAGCTCTCTAGTTTAATTAGATCCCATTTGTTTATTTTGGCTTTTGTTGCAATTGCTGTTTTCATCATTAAATCTTTGCTGTTTAAATTGGTGTTTTCATCATTAAATCTTTGCTCATGCCTATGTCTTGAATGGTATTGCCTAGGTTTTCTTCTAGGGTTTTTATGGTTTTGGGTTTTACATTTAAGTTTTTAATCCATCTTGATTTAATTTTTGTATAAGGTGTAAGGAAGGGGTCCAGTTTCAGTTTTCTCCATATGACTAGCCAGTTTTCCTAGCACCATTTATTGAACAGGGAATCCTTTTCCCATTGCTTCTTTTTGTCAGATTGTTCAAAGATCAGATGGTTGTAAATGTGTGGTGTTATTTCTGAGGTCTCTGTTCATTGGTCTATATGTCTGTTTTGTACCAGTATCATAGTTTGCCTTTGGGTAGCATGATGTCTCCAGCTTTGTTCTTTTTACTTAGGATTGTCTTGGCTATATGGGCTCTTTTTGGTTCCATATGAAATTTAAAGTAGTTTTTTTTCTAATTCTGTGAAGAATATCAATGGTAGTTTGATGGGAATAGCACTGAATCTATAAATTAGTCTGGGCAATATAGCCATTTTCACGATATTGATTCTTCCTATACATGAGCGTGGAATGTTCGTCTATTTGTTTGGGTCCTCTCTTATTTCCTTGAGCAGTGGTTTGTAGTTCTCCTTGAAGAGGTCCTTCACATCTCTTGTAAGCTGTATTCCTATGTATTTTATTCTCTTTGTAGCAATTGTGAATGGGAGTTCATTTACGATTTGGCTCTCTGCTTGTCTATTGATGGTGTATAGAAATGCTTGTGATTTTTGCACATTGATTTTGTATCCTGAGAATTTACTGAAGTTGCTTATCGCTTAAGGAGTTTTTGGGCTGAGACAATGGGGTTTTCTAAATATAGAATCATGTCGTCTGCAACAGGATACAATTTGACTTCCTCTCTTCCTATTTGAATACGCTTTATTTCTTTCTCGTGCCTGATTGCCCTGGCAGGAACTTTCAATACTATGTTGAATAGGAGTGGTGAGAGAGGGCATCCAGCTTTTGCCTATTCAGTATGATATTGGCTATGGGTCTGTCATAAATAGCTCTTATTATTTTGAGATATGTTCCATCAATACATATTTTATTGAGAGTTTTTAACATAAGGGGATGTTGAATTTTATTAAAGGCCTTTTCTGCATCTACTGAGATAATCGTGTGGTTTTTATCATTGGTTCTGATTATGTGATAGATTACAACCAAGCCAAATGCCCATCAATGATAGACTGGATAAATAAAATGTGGCACACACACACAATGGAATACTATGAAGTCACAAAAAAGAATGAGATTATGTCCTTTGCTGGGACATGGATGAAGCTAGAAGCTATCATCCTTAGCAAACACAGGAACAGAAAACCAAACATCGCATGTTCTCACTCATAAGTGGGAGTTGAACAATGAGAACACCTGGACACAGGGAGGGGAATAACACACACTGGGTCCTGTTGTGGGGTGCAGAGCAAGGAGAGGGAGAGCTTTAGGACAAATACCTAATGAATGTGGGGCTTAAAACCTAGATGATGGGTCAATAGGTGCAGCAAATCACCATGGCACATGTATACCTATGTAACAAACCTGCACATTCTGCACATGTATCCCAGAACTTTAAGTAAAATTAAAAATAAATAAATAAAAAAAATGTTTTAAAAAATGAAAATATAAAAAAATTTAATTTTTCTTTAAAAACAAAAATCCACAGTCTATCACTACGGAAAGCCATCAAACCACAAAGAAAGGAAGACAGAATGGATTTACACAATGACCAAAATAAATAACAAGCACTAATAAGTCCATGCTTATCAGTAATTACTTTAAATGTAAATGGATTACATTTGCTAACAAAAAGGCAGAGTGTCTGAATGGATAAAAAACAAGACCCGGCTGGGCACAGTGGCTCACCCCAGTAATCCCAGCATTTTAGAAGGCCGAGGAAGGCAGATCACCTGAGGTCAGGAGTTCGAGACCAGCCTGACCAACATGGAGAAACCCTGTGTCTACTAAAAATACAAAATTGGCCGGGTATGGCGGCACATGCCCATGATCCCAGCTACTAGGGAGGCTGAGGCAGGAGAATCACTTGAACCCGAGAGGTGGAGTTTGCAGTGAGCCGAGATCGCACCATTGCACTCCAGCCCAGGCAACAAGAGCGAAACTCTGTCACACACACACACACACAAAACCAAGACCCCACTAAAATCTTACTTCATTTTATTGCATATCACTTTATTTTGCTTCTAATACATTGTAAGTTTTGGGGGTTCTATTTTTTTAATTGAATGTTTGTGGCAACCCTGCATCAAATAAGTCTATTAATACCAATATTCCAATAGCATTTGCTCACTTCATGTCTCTGTCATATTTCGTAATGTTTGCTATATTCCAAACTTTTCATTTTATTATATCTGTTATGGTGATCTGTGATCAGTGATTTTGATGTTACTATTGTAATTGTTTTAAGGTGCCACAAACCATGACCATATATGATAGTAAACTCAATCGATAAGTGTGGTGTGTATTCTGACAGCTCCACCAACTGGCCATGCCCTGCCTCTCTCCCTCCTGGGACCTCCCTATTCCCTGAGACACAACAATATTGAGATTAAGGCAATTAAAAACTCTAAATAGCCTCTAGGTGCTCAAGTGAAGAGTCACACATCTCTCACTTTAAATCAAAAGCTAGAAATAACCTTACTAAAGATAGCATATCAAAAGCCAAGACAGGCCAAAGCCAGGCCCCTCACACCAAATGGATAGCCAAGTTGTGAAAGGAAATAAAAAGTTTTTGAAGAAAATTAAAAGTGCTATGCGAGTGAACACATTAATGATAAGAAAGCAAAACAGTCTTATTGCTGATAGGAAGAAAATTATAGTAGTGTATATGGAAGATCAAACCCGCCACAACATTCTTTTAAGCCAAAGCTTAATCTAGAGCAAGGCTTTAACTCTATTTAATTATATGAAGGCTGAGAGAGGTCAGGAAGATGCAAGAAAAAGTTTGAAACTAGCAGAGGCTGGTTCATGAGGTTTATGGAAAGAAGCCATGTCCATAACATAAAAGTGCAAGGTGAAGCAGCAAGTGCTGATATAGAAGCTGAAGCAAGTTATCCAAAAAATCTAGTTAATGTCATTGATAAAGGTGACTACACTAAACAAATTTTCAGTGTCTAGGTACATAAACCACTTTATAATGGAAGAAAATGACATATAGGATTTTTATAGTTAGAGAAGAGAAGTCAGCCTGTTTTCAAAGTTTCAAAGGACAGGCTTATTCTCTTGTGAGGAGCCATTGCAGCTGGTGACTTTAAATTAAAGCCGATGTTCACTGACCATTCCAAAAATACTAAGGCCCTTAAGAATTATGCCAAATCTACTCTGTCAGTGCTCCAGAAATGGAACAACCAAGCCTAGATGACAGCACTTTTATTTATAGCATGGTTTACTAAATACCTTAAGCACATTCTTGAGACCTGCTCAAGGTAAAAACTATTTCATTTAAAATATTACTGCTCATTGCCAATGCACCTGGTCACCCAGATGGAGATGTATAAGGATATTAATGTTGTTTTCATGTCTCCTAACACAACATCCATTCTGTTGTCTGTGAATCAAGACAGAAGACTTCTATCAAGCCTAACCTTCAAGCCTTATTATTTTGACCTTCAAGTCTTGTTATTTAAGAAATACAGCTTATAAGACTATAGCTGCCATAGATAGTAACTGCCCTGATGGATGTGAGTAAAATAAATTGAAAGTTTTCTGGAAAAAGATTCACCATTCTATATGTCATTAAAAATATTCTTGATTACTGGAAGAAGGGTGAAATATCAACATTAACAGAATTTGGAAAAAGGTTTGGAAATTTTTTCCAAACCTCACTGAATGACTTTGAGGGGTTCTAGACTTCAGTGGAGGAAGTAACTGCATGAGTTGTGGAAATAGCAAGAGAACTAGAATTAGCAGTGAAGACTGAATATGTAGATAAATTGCTGTAATATCATGATAAAACTTGAACAGATTAGAAACTGCTTCTAATGAATGAGCAAAGAATGTGGTTTCTTGATGAAATCTATGCTTTGTTAAGATGCTGTTAACATTGTCAAAATGAAAACAAGTGATTTAGAATGTACATCAACTTAGTTGATAAAGCAGTGGCAGAGTTTGGGAGAATTGATTCCAGTTTTGCAAAAAGTTCTATGGTGGGTAAAATACTATCAAACAGCATTGCACATTACAGGAAAATTTTTTGTGAAGAGAAGAGTAAATCCATACAGCAAATTTTATTGTTTTCTTACTTTAAGAAATTGCTATGTCCACCCTAACCTTTAGCAACCACCAACCTGATCAGTCAGCTGTCATCAACATTGAGGCATCACCTTTCACCAGTGAAACGATTATGACTCACTGAAGGCTCAGGTCATTGTTAGCAATTTTTAGCAATCAAGTATTTTTAGTTAATATATGTACTTTTTTACACATAGTGCTATTGCACACTTACTACACTACAGTATAGTATAAACATAATTTTTATATGCACTGGGAAACAAAAATATTTTGTGACTTACTTTATTGCAACATTCACCTTATTGCAATGGTCTGATCAAAATCCTCAGTATCTCCAATGCATGACTCTATATGCTCTTAAAAGAGATTCACATCACCTTAAGAATTCTCATAGATTGAAAGAGAAAGGATTGAAAAAGGCATTTCATGAAATGGAAACAAAAAGAGAGCAAGAGTGCAAAGGTAACTATACTTAATTCAGACAAAATTGATTTTAGGACAAAAGTGTAAAAAGAGACAAAGATTATTAAACAGTGATAAATGGGTCAATCCATCAAGAAGATATAAGAATTGTAAATATATATATTTTTATATATAATATATATTATTATATTTTATATATAAATTACATATTATATTATGTATATAAATATATATATATATGTGCCAAGCATCAGATCACCTAAATATAAAGCAAGCATCAAGAGATCTTAGGGAAGATACATACTGTAACACAGTAATAGTAGAGTATGTTAGTACCTTGCTTTCAACATTGAAAAGATCATCCAGGTAAAAAATCAATAACCCATTTCAATTAAATTACATTTTAGATCAAATGGACCTAATGGACATACACAGAACATTCTACCCAACAGCAACAGAATTCACATTCTTCTCAAGTACACACAGAATATTCTCCAGGTTAGATTATATGTGAAGCCACAAAACAAGTCTGAACAAATTTTATATTGCAATCATTTCAAGTATTTTTTTTCTGACAATAGTAGTTTAATACTAGAAATCAATAATAGGGGAAATGATGAATAAGCAATAAACATGTGAATATTAAACAATATTCTCCTGAACAACTGTTGGTTCAAAGAAGAAATAATTAAAGGAAAATTTAAAAATATCTTAGACAAATGAAAATGGAAATACAACATACCAAAACTTATGAGATGCAGTGAAAGCACTGCTAAAAGGCAAGTTTATAGCAATTAACACCTACATCAAAAAAGAAGATATTTAATAAACAACCTAATGTTATTCATCAAGGAAAAATGGAAACAAACTAGGCCCCAAAGATCAGAACATAAATAAATGTAATAGTGACTGGTAAAACAATACAAAAGATTAATAAAACTAAGAGTTTATCTTTTGAAAAGATAAACTAAATTGAAAAACCTTTAGCTAGACTAAGAAAAAAGAGAGAAGATTCAAATACATATAATGAGAAATGAAGGAGGAGACATAACTGACATCACAGAAATACAAAGAATCATTTGAAATTATTATTATTATTATTATTATTATTATTTTTTGAGATGGAGTCTCACTCTGTCGCCCAGGCTGAAGTGCAGTGGCACAATCTCGGCTCACTGCAAGCTCTGCCTCCCAGGTTCACGCCATTCTCCTGCCTCAGCCTCTCCGAGTAGCTGGGACTACAGGCGCCCGCCACCACGCCCAGCTAATTTTTTTTTGTATTTTTAGTAGAGATGGGGTTTCACCGTGGTCTCGATCTCCTGACCTCGTGATCCACCCACCTCGGCCTCCCAAAGTGCTGGGATTACAAGCGTGAGCCACAGTGCTCGGCCATGAAATTATTATGAACAATTATAAACTAACAAATTGGACAACTCAGAGAAATGAATAAATTCCTAAAAACATATAGCCTATTAAGACCAAATGAAGAAGACATTGGAGATCTGAACAGACCAATAAAAAGTGAGGAAGTTGAACTGGTAATTAAAAGTCTCTCATCAAAGAAAAGCTTAGAATGTGATGGCTTCACAGCAGAATTCTAGCCAATATTTAAAGAAAAAAACAATACCAATCCTTCTCGAACTCCTCTGAAATATTAAAGATGAGGAGATAATTCCAAGCTCATCTTACAAGGCCAACATTACCCTAATCCCAAAGCTAGACAAAGACATTACAGGAAAAGAAAATCACAGGTCAGTATCACTGAAGAACATAGAAGTAAAAATCCTCAACGAAATACTAGCAAACTGTATTCAACAGCGTCATAAAAGGATCATTTATCATGATCAACTGGGATTTATCCCTGGAATGCAAGGTTGCTTCAACATATGCAAATCAATAAATGTGTTTCACCATATTAATAGAATGGACAAAAACAATATGATCATCTCAATAGTTGCAGGAAAAGCATTTTTTTTTTTTTATACTTTAGGTTTTAGGGTACATGTGCACAATGTGCAGGTTTGTTACATATGTATCCATGTGCCATGTTGATTTCCTGCACCCATTAGCTTGTCATTTAGCATTAGGTATATCTCCTAATGCTGTCCCCGCCCCCCCCACCCCCCACCCCACAACAGTACCCGGAATGTGATGTTCCCCTTCCTGTGTCCATGAGTTCTCATTGTTCAATTCCCACCTATGAGTGAGAACATGCGGTGTTTGGTTTTTTGTCCTTGCGATAGTTTACTGAGAATGATGTTTTCCAGTTTCATCCATGTCCCTACAAAGGACACGAACTCATCATTTTTTATGGCTGCATAGTATTCCATGGTGTATATGTGCCACATTTTCTTAATCCAGTCTATTGTTGTTGGACATTTGGGTTGGTTCCAAGTCTTTGCTATTGTGAATAGTGCCGCAATAAACATACGTGTGCATGTGTCTTTATAGCAGCATGATTTATACTCCTTTGGGTATATACCCAGTAATGGGATGGCTGGGTCAAATGGTATTTCTAGTTCTAGATCCCTGAGGAATCGCCACACTGACTTCCACAATGGTTGAACTAGTTTAAAGTCCCACCAACAGTGTAAAAGTGTTCCTATTTCTCCACATCCTCTCCAGCACCTGTTGTTTCCTGATTTTTTTAATGATGGCCATTCTAACTGGTGTGAGATGGTATCTCACTGTGGTTTTGATTTGCATTTCTCTGATGGCCAGTGATGATGAGCATTTCTTCATGTGTTTTCTGGCTGCATAAATCCCATTGTCTCAGCCCAAAATCTCCTTAAGCTGATTAGCAACTTCAGCAAAGTCTCAGGATACAAAATCAATGTACAAAAATCACAAGCATTCTTGTACACCAATAACAGACAAACAGAGAGCCAAATCATGAGTGAACTCCCATTCACAATTGCTTCAAAGAGAATAAAATACCTAGGAATCCAACTTACAAGGGATGTGAAGGACCTCTTCAAGGAGAACTACAAACCACTGCTCAATGAAATCAAAGAGGATACAAACAAATGGAAGAACATTCCATGCTCATGGGTTGGAAGAATCAATATCGTGAAAATGGCCATACTGCCCAAAGTAATTTATAGATTCAATGCCATCCCCATCAAGCTACCAATGACTTTCTTCACAGAATTGGAAAAAACTACTTTAAAGTTCATATGGAACCAAAAAAGAGCCCGCATTGCCAAGTCAATCCTAAGCCAAAAGAACAAAGCTGGAGGCATCATGCTACCTGACTTCAAACTATACTACAAGGCTACAGTAACCAAAACAGCATGGTACTGGTACCACAACAGAGATATAGATCAATGGAACAGAACAGAGCCCTCAGAAATGATGCCGCATATCTACAACTATTTGATCTTTGACAAACCTGACAAAAACAAGAAATGGGGAAAGGATTCCCTATTTAATAAATGGTGCTGGGAAAACTGGCTAGCCATATGTAGAAAGCTGCAACTGGATCCCTTCCTTACACCCTATACAAAAATTAATTCAAGATGGATTAAAGACTTAAATGTTAGACCTAAAACCATTAAAATCCTACAAGAAAACCTAGGCAATACCATTCAGGCCATAGGCGTGGGCAAGGACTTCATGTCTAAAACACCAAAAGCAATGGCAACAAAAGCCAAAATTGACAAATGGGATCTCATTAAACTAAAGAGCTTCTGCACAGCAAAAGAAACTACCATCAGAGTGAACAGGCAACCTACAGAATGGGAGAAAATTTTTGCAACCTACTCATCTGACAAAGGGCTAATATCCAGAATCTACAATGAACTCAAACAAATTTACAAGAAAAAAACAAACAACCCCATCAAAAAGTGGGCAAAGGAAAAGCATTTTTTTAATTTAACATCATATTATAATAAACTTTCTCAACAAATTTGGTATAAAAGAAAGTTCCTCAACACAATAAAGGTCATATATGACAAGTCCACAACTAACATTATACTCATTGATGAAAAGTTAATGGCTTTTTTTCTAAGATCAGGAACATGACAAGGATGCCCATGTTCACCACTTCTGTTCATCACAGTACTGGAGGTGCTAGCCAGAGCAATTAGGTAAGAGAAACAAACAAAAGGCATCCAAATAGGAAACGAAGAAGTGAAATTATTACTGTTGCTGACAATATGACCTTATATATTGAAAATCCAAAAGATTCAACCAAAAAACAGTTAGAACTAATAAGGGAACACAGTAATGTTGCAGGATACAAAATCAACTTACAAAAGGAAGTGGCATTTCTATATACTAACAACAAGCTGTCTTAAAAATAAATTAAGAAAACAACCTCATTTACAAGAGCATAAAAAGACGTAGGAGTAAATTCAACCAAAGAGATGAAAGATCTGTGTACTGAAAATTATAAAACGGCAATGAGAGGAATTGAAGAGGACACAAATACATGCAAAGATATTTTATGTTCATGGATTGGAAGAATTAATATTGTTAAAATGTTCCCAAAGCAACCTACAGTTTACATGCAACTTCCCAAAGCAACCTACAGTTTCCATGCAATCCTTATCAAAATTGCAATAGCATTCTTTACAGAAATTTTTAATTCTAAACTTCCTATGGAACCACAAAAGACCCCAAATATCCAAAGTCATCTTGACTAAAAAGAACAAGGCTGGAGGCAACACACTACTGGATTTCAAAATATATTACAAAGCTATAATAATAAAAACACATGGTACTGGCATAAAAACAGATATATCAGTCAATGGAATGAGATATAATGTCTAGAAATAAACTCACACATCTATTGTCAATTGACTTTCAACAAAGCTACCAAGAACACCCAATAGGGAGAGAACAGTCTCATCAATAAATGATATTGGGAAAACTGGATATCCATAAACAAAAGAATGAAAATGAACTTCATCTCAGTCCTTATACAAGAATCTGTTCAAAATGAATTAAAGACTTAAACATAAGATCTGAAACTACAAAACTACTGGACAAAAACATAGGGGAAAATGTCTCAAGACATTAATCTGGGGAGAGATTTCTTAGATATGAACCCAAAAGCACAGGAAACCAAAGCAAAAGTAGACAAATGGGATTGCATCAAACTCAAAAGCTTCTGCATAATAAGGAAAACAGTAGCATGAAAAGACAAGACACAGATGGAGAGAAAATATTTGCAAGTAATACACTGGATAAGGGGCTAATATCTAAAATATACAAGGAACTCAAACTATTGAAGAACAAGAAAATAAACTTATTTTAAAATGGGCAAAGGACTTGAATAGCTGTTTCTCACAGAAGACATAGAAATGGCCAACAGATATATTTTTAAATGCTCAACATCTTTAATCACCTGGGAAATGCAAATTAAAACCACAATGAGCATCACCTTACACCTGTTAAATTGGCCATAATCAGAAAGATGAAAGATAAGTGTTGGCAAGAATATGGAGGAAAGGAAATTCATATGCTGTTGGTGGCACTGTAAATTAGCACAGCCACTTTAAAACAGTATGGAGGCTCCTCAAAAAAAATGAATTATCATATAATTCACTAATCCCACTACTGGGTATAACCCAAAAGAATTAAAATCAGTATGCCAAAGGATACATGTTTATTGCCATGTTCACTGCAGCATTATTCACAATAGCCGAGATATGGAAACAAGCTATGTCCACCAATGGATAAATGAATTTAAAATATTTGATATATATACACAATGAAATATTATTCAGCCTTAACAAAATAGGAAATTCTGTCATTTTGACAAAGTGGATGAAACTAGAGGGTATTATGTTAAGTAAAATAAGCCAGGCACAGAGAGACAAATATATGATCTCAATTATATGTAAAATCTAAAAACTGATAAAAGTAGAGAGTAGAGTAGTGGTTACCCAGAGGCTAGGGGGTGGGTAAATGGGGAAAGGAAGATGTTGATCAACATGTACAAAGTTATAATTAAATAGATGAAATAAGTTCTGGTGTTATATTGCTTGGCAAGGTGACTACAGTTAATATCAAAGTTAATATCAATGTATTGTATATTTCAAAATACCTAAAAGAGATCTTCAATGTTCTTACCACAAAGAAATTAATTATATCTAAACATCACATTGTATCTCATAAATATATATAATTATTATATGTCAATTAAAAAGTAATAGTATATAACATTACATATTATATAACATTGAGATTCATATAAAGTAAAATATATTATATATAATAATATATACCATGTGTCCTATTTTATGAAATCTGACAAACTTGAATATGTGAATTATCTGTGTAAGCACTGCAGCCTCTTTTCTCTAAGCTAGTACAATCATACTCTGTTCATATCAAGTATAAAACATTTCTTGTTTTCCTTACATGTTTTAAATTCTAGGTAAGTCTTATTTGTACTAACTAATATAATAACAATACAAAAATAAGATAATATAAATTAAATGAATAAGAATTTTTCTTTGAGGGCTTATAACAGAGTTACATAGCAGAATTCCATTTCTCATTATGTTTTGTTTTAGAAAATAGGGAACTATGGGGAAAATAACATAGGTGAACCTATATGGCAATCTGCTAAAATCAATATCTACTAAAATAAAATACATAAAAAATATTCAGATATTATGGTTAAACAATAAGAAAAGTTCTAGTCACAACATTCAATCTGTGAAAGGTTTCTCAAACTATAAAAATTTAGCCTATTTGAAGTAAAACAAATGTAGAAAATTATAGTCTAGCTAAATAATTATAAAAACTACCCTCTTTGCAACTGCAAGTAGAATTCTTGGAATTGTATTAAGGGTAAATGATGCATAAGAACAAATCAAATGTTCTACCTTGGAGACTTTTTAGACAAATATACAATGAGTACTGCATACTCATTAAGAAGGAGGTTGAACATCTATAGGTCCTCTCGTAAAGAAATAGCTACTACATATTGTTTGATAAAAAAAAAAGAAAAAAGAACACAGCTTTTCATGTAAGATTCCTTTCATGTAAGATTGATTACATAGTAGTTACACATTTCAGAGTCAAAAGCTAAGATTATGTGAAAATATAATTTTTTAAATTTCTTATTTCCTCTCTAGTGGAAAAATTTAATTTGCCAATTCATGTTAAATTCAGTTATTTCAAACTTAAAATTCATTTGCTGAGCCGTACATATTCAATTACTTGAGAATTCCAAAATCTAGCCTTTCCTCATCCCGCTAATCCACATTCCCTCTTTACCTTTTCTTCTTCCCATGAGTGACCTAAGTTCTTGGGGCTCTTCTATGTCATCCTGGCATTAGAGGGAGGTGTCTGGGCGATGTAGATGGGTATTTGTCAAGGCTGGCTTCTACTGACATGCACTAATATCTACACCAGACTTCAGTAATCACATTTCCTTGCCTCATCGCTGTTTGCTTTTAGGTGCCAGGTCCATGTAGGCTATTCTGCTTCCGCCTCCTTCTTAGCAGGAAGCTTATCCAGGATTGCCTTGTGGATCCCAGCGATATCCAAATCCCTCTTGGAGACACATGACACTCTTGGACTCCCTCCCACATCGAGGGGGAAGAGCAAAGGGCTCTTGTAACTTTCAGGTCCACTGATAAGAAACCTCTTAAACCATTGCTACTAATTACCACATTGGATGCAGAGATTCAGATTCTGCACAAGACTTTCAGGTTTCACTAGTTTCACAAAGGAAAGCTAGAGAATGGTTTCTCTGTCATTTTGGGATCTCTCCCCAACCCTTTCATTCTGGGTACCTTCCCCCACAGTACTCAGCCTGAATGGTAGGTTGCTGGGTCTCTACTCAGGGAGCCATCATCATCTCTGCTTCTTCCTACAGCTGACGCCTTCATCTCCTGTGGAACAGGACATTGTTCTTAAATTATCAGGCTTTCTTCTAAGTTCTATTATGTATGGAACACACGAAGAAATTATGGGCTTGTTCCTTGGTATACAACATTTAACTTTTTCACTAAAAAGTGTCTTCCTCTCAAATATTCCACATTTTTTAAATTAAAAATTAGCTTGTCTTACAGTAAACCAACTACTTTGTTCTTCTACATTCTAGTTGGTAATACCTTCTCTAGGACAAATAAATCTATTTTGAGGCAATTAAGGCCATTCTTGGTTGGGTAGCTGAAAGGAAGAAGACTGCAGACAACACTAGTAAACCTCTGTTAATATTGTCAAATTTTATCTTAACACACACACACACACACACACACACACACACACACACACACAGAGAGAGAGAGAGAGAGAGAGAGAGAGAGAAGCATGCACACACTTCAGAAAATATGCATAGGAAAACGTCTATAAAGAACAAGATGTTATTCTTGGGTATCACTGGTTAATTGGGAATTTAATTGTTGGTGATTTTATTTGTTTCCTTGATCTAAATTTTATAATGAGTACATACTGTGCTTTATAAAATATTTTAATGAATAAGGTAAAGATTTCTTAGTCTCTTATAAGATAAAATTTTCTCTGAATTAAGTAGTGAGCCTGAGTGTCAGGGATGAGAAGCTGGCCTCTGAATGATAATCATAACTCTTCCATGAAGCTAGCACATAAAGATGATGCCACCAATTGAAGTATTCATATAAATATTTTTCAAAAATAGCGTGATCTTTTTCTGCCTACTTGCATATATGCCAAAGAAGAATTTAGCTAACCCTTCTCCTAGGTCTACCTAAAAAATGAATCTCCCAATTCTATATGCTACTGAGATTACATGAAATCTCACCCAACTTAAACCTCGTCCACATAGTCTTTATAGATTTCTAATTTATATTCTTGAATTTCAGGAAGTCACAGAACATAGTGGTTACATGCCAAAAAATTGGCAACAGGAAGATGCCGGTGTTAATACTGTCTACGCCAATTATAACAGCTGTTGGACCTTGTGTGAGGTACTTAACTTCTTTAGATAAGCTCTCAGGATCCTTATCTATAGAGTGGGGTAAATAATGGTGCACACCTCAAATAATTATAAAAAAATCAATGTATGAGATAAATGTGAAATGTAAATATGCAGAAAATAGAAGATTCTCAATACAAGTTAGCTGCTAGAATGAGAACTCAAAGTACTATAACCACCTGCTCCACCAACTCTCCTCTTAGTATTGCTATTCTACTACTTTCTCCAGGGTGTGACTCTTCCCAGACCCATTTAACAATAGGAAGAATTCTCTCATACTCTACGCCTGCATAAAGCTATGGAAATAAGTAACTAACACCATGTGGTCAGGCAGACCTGGTCCAGCTCTGTAACTTGCTAGTTGTATGAATTTTAGCAAACTACTTAGCATCTTTAAATTTCATCTGTAGAATGGGGGTATTAATCCCTATATCCAAGTGTTGTTATACCAGAAATAATCCATACAAGGTGCTTAGTACAATGCCAACATATTATAAATGCCCGACGTGTGACAGTTATTCTTTCTTAGTGCATCATGAAATGTTGATATATCCTTTAATTATCCAACCTTAGCACTATTATCTAATTATTAGCTATTATAATAAAGATAAACCCTAAGCTAGGTATGGTAGCATGTACCAGTAGTCTCAGTTACTCAGGAGGCCAATGCAGGAGGATTGCTTGCGCCCAGGAGTTTGAGGTTTGAGTGGGCAATGACTGCACTTGTAAATAGTCACTGCACTCCAACCTGAGCAACATAGCAAGACCCATGTCTCTAAATCAATAAGTAGAAATTCAGTTTTGTCTTCTCAATCATACAAGAAAAACATATTTCCTCATCTAAACATTTACTGACAACCATTGTGGTTCAAAACACACCAAAAAGTCTAAAAATGAAACTAAATATTGATATGTCGATACCCACTGAGCATCAAATTGATTTATTGTTTTTAAAAATATTCAAATAAAATAATTTCTTATTTTAACTGCTTAATGGTATTTCTCTTGGGCCCAAAAATGACATTAAACAGAACCCTAGCTAAGCTGCAAAGATGAATTACACATCATTATTTCCATCTGAAACGATAATAAAGAGGTTTGTTAATTTTTTATAAAATAATCATTATCTTAAAGTACCAAAGAAGGGGTTGCTCTTTATCTTTACAACATGAACATTCTTTTGTAAAATCAACATAACAATGAAATAATTGTGTTCTCAAGATCACTAAGAAAATCACTGTTTCGGCCAGCTTAGTGTGTTTTATGAATACACTTTAGCAGACTGACAGCTTCAGAGAGCAGCTTACAACAACCAGCCAATTCAATGCTATTTTAAGGTAACTCTAGATTTTCTCTAATATAATGTGACTGTTAAATCTTTTAATTTAAACTGAATTTTGGCTTTAATGAAGGTTTATCCTGGCGAAGAAAGCAAATTTCATTTTTGGGGTGAGTTCTACCTTCAACCAGAAATACAGTAGTTGTAGCAAGAAACGGCACATATTCTCCATTTTTTTTTCTTTTTGATACTTATGCTTACTGGAAATTTGTCATTAAAATGTTCAGCTTCAGGAAATATCATCATCTAACTTACTTTTAGGGAAGATAAAAAACTGAATGATTCAGACCCTAAGTATTTATATTTTTTATCAAAGATAAGCATCTAGCACAGGGGTCAGCAATTCTATAATTCTACAAGTGCTAGAGAGTAAATACTTTGGCTTGGTGGAACTGCTCAGCTCTGCCATAGTAGTACAGAAGCAGTTGTAGACAACACATACATAAATGGGTATGGCTGTGCTCCAATCAGTTTATTTACAAAACCAGGGGGTAGCCAAGCTTAAGCTATAGTTTGTGGACCCTGGGTGTAAAACATGGGTCATATTCAAAATATAGAAAATACAACTCACTGTACAGAATACTTTATGAAGAATTCAAGATGGAATTACACCAACTCACAGAAAAACTACTAAGCATATTCTATATCCAAGATTCAATGTTAAGTGCTACGAAAGTAAAATAGTAATGTAAGACCAAGTTTTCATACCCAGGAAGCTCGTGATTTTCCAAAGAAGCCAACACTGGAACAGAATAAATTGACAGCAAAACTGGACATTATGTAATGAAGTGCTAGATGGGTAGGCTCAAATTAAGCTCAGGTCTTTGAGGACTCCAATAGGAATACACATTTATTTAAAACATTTTAACTAAACAAAGAGTGAATAACACTATTATCCCTGGAAAGGATAAGTTGGCACCTTCTTTATCTGTTAATCTGATCTGCAGAATTACGTATTATTCCATATACCCACTTTCTTTATGTTTTATAATAATAGAAATTTTCAAAAATCTATGATTATTCTAAGGACACAACATAAAGCCATACAAAATTGAATTTAAAATTACATTTTATACATTTTATAGCTGTGGGGAAACATGAAAAATTTAGCATTCATGCTCAGGAATTCCTATTGACTTCTAAGAAAAATGTAATTCATCCTTGCAAATTAGCTAAGGTTCAGAAGTCAATACCTAGGAAGAATATATACATATATAAAATAATTATTATGCATGTAATATATGTATTATATACAATGTGACTGGTTTTTATATACGTATATATACATAAGTATATATATACACACATATATATAAAGTATAAATAATGAGATTCTTTTTAAAAGAAAAATAAATCTGAGGATATATTCATTCAGTCTGCCATTGGATCCATTGTTAGGAAGGAAAAATATCAGCTAGATATTTTGAGTTTTTATACTGCTCTGAAAAAGCATCCAAAATTGGCTGGGTTTTTAAACCACTGTAATTTATAAAAATCACTGTATTTATAAAGCACACTTAGTGCTACATCTCAGAAGTATTGCTTCCAGTATTTTTTGACCAGACTTGAAAAAATCTTGCTCTGAAACACAAGGTTGAGATAATTTATCAAAACATGAAAAATCCTACAGTGTCCTGTTCCACATTTTAAGCTTTGAAATTTATGAATTGTTATATAGAACTTACTATGTATTGCCTGTCCTGTCTCTTGCAAAAATGCTTTTCAAATTTGCTCTCCTAAAGTATGATTTGGAATTAAATAGAGAGATAGATTCTGTAGCCTAAAAAAAACAGTACTCCTAAAGCAGCAGAGCAACTGAGTTAGCTCAAATCATCATCTGAGGATAACCAAGGAAAGTGGACCCAAGATTAACAGCCTTTTGATCTTTGCTCATTGCTAGCACATGCCCTGCTCACCTACCCATTTGGTTTACAACACCTTTGGAATAGTCTTGCCAAGATATGTGTTTGCTTATTTTTTCAGGATGTTCTTTCCAGGATTTTCTATTCATCCTCCTTATTCAGGGATGTTCTTTCCAGGATTTTCTATTCATCCTCCTTATTCGGGGAACCCCCAGAGTAGAGACTCACTTACTTGTCCCTGGTCTCATTATTCAACACATGCCACAACAGATTTAGCTTTTCTGTTTGCTTTTAAAACTGTTCAGGAAAAGATATGAAGCTGCTAGGCTGGGTTTCAAGACCTATTACCCGAAAATATAACACCTTGGCATTTGAGAAAATAGCAGAAGCAGGAAGGTCACTCTCATCTTCCTCTCACTCTTTTCCACTAAAGCAGGTCATAAAACTTTGGAAGGTCACTCTCTGGTCTTCTCCCACCCTTCTCCCCTGAAGCAGGTCAGAAGACCTTCAGTCCAGAAGGGCCCTCCGTATACTGAGAGGAAGGAACATCCTACCTCTGAAGTCGCAGGGACACAGATAAGAATCTGAATAAATAGACTTGCTAGATTTATCCCAGTTTATTACCGTTAGATCACCTCCTTTTGACCTTCCTTCACATTTCTCCACAACCTTCCACTCTTTATCAAACCTAAGCGTAAAAATACAGAAGTTTACCCATTTCTTTGGGTTTTCATTTCCTTATGAAAGCTGTTTGTCATATAAAAATTTGTATTAAATAAATTTATATGCTTTTCTCTTACTAATCTCTCTTTTATTATAGGGACCTCAGCCATAAACCTTTAATAAAAGAAAGATTTCTTTTGCCTTACAAAGCCATCAGTTCTTAGCAATGAAAAAGGAGGATTAAATCAATCACTTTCGCATGAAGGTATGCTGAGTATTCTGTTGCTGTGTTTTACTTCCTCAACATCATGATCTCCCCAATGATTTACAAATCTATAAATTTGTCCTGAAACTAATAATGATTTATTATCTTAAAATTATTTGGAGACTCTTTTATCAGATAATATAAAATTGATTATTCATTATTTTCTCTGATTTTTTTCTACTAGTAAAGACAAATTAAAGGGTTTTACAGGTAAAAAAATTGTTTTGTGCAATAATATATTCTCATTTTCTAACTTGTATCCTCCACTCAAACATATGGCAAATACATCTGAAGTGATAAAGTACATTTAAATAGCTCAAATTGTGTTCATAATAATACAAAGTAAAATAAATTGATATTTATTATCATAATTGTTAATCAAACTACTCCTTTTCATGATAAATAATAACCAACAAATACTGATTATAATTTAATCCATGTGACCACTAAATTTTTCCAGCCCCTCTTGTATTCCGTCCAGTTTGCACATATTGGTCTTTTGCTCCCACACCCTATATTAGCTTTACTCCTTTTGCGCACCAATTAGCAAACCACTTGGCAACTGAAAACATGATAGTTTGGGGAGCATACTTTCTGTCCAGAACACAAGGAAAAAAGAGTAATGCAAAATAATACATCAGATGGTGTTTCTGATGGCATCGTTTCAAAGGTTTCTCGGACTTTTTTGTTATTGATCTCTGTCTGCCTCATGAGAAGGTAGAAATCTCTCCTCATAAGTGTACCTTTGGTTTCCCTTAGCTAAAATCACCTTTTTAAAGTTTGTTCATTGAAATGTGGAAAGGACGGTGACAAAAAGTCATCCGTAACATATGTTGTAATTTCCCTGTGTTCAGAGATTATTTAGTATGCTAAAAGCCGAGTCCATTAGGACTAAAGATGAACTCTTTTAGAATATGAGCGCTCTATAAAACCTTCAAAAATATCACCATATCTATGTGGCAAATAATTTAGTTTTGTGGTGGGTGACAGCCAAAAAAAGGTACATTCTCATTGACTGACTTTAGGACAATATTTTTATAGAAAACAAATATTTTCAGCTAGTATTTGCCATAATTATCTATGAAAAGCTACCTTTTCCAATTCCATTTTTGCATCACTTAGTAGCAAATCTCACTAAGACACACTTTTTACATTTTAACAATTCTGGGATTGGGGTATTTGTCACAATCAGGACACCTTGTAACCCCTGACAGCCAGCCCCACTCATGCTGCAGATGTCCTGGCCAGGTAATGCCAGGCTTGCCACCTACAATGGCTCAACAGGGATGCCCAATCTTTCCATAGTTCAGACAACAGCCATTAAAGGACCATTTGAGAAGTGATGAGTCGTGATTGTTGTTGGAAAACCTTCCTTTAACCACTTCTAGAAAGCTCAAGAAAGAGACCACATCAACACTTGTGGAACGGGTATCCACCGCTGGGAAAGGACTCCCAGAGAAAGTAGAAAAGGACTTTTTAGGACGTGTTGGAACACACATGTTCATGGTGGAAAGAATGACTAGGTCAAAAAGTGGCATGGAAGAGGCAGAATGTACATATGAAGTAATGTAGGAAGGAATTCCTTGCATAATATATTTTATGTATATCTCTTCTACATTTATTCAGAAGAATAACATATGGTAAAAACCTATGTTTAGTATGTTGAAAGAAATATTTCAATAAGTATAAAATACAAACCTATAGTAATAAGAAGATGTTATACCATGATTTAAATGACTTTTTTGTCCTCCCATTCTTAGTGGTAGATAAAGAAGAGTTTGTTTTAAATCAAAGGAATCAAATTCTATGAACTATGATAGCTCCTTTGGATTAGGTATTTGAGCTGACTGACCTCAGAAGTACACAGTAGGAACCACTGTGAGTTGCAGCAATGTGTCCTTTTTAAGATTACCTTTTTCCAAGATAGAAAAGCTGATTACTTATTGGTGACTAATTATTTTCAAAATCTTTAATTTTTCCAAATAAAATTGAAACAATCATGAAAAGAGCCAAAACACCAAACATAGTATTTCTTTCATATTTGCTTGAACTTGTCGCTAACTTAAAGGAAATGAAACATCTTGGCTCTATAAATTGTGTTTCGTGGAGCCCAAGTGTCCATGAAAAGTAGTTACTCTTCCTTGGAGGATCACATTAGAAGAGATTTGAGTACTTTTGTGATAACAGGGGCATTTTCTCAATTTTTAAGTTTCTAAATTTATGTTTTCTCTTCTTATGACTCCAGATCTGCCATCTTCACTCTTTGAGAGAAAATGTTTTTCTAAGTGCAATAACAGAGAATGATGAGAGAATCTGAAGAATAGACGTTGCTTCTTGAACAAGCTAGAGATTCAGAATAAAAATTTACAACTTAAAAATATTTGAAAACAGGTTCTAAAAGAAACCTTGTTTTTCAGTGTTTTACTGGAGGCAGTGTGATAACAGGAAGGAAAGTGGGCTGCAGAGGCAGAGATTGACTTTTGAAAAGTAGATTTCCTGATCAGCAACTGTAATCATTGGCAAGTTAAGAGACATTTTTTTTACCTAAATTTTCACATGGGTAAATTTAGAATAATCATCATCTAACTGAGAAGGTTGTTGTAAGGATGAGTAGTTTTGACTGGTGCTTGGCACATAATAGCAACTCCAGAATTGCTACTAACACTATTAGCAACATCTGAAAAATAAAATTTGGAATAGCTGTATTCTAGCCCCTCTAGCCACAGCTGGGTAAAAATATCTTTAAAAAACAAAAAAAATTCATGTAGGCTTCTGAAAATATAGTGTGACTGATTTGTGAAAGCAAACTAGCTGCTTCTCCAAAAATCCTTAAAATTATCCTTCCAAATCTACTAATTAGACCCTTTTTACTTAATTGAACTATAAATTTCATTTTGAAATCATGAAAGTCCAACCTGAATGATATACAGCTCCTAATTCCAGCTAGGAGGCAAGCCAAGATAGTAACATCATAGCCAGCTGTGTGTATCTAAACTCCAAAAAGGTGTCAGTTGTGTACTTTCACATTTATAATTTGAGTCTCCAGATAAATTGTTTGTTCTAACTATTCTGAAGAAAAATTGGTACAGTTCTAGCATGGGGCTTTGTTATTAATTTATAGAATGTGTTGTCAACTCTCAGCACAAAGATAATTTCTTTTTAACACCCAAGTTAAATTTTCCCATGCACCTTTTGAACCCTCTTTATATAAATTCCTATTCTGACCAAATGTACCAATGAGGCTGTATTTTCTAGGCTTAAAAAACTTACTACTACTTGACAAATCAAAGCTTTCAGTCTCCTTCTCTTGCTTGTCACGGATGCTGATACTTCAAGCTTAAAAGACAGCCCTAGAAGGAAGACCACCTGAGCTATACATTGCTTGAGATAGTTTGGTAGAAAGAAAGATGCTTGCATGGAGGCTGAATAGAGGAAGCCTACTGAGAGCTCACAGCCTAATTAGTGAAAGGCTGTTGCCTCATCTGAACGGCATTATCTTAAAAGCTGCTCCTTTAATTTATCTTTTTTTCTCTATTCAAAATTCATTGTGCCTAATAAAAATGGGACTACAAACAAAAAGCAAAACTCCATGAAAAGCCAACTTTACATTCAAAAATGTAAAGTAAATGTTGTGAAATGTGAATGTTAGAATCACAGAATAATGCAAATTAAGGAGTATCTTCCAAATTAATAAATTAAAAATGCAAAATTTAAAGTGGAGATATGTCTTAGCTTAGGCTGCTATAAAAAATGTCACATACTGGGTGGTGACTAATTCAGTTTCTGGAGAGGATGCTCTTCCTAGCTTCCCAATAGCCACCTTCTTGCTATGTCTTCACATGGGGTGGCGGGGGAGGGAGAGAGAGAGAAAGAGAGAGAGGGCGCTCTGGTTTGTTCTTTTAAGGGTAGTAATCCCATAATGAGGACCCAAACCTCATGAGCTCATCTAAACCTAATTACCTCTCAAAGACCCCAGCTTTAACTACCATCACATTGGAATTTAGGGCTTCAGCATATGAGTCTGAGGGGGACCCAATTCAGTCCATAGCGCCACTCAGGCTGCCGATGTCCCAGCCTGGTAATGCCAGTCTTGTCACTTACGATGGCTTAACAGGGATGTCCAACCTCTCCATAGTTCAAACAATAGCCATTAAAGGACCATTTGAGAAGCGATAATGAGTCACAATTGTTGCCTGAAAATCTTCCCTTAATCGCTTCTAGTAAGCTCAAGAAAGTGACCACGTCAACTATTGGTGAATGGGTATCAACAGCTAGGAAAAGAAATTAGAGTAAATGTATATCATACAATGGACTTTAATGTCTTAAACTTTAAGTTTAATATGCCATCAAAATATTATCATAATATATAGAATATATGATTAATGATTTAAAAGTCCTTAAGTGTCTTCCCTTATTTTAATATGAATGCAACAATAATAATTAAAATTTGTTTAATGTTTACTACCAATAGTGTGTTACAACTGGCTCATAAAAGCTACTGACAACAATTATTCATATCTCTCTCGAATTGAGCATGCAGTGATGTCATCTTGTGAGTGTTTACTCCATTGTGAAAATATTTACACTACAGAAATTGGCAAGCACTAAAAATCAGATCTTCTGTCTGGAGAGCAATTTGTGAATATTTTACCAGCACACTACCATCTATTACACACCAGGTATTATTCTAAGTACTTCATATTAATTCTCGAAACAGCCTAATGAGACAGGCACTATCAATTATCTCTAATATGCAATGAGAAAACAGTGCACAGAGATATCAAGAGATTTTCCCAAGTTCAATCAACCCATAAATGACAGAATCAAAATCCAAATGAATGCCACCTGATTCCACAGCCTGTGCTCTTAATCACTTCTCTTGGTTACCCAATTTTTCTATGTCAAGTCCAACTGAATGTTTCTACATTTTGAAGGATTTAGACATTACCCATGTGTAACAGAATTAGAAGGCTTACCCACCAGCATTTTAAATTTGTTTTTCATAATTGAAATACTGAAAATGAAAAATAGACATTTACCTTCACCATGTGTTATTCTGCTATCAAATTCTTTGAGCTTTTTCCTATTTAATGGAAAAGTTTAATTACAAAAGCAAGATAGATACAGTATGTGTTGATCTCTAGTTCAAAAAAAAAAAAAAACCATGAACAATTTACATGCTAATGAACTGCATGTGGAGCCAGAATAACAAAGTAGCATCCTTGAGAGGAACTTCAAGCATTCTCCACTGAAAGGCAGATATCGTCAGAGGACTAGTTTCTAACCATGCATAGAATGAACAATTTATTTTCCTGCCAAAGATAGTAATGTTCATCCCTGAGTACTGATGGCTTTTAGCCAGTAATTCTAATAGTCATTCTAATTCTGGAGTTTTCCCCTGGACATCTACTTCATCTGCAACTCCTTACAAATAAATCAAGTCCAAGGCTCACAGGGTAGACCATTTAGATAGGTATTGCTGCTTTACAGTATTTTTTAGAATCTTTAGGCAAAAGACATCCTCAAAGGTTGCTGAGATTAATGTTGGAAAACAAGTTCATACTAAAATATTGCAGAAAGTTTACAAAGGTCATAGGGAAACCGGGATATAGAAGTGTTGACTTGTCAGACTAGTTAAAAAATTATTACAAATCTTATCTCATACCTAATTCCTAAACTATAAATTTCTTTAGTTAAAAAAAAAGAAAATACAAATATTTCATTCAGTAAAAAAAAAAAATACTAAAAACTGTTCTGATTCTTTAAAGAATACAAAAATCTATTCTTAAAGAAAGGAATAAAATAGCTGTTATTTCTTTCCATCAAAATGGCTAAAAAATTGGTTACCACCTTTGGGAAACAAGCATCTTGTTCCCTTATGACTTATATTCTTAGATGGTGTAATCAAAACTACTTAGGGAAACACAGACATTACTAATATAATATTAATATGTTCATTCAAGGTGCATTTGCTGCCTTATTCTTTTGTTTTTTGGTTATTTGGGGTTTTTTTTTACAAGAAACCATCTGAAGATTTTTCAAGATCCATGATAACCTCTGGGTTGGGTGTCAAATTAATTAGGTAAGCTGAAATAGGTCACCTGCAATACTTCAGTGTATTTTCAGCATTTTTTTTTTTTTGAGATGGAGTCTCGCTCTGTTGCCCCGGCTAGAGTGCAGTGGCGCAATCTTGGCTCACTGTAAGCTCCACCTCCTGGGTTCACGCCATTCTCCTGCCTCAGCCTCTCCGAGTAGCTGGGACTACAGGCGCCCGCCACCACGCCCGGCTAATTTTTTGTATTTTTTAGTAGAGACAGGGTTTCACCGTGGTCTCGATCTCCTGACCTCGTGATCTGCCCGCCTCGGCCTCCCAAAGTGCTGGGATTACAAGCATGAGCCACCGCGCCCGGCCACCATATTGTTTTTAATTTTACACAATACAAACAATTTAACTTAGAACAATTAAAAATAAATAAATACAGGGCCAAGAAGAGTTCACATCCCTAGTCCTTTATGACTTTTTCAGGAATTTCTAACTCCTATTTCAGGTTAAGAATTCTTACATTATTAAATAAGCTAGGTGAGAACTTCAAGGCAATATGAATGAGGATTAACACTTAGTAATGCCATTTATTGTGATTTTAATCACATAAGCATTTTGTTTTCTGAACTTACTCTAAATCACAGAAGTTTGAAGTGTAAAGAAGCTTAGATATGATCTAGTTAGACACCCCCCTCCCAGCTCCAATTTTAAAACTGAAAAAAAGGGTGGCTCTAGTTCACACACTGACTTTGAATGGAACTATCCAGGTTTTCTTCTTGACTTCTGGTTCAATGTTCTGTATTGGACTGTAAAGGACTAGGGAATGTGAACTCTTCTTGGCCTTGTATTTATTTATTTTTAACCATTCTAAGTTAAATTGTTTGTCCTGTTTAAAATTAAAACAATACACTGAAAATACAGCAGTTTGGTGGAATTAGGAAAACAGCAGATTTAGATGTGGTTCTTCAACCAATTTGCTTTTGTTTCATTAAGCCAGTCAACCTACATGCTACAAGTCTCAGGTTTTTTCATCTGTAAAATGGGGACTGAACTAAATGATTTCACAGGGACACTACAAATTTAATCTATGGTTTTAAAGTTTTGCCTGTGTGAACATAAAGAGGATAAGAACAAGATTTAACTGTTCTAGAGATCACCACGGATCTATGCTTGCTGACAACATTTTTTACTTTAGAGAAAGAAAAGTGGAAACCTCAGAAAAAAAAAGTTCTCCTAAGAAGCTAGATACTATAGTTCTATCAGAAGTATAATGAAATTACCTGGGGGAGTTTGGACTTTAAGGTATTTTTTAATCATTGAGACAAATAGGAATAGCAACCATTTAAAATTTACAAGTAGTATTTCTGCTATCAAAAGGGGGATATATTTAAATTTACCTAGAGGAAGATTTTTTTCCTTTGGAAGTGATGAAGAATGTCTCCTGTGTTATTAGTTCTATACATTTAGAGTGAATAGTTTCTTCTGTAATTGAAATTTTGTGAAGACTGTTTGAAATTTTCTAAAGGCTCCAAGAGATTAAAATACTATCCATGAAATTTCAAAAGTGTATTATTGGGCACAGGAGGAAACCTGGAGATTATGTCTACTAAGAAAAAAAAAATTTTTTTTTTAAAGTATACATTTGGACTGTGGTCTCTTAGTCAGTGCTCTTAAACAATGGTGGGTTTTCTTCTTTTAGAAGTTATTTGCAGAACATTGAGACCTGTAATGGAGAAGTCCTAAGACAGATTTTGTCCCTCATCTTAGGCCCCAGGAGAGACTCTGTGGTAGATGGCTACATTAATAGCAACAACCAGTGATACTTCCCAGTATCCACAATGTTTTGTTGTCCCATGTTGACAATGGATATGGCCATGTTACTTGCTTTGGCCAACGGGATAACGACAAACATTGTGCTTTGAGAGCACCAAATCATAGCCACTAGACCATCAGGGAAGACATGACTTTGAGATGCAATGTCTCTTAAGATACTGAGGTCTCCATTGAAGAAGTCCTGTCTAGCCTTGTTGAAGACGAAAGATCACACAAAAAGAGATGCCAGCTACCGCAGTAGTCTCAGCTGAGCCCAGCCTCCAGCCAAATTATAAGCCACTTGAATGATCCCAGACACAGCAAGCAGAAAGACCACCCTGACAAGGAATTGTGGAAAACAGTAAATTTCCCAAGTTTTAAGTTACTAGGTTTTGTGTTGGTTTATTAGACAGGAAAAGTTAATTGAAATAGCTTGAGATGAGTTTCTTCTCAATGTAATGTATATTCTGTCAATAATCCTGCACAGGTAAATTCTGGCACAGTTAGGAAGATATGGTAACAGTCCTTAAATTGGGCAAAGACTAACGAAAAATAATTATACTTCTTCAGTGTCCTGGGTTTGTTTGCAGTAGAAGACAGAAATACCCAGAGAGCTGCTGGAGGTACTCAGAGACAAGTAGAGTGGTAACTTTGTCTCTATCATGAAAAGCTAAACTAGAAGCATAACAAAGAAGCAACTCAGTCAAGGATGATGATTATGATGGGACTGAGACCTTATACATTTTAGAGTATTTTGCCTCCCTACAATTATGTACTAGGTATACTACTTCTCTATTTTTCTTCTTTTTCATTATTCTTTCATGTAACACTTTCTTTAATCAGTAAGAAGCATTCTCATTTTGTTCACAAAGATTAGGATGGTTGAAACTGGAATGAGAAAAGAAAAAAATTGTTTAACAACAAGGTTAAAGGGGGTACAACTCCCTTGAATTTATAGATAGGAAATAGAATTAGCCATTTATATTTAATGTAATTATCAATATAATTGGGTGTAAATCTAAGTTCTTGATATTTTTTCTATTTGTCCAATATGCTCTTTGTTACTTTTTCTCATTTTCTTGCCTTCATTTAAATTAATTGATTGCCAGCTGATATGGTTTGGCTCTGTGTCTCCACCCAAATCTCATCTCAAATTAAATCCTCCATGTGTTGAGGAAGAAACCTGTAATCTCCACATATGGAAGGAGGGAGGTGAGTGGGTCCTGGTGGTGGTGTTCTTGTGATAGTGAGTCAGTTCTCACAAGATCTGATGATCTTCTAAGTGTTTGGAAGTTCCTCCTTCACTCTTCTCTCTCTTCCGACCTTGTGAAGAAAGTTCTGGCTTCCCTTCCACCTTCCACCATGATTTCAAGTTTCGAGAGGCCTCCCTAGCCATGTGGAACTGTGAGTCAATTAAACCTCCTCTTTATAGCTACCCAGTCTCAGGTAGTATGTGTTTAGCAGTGTGAGAACAGATTAATATGGTAAATTGGTACCAGTAGAGTTGGGTACGACTATAAAGATAACCTGAAAATGTGGAAGTGACATTAGAACTGGGTAATGGGAAGAGGTTGGAATAGTTTAGATGGCTCAGAAGAAGACAGAAAGATGTTAGAAAGTTTGGAACTCCCTAAAGGCTTGTTGAATGGTTTTGACCAAAATTCTCATAGTGATATGGACAATGAAGTCCAGGCTGAGGTGTTCACAGATAGAGATGAGAAACTTCTTGGGAACTAGAGTAAAGGTCACTCTAACTATGCTTTAGCAAAGAGACTGGTGGCATTGTGCTCCTGCCCTAGAGATCTATGGAACTTTGAACTTGAAAGAGATGATCTGAAATTGGAACTTATGTTTAAAAGGGAAGCAGAGCATACGAATTTTGAAAATTTGCAACCTGATAATGTGACAGAAAAGAAAAATCCATTTTCTGGGGAAAAATTCAAGCCGGCTGCAGAAATTTGCACAAGTAATGAGGAGCTGCATGTTAATCACCAAGACAATGAGAAAATGTCTCCATGGCATGTCAGAGATCTTGGCAGCAGCCCCTCCCATCACAGGCCCAGAGGCCTAGGAGAAAAAAATGGTTTCATGGGCTGGACCTAGGGCCCCACTGCTGTGTGCAGCCTTAGGACTTGGTACCCTGCATCCCAGCTGCTCCAGTTCTAGCCATGGCTAAAAGGTGTCAAGGTATAGCTCAGGCTATTGCTTCAGAAGGTGCAAGCCCCACACCTTGGTGACTTTCATGTGATGTTGGGCCTGCAGGTACATAGAAGTCAAGAATTGAGGTTTGGAAACCTCTGTCTAGATTTCAGAGGATGTATGGAAATGCCTAGATGTTCAGGTAGAAGTCTGCTGCAAGGGCTGAGCCTTCATGGAGAACCTCTGCTAGGGCAGTACAGAAGGGAAATATTGGGTTGGGGTCCCCAAACAGAGTCCTTACTTGGACACTGCCTAGTGGAGCTATGAGAAGATGGCCACCATCCTCCAGACACCACAATGGTACATCCACTGATATCTTGCACTATGCAGCTGGAACTCAACACTCAACACCAGCCCATGAAGGAGCTGTGCAAGTCTAGGGGAGCCCACTCCTTGCATCAGTGTACCCTGGATATGAGACATGAGGTCAAAGGAGATCATTTTGGAGCTTTAAGATTTAATGACATCCCTGCTGGAATCTGGCCACGAATGGGGCCTGTAGCCTCTTTGTTTTGGCCAAGTTCTCCAATTTGGACCAAGAGCATTTACCCAATGCCTGTACCTCCATTGTATCTAGGAAGTAACTAACTTGTTTTTTATTTCACAGACTTATAGGCAGAAGGGACTTGCTTTGTCTCAGATGAGAGTTTGGACTGTGGACTTTTGAGTTAATGCTGAAATGAGTTAAGACTTTGGGGGACTGTTGGGAAGGCATGATTGGTTTTTAAGTGTAAAAAGACATGAGATCTGGGAGGGGCCAGGAGCAAGGTGATATGGTTTGACTCTGTGTTTTCACCCAAATCTCATCTCAAATTGTAATCCCCACGTGTTGAGGAGGGACCTGTAATTCTCATGTGTTGAGAGAGGGAGGTGGTTGGATCATAAGGGCAGTTTCTCCCATGCTGTTCTCATGATAGTGGTAAAGTTCTCTTGAGATCTGATAATTTTATAAGTGTTTGGAAGCTCCTTCTATGCTCTTCTCTCTCCTGCTGCCTTGTGAAGAAGGTGCTTGTTCCCCTTTGCCTCCACCATGACTGTAAGTTTCCTGAGATCTCCCAGCCATATGGAGCTGTGAGTCAACTAAATCTCTTTTTTTTATAGTTACCCAGTCTCAGGTAGTATCTTTATAACAGTGTGAGAATGGACTAATATACCATCTTGGCTTGTTAAGTATACCTTTTAGTTTTATGTTATTTTGGTGATTGCTCTAAGCTTTTTTTTTTTTTTTGAGACGGAGTCTCACTCTGTCACCCAGGCTGGAGTGCAGTGGCGCAATCTCGGCTCACTGCAAGCTCCACCTCCCGGGTTCACGCCATTCTCCTGCCTCAGCCTCTCCGAGTAGCTGGGACTACAGGCGCCCGCCACCACGCCCGGCTAATTTTTTTTGTAATTTTAGTAGAGACGGGGTTTCACCGTGGTCTCGATCTCCTGACCTCGTGATCCGCCCGCCTCAGCCTCCCAAAGTGCTGGGATTACAAGCGTGAGCCACCGCGCCCGGCTCTAAGCTTTATAAAATACAGTTTTAACTTATTATAGTTTTCAAATAATGCTATACTATTTCACTTAAAGAGTACGAGTATAACAGCAACATATTTCCATTAACCTCCCAAAATTTGTGGTATTATTGTCACACGTTTTACTCCCACATATGCTAGAATGCCATGTTTATATTTTTTCTTTAAACAATTTTTTTAATTTTTAAGTGGGAAAATATGTTTTATGTTTCTCTACACAGTTCTGGCATTATTCTTTCATTTATTTAGAATCACATTACTATCTGGTATTATTTTGCTTTTGGTTAAACAACTCCATTTAACTTTTTTTTTCTCTCAGAACCCAAGTCAGCTAGTGATAAATCTTTTAGCTTTTGCTTGTTTAAGTCTTAATTTTGTCTTTACTTATTAAATTTTGTTTCTTAATAAAGAAACCCCTGTTGAATATTTTTCTTTCAATACAGGCATATCTCTGAGATATGTGAGTCTGGTTCTAGACCACCACAACAAAGCAAATATTACAATAAAGTGAGTCACACAAATTTTTTGTTTCCCAGTGCATATAAAAGTCATGTTTATACTATATTGTAGTCTATTAAGTATGTAATAGCATTATGTCTAAAAAATACATTCTTTAGTTAAAAATACTTGATTACTCAAAAATGCTAATGATCATCTGAACTTTCCATGAGTCATAATCATTTTGCCAGTTTAGAGTATTGCCACAATGTTGATGTATTCTTTAAAATCTTGCTTTTAAAATTTGCATGATAGGCTAAGAGCATTCTTAAGTCGAGTTAATTTACTTCCATTAGTAACCACTCTGAAGATTCTATAATGCTGGGAATATTTCGTGAGCTTTCTATTGTGATTTGTGGAAATACAAACTATTCCAGTCTTGTAAAAGCTCTGGAAAGAGTTTGGAAAGTGTTTCAGGCGTCTCTTCTAGTGACATTTTTCTTGGCCCCTGGTAGTGTCTTCTCATGCATGCTCAAATCAGATTTAGCCAAAAAATGTGAAGGTATCTCTCCCTCTCCTTTCTTTTTACCTCCCTCTCTCTCTCTTTCTCTCTCTCTCATTCATTCTCCATCCTCCCCTTACTCCAGTACGTCACCCACCAAACTGTAGCCATGATAGCCTCTCTGAACTCTGGCCTCTGTCTCTTCAATTTAGCAAGACTGTCGGGCTGTCTTTGGGTCCACGCTATCTGTACTGCAGCTTTAAAACCATGCCCAGGATAGTAAGCAGGAGAAATTGTAGGTTTTAACTCATTGGTTTTCTTTCTCTTAGGGAACTTCATCCTGTGCACTTTGTTTTTCAATGTCTGAAGACCTTTCTTTTTTCTTTTCTTTTTTTTTTTTGAGACAGAGTCTCACTCTGTCACCCAGGCTGGAGTGCAGTGGCGCAATCTCAGCTCGCTGCAACCTCCGCCTCCCATGCTCAAGCAGTTCTCCTGCCTCAGCCTCCTGAGCAGCTGAGATTTCAGATGCGCACCACCATGCCCAGCTAATTTTTGTATTTTTAGTAGAGATGGGGTTTCACCATGTTGGCCAGGCTGGTCTCGAACTCCTGATTTCAGGTGATCCACCTGCCTCAGCCTCCCAAAGTGCTGGGATTATTACAGGAGTGAGCCACCGTGCCCGGCCCTGAAGAACTTTCTTTTATATTGCCAGCATTCTAACTGTTTAAGGAAAGAGTGTTAATCCAGAATCTATTACTCTAGCTTGGCCAGAAGTAGAAATGAGGCAATTCTTTAGTTTGTTTCTTGGTTGTTTGGCTGGTTGGTTGGACTTTTTTAACATTGTTTTATTTTGTTTATAGGAGGAGATTTCCTCAATTCCAGCAGCTCATCTAAAACAGCCAGACCAGGTAGATGCCAACCTATTGTTAGAAATTAAGAGAAAAGGCCTATATCATGCTTAGGATAGACTAGCCAGAGATTCTACCCCAAGATCAGTTATATTTCTGAAGACATCTCCAAAAGAATGGTTGTGTCTATCCAGGCTGTGCCTATCTAGGCTGTGCCTATCTAGGCTGTGCCTGGGGCTGACAGGCTGTGGTAGGATCATGATTGCACATATGAAAACCAGCAAGCAAAAGCCAAGTGAACCTTCTTTGGGCACGTGATGGAAAACCCTTGAAGGGATGTCAGCAATTGAAGGGCAACTCTGTGAGAGACTCCAGTTTCTGGCAATAAAGCAAGTGCTTTGTGCCATTATATTGTGTTTGTTTTTATGGTTTATATAATAATAAAAAAATCCCATGCTAGAAAAGATTTAAGTAGAATTTCTTGCCAAAAGAACAATCTGGTATTCTCTCCCTGTGGAGGAGTACAAATCAGCCCGCTGGGACAGCCCAGCTGCATATGTACCGAGTTGAATAGCAGGCTAGTGTACAGCCTGGGGCATCAATCACCTGCACTACATCTCCCTGCTGATGGAGCAGGAGAGTAAAGCATGAATGGGCTCCTTTCTCTCTCTCTCACTCCCACTCTCTTTCTCTCTTTCCTCCTTCCTCCTTCCTTCTCCATATCCCTTTTCCTTCCTTTTTTTCTTCTTTTCCCTCTGTCCTTCTCTCTCTTTTTCTTCCAAGAGAGAACGCCCATTAAGAAAATCTGGGCTAGGAAATTACATAATAATGCAATTATATAGATGAGATGAGGGTAGGGTAGCAATATTGGTGCTTTTTATTTTCTTTATGCTTTCCTATATTTTCCAGTTTTCTACACTAAACATATGAAACAGTAATAATAAAACTATTGTTTAAAGAGAACACACAAAAATGTTATCTTCCAGGAACCTAGCTTAATTCCCTAATATGGAGCAGATAATAGGTGTCTGTTTAATAATGTTTGGAGGTAAGAAAAACAGTGACACTCTCTATTAGTTTTTTAATTGTAACAATTCCATTCTCTTTGATCCCTTCAGAACTCGCAACTCTTCTAAAGAGCCTCCATGAGGTTTCTAGCTTTCTATTTTAAGAAATGCAAGCTTCACACTTTCTATAACATATGAAATTGTTAACCATCATGAAGTAATTTAACCTCCATATAAATTAACCCCATATCCCAAAATATAAAGGTAACCAATGCTAAGTCTAATTCCTAAAGATAACTCTAGAATCACCTTGCCAATAGCAGACTGCTTAGCACTAGGTCATTAGTTTGAGGATGGCCATTCCTCAGCAAACACCTCTGATCCTGCTGGGAGCTGGCTTTCCCTCAATGCCATCTTCAGCTTCTCTACAAAAGACATTAAAATAAGTGAAAAGTTTACTAATAAACCTATACATGAATAAAGAAGAGGGGTTTGTTTCTTTTTTCTTTGGTTGGAAGTAAACACCAGTGTATATCTCATAAAACCATTTACCCTTACTAAAAGTTAAACATGTAGTGAGAATATGCACATAAATCAGAGAGTTATCAAAACTATTTAGGAAAAAAATGTTTAATTTATTGTAGTTGAATGAATCGAACACACTGACCCAACACCTGCACTATGCCATACTGGGGGCACTTCTAAATGCATTTGCAGATGTGGAAGCTCACTGCCTACCACAGTGCATGTTCCTAACAGTGTTCTCATCATCCTTATGCTACCTGTCCCACCAACCATGCACATATTTCATATATTTCTGGGGCGACTGCATATAGTAGGTCTTCAACAAACATGTTAAATTGAATAATATTTTTGTAATAGACCTATGAAATCATTTGACATAAAATTTACTTAAAGTAAAAATTGACACTCACTTTAGGTCTGCCGTATGAAGCTACTCAGAAAGAGTTTCTTTGCTCTTTTACTTGCCACCCTACATGGTCATTGTCTTTTCATTTGCGTCCATCACCTAAAGGTAGAGAGCATTTCAACCACTGCCTGCTGCTGCCCTATGCCTTCCACTAAGAGCTGTACTTATTCATTCATTCATTCATTTTTTCACTTATCCCTCCATCCATCTATTCAAGAAATCCATGGAACATGCAAATATTTGAAGACAGTCTTCACGTTCTTCCTAAGTCTTCTCTTCATCTAACTAAATATTCTCATTATCTTCTTTATCATTCTTATTGTGATAAGTGTTCTAACAAAGTCAAGGGATATTGAGAGGCCAGAATCAGGGAGTGTGGGGGAAGAACTATTCCCTCTCTTGCTCTAAGTCCAAGCTTCTACTATTACAACATTCAGAACACTCATTCAAAATGGATAAAAAAGATGTTCTCGGAACACAGTAATTTAAAAAAATCTAATACCTAATAATCTAGTAAAATGGAATTATGGTTTAAAAACACTATTATGTTACTGAAAGGTACTTTAGAGGAAGTATTATGTGTAATGCCATGTTAGCCTATTTTTTGCCTACAAGTTATATTTTACTTTTCTAAACTTTAAAAATTCATTAACGTTAAAACTCTAGGGATCACCAATTGTCTTTTGGATGTTAAAATAACACCAGCAAATGCAGTATTATAACTTTCTAAGCTACTACTTAGTATTTCAGTGTTATATCATGATCATCCTTAAAATACATAACAGAGAACCAACTCAGTAATCAGTATTGATCTTTTAACTCCTCTGCACGTAATAACTTCAGTGGGGCTAGTGCTTTTCTACTGATGGCTCTCAGAGCTTTAAAAATAATAATACTAACGAGAGACTGAGGACAAACATTGCAGCTATGCCCGTAAAAATACTGCATGATCCATATCTTGGAAAGGAATCAGAAGGGAGACCACATCCACACCTTGGTGAATAGTAGTTCTTAAAATGCCTGCTCAGCCTTATGAAGACAGGAGCCACCAGTCCCATGCCATGCTGAGTGCTCATCTTTGGATATCAACAGAGATCGTCATTTTTGAGCAGCTTATCCTCTCATTAATAAGACAATTAGTATTCACACTATCTACTCTGAGTTTATAAAAATAATCCCTCAAACATTTAGGCAGGCTTCCAGCTGAATCTCTAATGTAAATGATTTGGCTTAAAGTCAATGGAAGGTGATTTTCTGTGATACAACCAGCTCATGTCAAGACATTCGGGGAACTTCACTAAAACATACAGATCTTGTGATTGATTCTTTTAAAGCTCTGTGGCTGACATGCCCTCA
The DNA here is from genome assembly GCF_009828535.3 of Hylobates moloch. NCBI lineage: Eukaryota > Metazoa > Chordata > Mammalia > Primates > Hylobatidae > Hylobates > Hylobates moloch. The sequence goes on from NW_026652281.1 coordinate 50,654,441, forward strand.
CTTGAACAAAGTTCCTTTCCAGATCATGAGGCCTTTCCATTAATGCCTGAAGTTGTATCTTTCTTCTTTAGTCTACATTCCCTGGGGGATCAATTGCAAGCAAAAAGGAATTCACTTTAGTAAACCTTGTGACTTCCCTGAATCCACAGAGCCTTCCAGAAATCGAGGCTTTATGCCAGCTCATTATTATCCTAGCCATGTGGATCCCCCATTGAGCAATTAGGAAATAAAGAGTTTTATTATCCTAGGGAAAAGAAGAATGCAGTGAAAACTCCATGTAAAGAAAAAAACATGAAATTTAGTATTTTGTGGCATTTTAGTCTAGCCAATGAGAAAACCCTGTATTCACTGTAGATATATAAAAAGATAGTCATTGAATTGGACCAGAAATAAGCCTGAAAACTTTTTTTGCCTTCCCACTCTGCTTCTACATAGCTGCATTATTCATAGCCATTTGTTTTTCCCTTTCAGATGTGGGTTCACACTTTCTGCTTCAGAGCTATTGTTCAAGGCTTATTCTGATAGAAGTCACTAATTTTCTTTTCTGTACTATCATTCCACACTGGGCTTAACTGTATATAGGGCATTTTGAAGTCATGAAAACCACTGAGACAGAGAAAATACATAAAACTTTGGACATGGATCAATTGAGCAAAAATATAGCTATGGCTTTAAAAATGCAGGGGCCTAAATATAAGTTGGTATCTTTCTTGATTTTATATTGAATTATAAGCATATATACCTAATAAAAATCCCCACCCCCTCAGTGAGTCATTATTTTACATTTAATTTTCTCTAGTATATACCCTTTTAACTTCTGGACAAATCAACATTTAGGTAACATTCACGTTATTCAAAAATTCATTTACATGTGTTAGCCTTACCGTACCCATGTAAATTTTTAAAAACTTGGTGTCGAACTAGGCTCTCACTTTCCTGCACATGCATGCATGTATTGCGTTCATGCATAGACACACACACACACACACACAAACACACATTATCTGCCTAATAACACAACTACAACATCAAAAATATTTATTTACAGATCAGCAGGTCAAATGGTAGCTCTCTTTAACTTAAACTTCCCTAAAATTGGAACTCTTCCTGGGGAGGGAAAATGTAATCCATTATACAAAGTACAAGTGGTTAAGCTAGGAAGTTTATATAGATAATCCTAATGAGGTAGATAACTAGCTCACATTTCATTACTGTAGCTTACTTCCTGGAAACTGCAGATAAATTACTGTAAGAATTAGAAAAGCTACATGAACACAAAATATGACAAAAACTAATAAATTCCCTTGAACATATGTGGCAAGCTAAAATGAAATAGGGCCTTCTCAGGCCACCACTGTTCTCCACCTGGCCAGTCTCAGCCTCCCTCAAATGCAAATCCATCTTCAAAAGCCATGTCATTTACAGCCACGTTTATGGAGAAATAGTCATCCCCACACATCATACATTTTCCACACATCATCTCTTGAGCATGTCTGCTTGATCCCTGCAGTTCTCCACCCTATGAGAGTTGTTCTACTTCTCTTTCTCCATCACAAATTTCTTCTTTAAGCCTCTCCAGCCTTCTCTTCCTTCTCCAACACAAAGTCAAATGCTATTAGCCCACCTACCACATTATGAAATCAAAAGTTATCCACAAAAAAGAAAATGTAAACCCAATCTGTTACCAAGATCTGTTATCAAATCCAGATACACCCACCAATATTCCTTGGGTGTATCTGGATTGGATGGGAGCTGGCATCAATCTGGTACTAAGCAAATTGCTCTCTCTGTTCTACATTCTCATCATGACTACTTATCTCTTCTCATCCTTTACATCTCAGCACAATTATCACCTGCTGAGAAGTGCTCCTCTGAATTATTTGACAGAGTCAAATTTTTGTTTTATATTACCCTTAGGCCCATGTGCACCTCTTTGGTAACACACACAGTTCTGACAGTGTTTTGTGTAACTGTGCTTAATGTCCACTGCATACAGTAGACAACATAAATCATAAAGACAATAACACCAGCTCTTGTTTTCTTATCACCGCCCCAAAACTAGTACACCATCTAGAATATAAAAGGTGCTCAATTAATATTTCTTGAATGAATGAAAGGCTGAATGAAGAAATAAATATGTCTATGTGTATGGGTTTATGTAGTCTGTGTTTATAAATAATATTTCCAAAGACTTAGTATTAAGAAAATACTTTTTAAAAATTACCTGAAGAAGAACTAAAATAAAACGTTATAGTCTTCAATAGATGTTGTATCACAGCCATAGAATCAGAAGTGGCTGAGGATTTAAATTTATTTGCTCCTAGTGTGACTATCCACATTTGCCTGAAATAGTCCCAGGTTTTCGTCTTAGTATGATCTTTAGGAACGCCCTTTGCTCTCAAAATTATTTTAATTTGGTCAACAAATTACAGAATTACCTTGTTTGTCATCAAGTGAATTCTTGGGTTCTGGTCCTGGGTTACTGTCTTAGTTCATTCAGGATGCTATAACAAACATACCATAAACTAGGTGGCTTACAAACAAAAGAAATGTATTTTTCCCAGCTCCTGAGACTGAGAAGTCCAAGGTCAAGATGCTGGCAGATTTGCTGTCTGGTGAAGAACTGTTCTCTGGTTCACAGATGGCACCTGCTAGCTGTGTCATCACATGGTAGAAGGGGCGAATGAGCTCCCTTGGGCCTCTCTCATAAGGGCACCAATCCCATTCCTGAAGGCCCCCTCCTCATGAACTAATCACCTCCCAAAAAGCCTCACTTCTTAATACCATCACCCTAGAGGCTAAGATTTCAACATATAAATTTGAGAAGGAACACAAACACTTGGACCATAGCAGTCACTCCGTGAAATGTGTGCTGCCCCATGACAGACTTCTATTCTACGGTTCCAAATTTAGATATTTATTTTCTCTCCACCTATATATGAAGACTGTAGATATAATACTAATCTACTGAAATATAAAAGCGCTGAAATTTTGCAGCATCTTGTTGAGCTTAGGGAAAAATTACCAGGTAGAATAAATATCAAATGTGATACATTCCATCTTGAAATATTTAAATTCCAAAACAGGACATTACATTATACATAGGTCCCCAGTTGCAATTTGACAGTCTGAGCTTCATATTTTTATCCCACTATTATATTCAGTGATTCATTGCACTTTAGCAGTTGCAGTGTTCCCTACTAAAGCTGGCCCCAATTCAAAATTTAGTTAAGTCGCTCAGGGCAGAGATGTAAATGACCTACCGGGCTATTAAGTCCAAACCTCACAAGATTGATCTCAGAATAATGAACACTGTGAAATACTTTAAGAATAGGTTGCCTTTTGTAAAATCTGGATACAATCCAAGAAGAGTATTCATTGCTTAATTAATAGGCAATAAGATAAATTAATTTGATGTAAATAATTATTAAATATTAATGAATAAGTTAATGTATACAGCCAAATCCATTTTATGATAAAACCTCCCTAAATGGTATTTCAAATCAATAAGGTATGCCTTCCTTATACTGGCAAAATAACATAGAAAATGTAGATTGAAGCTATTATCCATCTGAACTTTTCTACTTTGAAGCTTGTGTCCCAACAGAAAAATCAATTTCAGAATATAATAGATAAACCCTGGTGCAGATATTAATGCAGATATTATTGGTTCTTTTTCTTTGACTCCTAGTGAAAGTTGCTTATTACAAATTCTGTCTGGAATTCTTTTAAGCTTTTTGCTAATAAAAGTACATACTAACAGAACAAATTATTCAGGGATAATTGCAATGCATTATTTAAAAGCCTTAAAACACCTGTCTTCTTTATTTTAAGGAGTTTTACTAAAACACCATTGTAAATATTCTTACTCCTAAACGGATGTGTTGTAGGTGGTCTGACTATTGTCAAAGAGGGACCTTGTGAAAAATAAAAGAGTCCTGTGAACCCCCAAGTGTATTCACACAAGACTCTTTCCGTAAGAGATTATGGTGATGGCGTGCACTGGATCTTTATTCCCCAAATGTGTCTAATTAAAAATTTAATGGTACCATTGATAAAAGGTGAGGGGTAGGAATCTCCAGAGCATCTCAGCCCTCAGTTGACACAGTTGGGTCAGACCAAGAGATTCCAGACCTGGAGCAAGACATGCCTACTGGGTGGGCACAGGCCCTTGAGGAACCCAACTGCAGGGCACAAGAAGCAGCGGAGGAGAGGCAAGCCTGTCAGGGGGTTGAAGTGAGAAACGTAGGAGTGGACTAAACAATTCTTTCCATCATTCATTCATTTATCTATCTATTGCAAATATCGATTGCAAATCCACAATATGGTAGGCACTATGTTAGGTATAGTAGTGAGTAAAACAAACACAGTCCCTGTCCTCAAGGAATTTGCAGTCCAGGAAAAACAACACACATTAATTAAGTAATCCCACCAAGGTTTGTATAAATGTGAAGTGAGAGAGGATCTCTGAAGGAAAAGGATCTAATAATTAAGTGACCAAAACAAAAAACAAAACAAAACAAAAAAACCCTGGCCTAGACAAGGGGGCAGGAAGTAGAATAAGTAAAGCCTGATCAATCAGACCTGGAGGTTCATAAAAAGATAACTAAGCACACAGTGGTGGAACAGAGGATGCCAGCAGGAATTACACTCCAGCCAGAAGGAATAGCATGTGCCAAGGTCCTGTGGCAGGGTGTGGGGGGAGCATGATGTATTCACAAATTGACTATGTGGCTAGACTACAGGAAGCATGAGGAAGCACAGTTGGCCTGGAGAGAGAATTGGGCATCAGGAGATGTGAAGAGTGTAGTCTTTCCCAGAAAGTGGAAAAGGAGTAGAAATCTAGGAGCTGCTACCTCTGTTGGGATATGGGAGGATGTTTTCCGGGAAGCCACAGTTAAATTTTGGTTCCTGTATGCTAACTGGCAAATTCATCACAACTTAGACATTCTTTTCTATGGAAACAAATGAGAAACAAATTATGACCAAGTTCTGGTGCTGTATGTCCACTTTAAGCAATATTGCTTGCTACAGCCATGTAGTAGAGAGCCAGCACAGCATAGTCTTCAAAATCAGAGAAAGCGGATCCAAATCTTGCCTCTGCCACTTCCCTCCTGTGTGACCTTGATTAGTTCACCTAATTTGTCTGGGGTTCTGTTTTCATCAGTTTCACATGGAGCAATGTTATGATTTATCTCACAGAATTAAATCAACTTATTTAAGTAAAATGCTTATAAGAGTGCTGGGTGCATAGTAAGCATGCAATAAACATTAGTCATCGTTGTACTAGGCCAATGCACTCATGCACCCCCATTGCTAGGAGAGTGAGCTGCAAAAAGCTCACAGCTGCACCTCTCCAAAAATAATGTCTTAAGGGATGGGAGAAAGCTCACCCAAGAAATGCTGCCTCCTGAGCCAGTTTGAACTGATATGGAATACAGAAGCCTGCCTCACTCTGAAGGGTAAAAATTCTGTGGTCCTAATCACACTCTAGAACTACCTGGAGGACGAAGCTGAGACCCCATTTTTACTTGGCTTCTTCCCCTGTCCTAGGCTGCTTCCCTGACAGTTTCCTCCCAGAGCACTCTCAATAAATCACCTATACGAGAATCTTTTCGTTTGCTTCTTGGGACCTGAAATGAGACAGTTATCATAATTCATGTGTTAATCTACCCTTTCTCTGAAGCTTCACATTCTTTCTTGACAGACTAAAAGCTTGGCTCAGTTGACTTAAAAAAAAATAGGTCTTAGCTATCTGAAGTTTCCACACTCGGTGTTCAATTAGCACCTTTTACAGATTTCTACTGGTTGTGTATTTATTGGTTTACCTGTCTGACAAGAAGCCCCACCAGACTGTGAACTTCACAAAAGTAAGTGCTGTATGTTAGTTTTTACCCCACCAGATATAGCACACGGTCTCATATGATAACCCAGCAATTCAATTTAATTCACTTAATTAAAGTGTAGAGTTGTGCAATAAACAGCTTATGACATTACAATCAGAAGCAAATCTCCTATGGAACAGAGAATCTGAGTGCACTTTCACTTAAAAAATTAACCCACCCTGACCCAAATGACACGTTACCTATTCCAAGCTGCTGGTGCATCTGTTCACTTACACACAGTTTATGAATGCTGCCTTCCAGTTGTTGCTGCCTCATTCCTATACAAGTTTATAACAGATTTTAAAATCTGATTCTGTAGCATATTAGGAAATAAATCAGGCAAGAAACTGACAATCAAAATCCTTTTGGGGTTTGAGAAAAATGACTCAGCATGCAAAACTCTCCACAGAAGTTCACTGTATCCTTAAAATTTAGCTTAAAACACTACTACCTACAATGCACTCGTATTCATCACATTAATAGATTTGACACTGAGGCCTAACAAAAGCAAAAATATTCAGAAGGTAGTGTGGGAACAAACATTATTTCACAATACCTTATTTCACAATGCAGGTCCAATAAAGATGAATGGGACATTTTAAATAAAGAGATATTTGCAAATGAAGTAATTGCTTGGGATGGAGTCCTATACCTGATGAAATGACTAGAGGAAAAATCTGAACTTGAAGAAACTCACAAACCAGGCAGTTAGCTCCGAGATGATTTGGAATGCACTGCATATGCATGGCCTTATTTACATACAGCATTCTCTCAGCTGCAAATAACAAGATGTGAATCTATAATATGTACCCATCTACTGTATCCACATATACAATATCTGATGCAATGAAATGGAAACTGCTGATTCCTTCACTGTCATAATCAACACATTTATATTCATGCTTCTTCTTTTTATTCATCCCAAGTGCTAAGTCACCAGGAGGTACTAGGCAAGACTTTTAACACCCTAAGTCTTGTTTTTCTCTGTAAAATGGAGATAAAGCCCATTTAGTTATCAAGTCTAAATATCCTGCTGGTCAGCAATAAAAAAGAGAAAAATATGCCAAACTGAACATTTTTCTTTTTTAATTTCAAGAATCAGATAAAAAATGAGCAGCACCTTTGATGTCAAATAGGCTAGCAAGAATGCATGTTGAAAGTTGATTTGACCAGATAATTTAAATTGGAATGTTTAATTCACAAAATATGAATTTAAAGAAATAAACATGGTCACATTTTTCTTTCTGAGAAACAGAAAACAGCATATGCTACAACTTTGTTTTCAACAAATAAAGGAATAGTGTCTCATATGTTTATGTGTAAATATCACTACACATATACACAAATTGAGGGTAACATAGAATATATAGGAATTTGTTTTAGAGAGGAGTTTACAGGACAAATGTCAGTGGATAATTTTAAACACAATGTGAACAGTGCTCTATTTTTCTTCCTGCTAAAAATGTCATAACAAAACAGTGAAAAGCACTTTTTCTCTCTAATTAAAGGCCACATGCTGCCTCTGTAGTAATCACAGATCTCATTAGTGCCCAATGAGAGTTATGGTATCAATCACATTAAGCAGAGACTTTATATCAATAATCTCATGTGTTTCATGTGTTTCCATCTGTTGGTTGTTGCAAATAAATTCATTGATTGAAATCTGATTTGTAGAAATTTGTGTTAGCATTTGGAATGTGAAATCATTTTTTTTTCCCTGAGAGATGTGGGATAGGGACAGGATAAAATGTGTATTAGGCAATGATGAGCTTCAGTAAGACAATAATATGTGTCTTATTTTTGATATTTGATTTAATACCTTTTCTATAGACAATTCACCGTAAGAAACTCAGTGTGATGTTAACACATTTACAAATAATGGATGCTGTGTCTGTACTAGACTTTCTCCATTAATAATCACCCCGCCCCATAAAAGAGAAGACAAAGATTTAAAAAAAAAAAAAAAACATGTATTGATCACCTGTTCTGTACCTGGCAGTTAAGTTGTTAATTTTATGTCATACTTACGCTAGCAAAGTTAAGTGGAGAGTGGAAGCCATCGTCCACAGCAGTCATATTTTAAATAATTTGCCCAAATTTTAATCCACTGTCTTTTTTCTTCTTAGAGATGAGTTCTCTTTATGTTGCCCAGGCTGGAGTGCAGTGGCTACTCACAGGTGAGATCCTGGTGCACTACAGCCTGGAACCCCTGCACTCAAGTGATCCTCCTGCCTCAGCCTCCCATCTCAAACTCTCATTGGGTGCTAATGAGATCTGGGACTCAGGGGCACTCATCCACACCTGGCTTGTCCACTGTCTTAAGCAAATATACTCCAATACACACATTTTAACCTGAAGATTCTCCGAAGCACATTCTGAACATATTTTAAATGCCTTTTAGAGTAAATGGAATGCTAAATTCATGTATCAGACATTTACATTAAACTGTAAGCCCCTAGAAGGTAGGAATTGCATCTTATTCAATTTAGCATTTTTAAAAGTATTTATCACTATGGTTTTCTTTCCTTTTCATTGAGTAAATAAATGCTATATATGGTAATTGCTAAATAAATATTTATTGAAGTAAAGAATATTTTACCGTATGTGGCAAACAGACCCTAGAGTGACCTCCAATTATTCTCATCTCTTGTTCATACCTTTGTGTCCAATCCCCTCCCACTGAGTGCAGATAGGACCTGTGACCTGCGAGTTGCTTTTTTTGTTGTTTTTTTTCTTTTTTCTTTTTTTTTTGGAGACGAGGTCTCAGTTCCACTCTGTGGCCCAGGCTGGAGTGCAGTGGCATGATCTCAGCTCACTGCCACCTCTCAGGCTCAAGTGATTCTCCTGCTTCAGCCTCCAGAGTAGCTGGGATTATAGGCGTATGCCACCACGCCCAGCTAATTTTTGTATTTTTATTAGAGACAGGGTTTCACCATGTTGGCCAGGTTGGTCTGAAACTCCTGACCTCACGTGATCTGCCTGCCTCAGCCTCCCAAAGTGCTGGAATTATAGGCATCAGCCACCGTGCCAAGCCTGCTCCTAATCAATAGAATATGGCAAAGGTGACGGCATGTCACTCCCATGAGTAGTTTATATTTTATAAGACTCTGTCTTAACAGTCTCAAGGGAGAGACTCTCCTTGCTGATTTGATGAGTTAAAAAGCTGTATTGGAGAAATCCATACAACAAGGAACTATGGGCAGCCTATAGGACCTGGGTGGACTCCAGCTGTCAGTCAGCAAAATGCCAGCCTGCTTCATATGTGGCCACCAAACATATATTTTAGGAATGTAAAAAACAGTTTAAGACTTAACAAAATATCTTGCTGTACAGCAAAATTATTCTTGACATTTCTTTAGAAATAAAATAGTGAATCACAGACTTTTCAGAATTTAGGGTCCAGAGGTTGCAAACACTTGCTCCCAAAGACCAGACAAGAAATATAAACAATCAAAGCAGGCCAGGATTAGAAAAGCATAGTAGATAGAGCAAGCGCTGTATAAATGGCGATTGCCATTCATTCTCAGTGTTAGGAACGTGATAGAAGCTGCAAGACTGTGGCAAGGTAGACAGCATAAGCCTCACCTGAACACTGCAGCTACTTCCTGCCTTCAAATGATCATTGCTCCCACTATCACTAGATCTTTTATCATTCATTTTGAAAAAATGAAAAACATGAATCATTATGGGGAAAAATCACCTGCTGTCTAACACTGAAAAACTAATTATTATAAGGTGTTGAGTCCTGCCTTGGTCATGAAGTGCTAGTCACATAAAACACGCACTCTGATTTGACTCAAGCCCTCATGTTAGAGCTGAGGAAATAAAGATTCAATAAGGCTAAGTTACCTGTAAAAGACCCTATAATTAGGAAATAGAAGACTTGGTAATTACAAATCCAGCTCATGCACCTGGAAACTATAATAAGTCATTAGAAATTAAGAATTCACAGGCAATCCTTTTTGAGTATAAATTATTAATCCGTGGCAACTGACTAAAACAAGATACAGAGAGTTTTTTCGTGGAAATGGCATGCTTGTGAGTTTAAAGAAGCCTCATTTGTTTATTTGGACATTCAAAAGACAAAAGCAAAATAAATGCAAAATTCATTCAGTGTAAGCATGACAAATAACTATTTACCAGTCACATGCAATGCTAATAGTGCTTTAAATATTCATACGCTTCAGAGTGAGGCTGTCAGCTTTATCCTTTGTCTGAGTCACACTGCCTTCCACTAACAGAGAGTGAATGTCAAACCACAGCTGGGCTTCTTGGGATACAGGCAATTAAGGGATTCACAATAAAGGTGTTTCTCCTCTAGGTGCTCAGGAGCAATGGAGCAAAAGAAATCCAGCATCCCATCTTCCTGTGCAGAGCCACCCAAACTTTCACTCAGCTGTAGTTTTGGTCTTTCACTCAGCTGTTGCTGTGGTTTATAACTTAGTGGCATATAACTCAGATTTCAGGTCTGATCATTTCAGTAATAACTGCCCAGATGTGAAAGTGTGGATAATCAATAGTATTATTGTATCCTGGGTGGTCAACAGGTAACAAGTACACAAAGTCATATGATTTACAACTCAGGCAAACTGACTGGCAGATACACTCACAGTGCCTAATAGTGTAGATTTTAAAAAGGGAAGAAATATCAGTAGCAGTTTTTTTCTTCTTAGGAAAATTCAATGGATTTTTAGATTTGCATTATATCACTGTGCTTATTCAATATACTATTAAGAACACTCAAAATTTAGCTGAGTCATTATTTATACCAATTAAAAGAGTAGCAAAATAGCCTAAATTAGTAAACTGAAAAAGATTTGAATTTGGCTTTGGGGAACATTACGGAATTTTTCACTCATCATGTTTACTAAATCCCTGTTGTAGGGATAACTCACTAAGTAGCTCTAGAGGGAAAGAGAAGGCATTGGGAAAGTAGCCAAATGTGTCTTAATTTGATAGATTGAACCCCTGCCATTCATTTTTAAAAGATTGGTTACAGACTCGTCCTTTGAAGAAACCCTCTGTTTCATCCACGTTTCTGGCTCCTAACGGAGAATCCTCCCTGTCCTTCCCACTCACCAAAAGAAAACAATTTGGAAAAATTATCTTCCTTTACATATTATAAAGTTTATTAAAGTAGTGTGTACACAGGCTCAAAACAAACAAACAAAAAACAACTTAGTACAGAAAGGTTTATTTTGAAAAGCAATTAATAACTATTTGTAATATTTTTTCTGTCCCCCATTTGTTCTGGCAAAAGGGAAACCCTTTAATTCTGCTAATTGTTCCCGTTTCAGTTGTAACATTGATAATCTTTAAGTTTTAAAAGAAAATCTTATGCATTATTTCCAGATTTATTAACTGTGACATATCATTTATTGACTTTTTGCTATGATAAATGAGGATAAAACTGACTCTCTAGAAGCACCACTCTGGTTCACAATTGAGTAGGAGTGGTCAATCCTCATTCTATTTTTCAAAACTAAGAAAAAAAGGTTAAACTAGTAGCACGTTTTTCTTCACAGGATGTCTTTTAAATCATTGCCAAGGACACTGCTACTTTAGGCATCAGTGAACTGGAATTCTATAGAGGTATTAGAATGTTGAAACCAAAGAATATGATTGAAGATACGGGTTGGTGAGTCAATTACAACTATAATCTTCTGCTCCCTTCTGTTTCTCCTACCTTGAACCCCACGCAACCTTCTCCAGGAAATCTTTTAATGATTCTCTTATCTATCACTTTCAGTGATTTACTCATAGACTTTCACGATATCTATAGTTTCTTGACTTCTTACTTTCTCATTTGAGTTTCAGCTTCACTCTTGTCTCCTAAATGAAACTAAACACTTCTAATTATTCTCCTTAAGGGTTAACTTGCCTCTGCCTCATTATAGAACTATTTAGTTACCAAGAACCAAATTATTGTCTTTCTACTATAACCTCATGTTATTTCTACCTACACATTTAGAATTGATGGGGTGGAAAGCACTATCCACCAGGAACCCACAAGCTGACTTCCACTTCTTCATTTGAATGTGTGGCTTGGGACACATCTAGAAAAACAAAGGGCTGAAGTAAATGAACCCTCAGCTCTGACCATCTGCCTACTTGGTGCAGGCACAGTGGTTAGCCTCATGGCTTTCAGGGCCGACACGTTGTCAATATGCACCACTATGGCCACACTAGTTGTTAAGTGCAACTTCTGTTCTGATTGGCCAGTACCCAGTCAGAATAATCTATTCTCCCAACCAATATTTATTGGGTTCCTACCAGCAGCAACGTATCTCCTAGACCCTGAATATTTATTGGATAAAATATATATTCTAAGTCAAAGTGTCTCTGCCAGTAATGTAATGTGTGACTTTGGCCCAACCACTTAACATGCCTGGGTTTCAGTTTCCTCATTTGCAAAACAGGAAATGTTCAAAGTCTGTTTTTCTCAAGTGATTTATGAGTCAGTAATGATTACACTGAAATTGGTAGAATTTGCTTTTTAAAGTTACAAGTAAAGGAAATAGGTCATATTTTTACAAAAGCAATATGTTAGTTTTTAATTATAAAGAAAAGTAAAGCCAATTTCCAGGGAAAAAATCAGTGCAGCCATTCTGTCCCTGAATAAATGTCTAATTATCTACATCATCTCATTTTCCAGTTTCTACCCATATTTATATATTCAGTTGTTATTGGAATTTTCACCTTGAGAAGATATCGTCATTTGACAGAGCAAAATATAAAATATGATCTTGAAGATAAATAAATCCATTGAACTCTGCCAACCAGAATCCCACTCTGTTCAAAGCTGCAGTCAGGTTCTAATTCCTCAGCAAAGAGATGAGCCTGTGCTCTGTGCCAGGTTGTGTGAACCATGTGGCACAACAAAATGTGTAAGAAATTATCTCCACCTTCAAATAGTTTAAGATGCAGTAATGTGACAAGCACAAAACGTAACTTGACTGTAAACAGACATGGCCTGGTGAGTCCCTAATATGTCATGACATTGCAAGAGCAAGCACTGTGTGGTTTCACAGAAAAGGGCTGCCAAAGGAGATGGGATGTAAATCTCATTGATTAAAAAAAATCAAAAGCTAACACACACAGAGACACAACATATATGCATAACACATATGCAGATGTGTTTATGTGTGTGTGTGTATATATAGTGAGAGTGAAAAATGAGAACCCATTCTTATCATTAAATTTAAAGAGGTAATACATACATGAAGCGCTTAGAACAACGCTTAGCATATAGTAAGGGCCCTAAAAGGATGAGCTGTTAGGTCATAGGAACACTAACATTTGAGAAAGGCCAGAACACCCATGAGAGTCACAAATGATCACTGAACATCCTTCACACCCCCGAGCCCCAAATTTCTGACCCCTCTCTCCTGACACATTTGCCAGCAGAACCCAACTAGATGGACCGGTTCCTCTGGAACCTGTGGTGGGCATGCCACCCAGGTAGGCCAATCAAAGGGTCTCATCTGCTTGGCTATTTTGGTTGATCTACCAAGAGGCACGTAACACTGGCAGCACCAGATTTCTTATCTGGATTTTTCTCAAACCTGTCACTGCCCTATTTCTGCCAACCATGCAAAAATACCAATTTATTTCATGGAAAGAGAAAAAAGATTAACTAGGAGGAGAGATCTCATTACCTGACAGGAGATAATGTCCTTGAAAAAATGAAACAAGCACCAGAGAATAGAATAACTAGGGATTTGTAGCCTTTAAAATATTTTAGCCTCTAGAGATACCTATAATTGTGCTTTTAGCATGAAATCTATGAAATAAATTTTGAGATTTCTGGATAATATTTATTTTTCCTATGAAAATTTTCTTGGAATCATAATGGTGTAGTTTCTGCAGTATGTCTTTTAAAAGCTAGTTGCAGGTGGGATCTCTCTCTCTCATTATGTGAAAGGCTAGCACTTGCTCAATTTAAATGTGCGTATTCTTTGCAATCTTTCCCTAACAAGTTTCTTTATAGCACATGTCTCTTGAAAAAGTGCAGTATTACTTGTTAGAAAATGAAACTTTTATCCTTTTTAAAAAGCATTAATATATGAAGTTAATAATCTGGATTGTAAACAAGAACTTTCTGAAAGGAAATGACACTTTTACAATCTTGAGTCTGATAATAGGACAAAAGAATGACTTCATGTATAAGAAACAGAGAGAGAGAAGTATTTGCATGTTCTACAGAACAAAGACCTCAGAAATACAAATCTCAAAGCCATTCAAGAAATAATTAAGCAAGTTACACACGAATATGCTGTGCTATGAAAATGCTGAATTAAATATCTGTAGTGTATCCCCACCCCACTGCAGGTAAAGGCTGCTACTTCCTTTTCTAAAGAAGTATCCTCTATAAGAAAGCTTTCAGCCGACAGTAATAGTCCTTTGTGTAACTGCAGATGTTCAGCAATAGGCATTATTGAGTCGGCGGGGAAGCTGCTCACCAGATTTTAGAGGGAGATGAATATTATAATAAAAACCTGTCAGTCCTGCAGTCACAATTTCAATTCAGCCCTGACCCATAAGCAGGAAATCCATCTGCAGTGTCTCAGTTCCCCTCTGGCTTATCCTCAGCCTTGGATGCTTTTGCATACTCTCCACTGCTGCTTCCATTAACCAATTAGGTGCTGAGGCAGAAGCAATCTTAACCTTGACAGCCCCTTTATACTTGGTCTCTGTTTTCCACTGCTTTGTGGCACAGCCATACTGGCATTCTATGTTATTAATAATGTATATTTTATGAGGCGATTTTTATTAGCAATTATCTGTCATTTGATATGCCTATTTATTAGCTTTTGCAGCCATGTAACTAACCCAAGCAGGATTTTTAGAGGAGAAAATAAAGACAAAGGAAGACTAAGGCACTAAAAGAATGAAAGATAGATGTGGGAGTACACTCTTGAATTAGGAGTTTGCTGACTAGACTAAAAAAAAAAAAAAAAAAGCATATTGAAAGATTGTGGGCAGACTTACTCTTATAGGATGGGACCTTGCTGTTGTAGGGTACTGCTATAGGGATTACTGAAGAGATTGATTCAGAAATGAGAGTATCAAAAGTGAGCTGAAGAAACCAGTAGTGACCAACAGCTAGCTACCAGGAAAAAAACAAAACATCTAAATCCTACTTTCAAGACTTTGCAGGTACTTTTCAGCCCTCATCAGTTAAAACTCTGTGCCCTAGTCTCCAGGGAAAAGCAAGGATAATGATGTTTATAATGTTCTAAGTCCTCATCAAAACACAGTCAGATGGCTTTGCACTGAATGCCTTTCAGCCTGTGAAAATCTGGGGAGCTGGCCTGAGGCTTTATCGCTAAATCTGAGAAGGTGCTGCTTTTCCATATTTCCCTCCCAGCATTTCCGAATTTGCAAAAGTCACCCAGCCCCCGTTTCTCCATCTGCACATGAGAGGAATCACAGCATCCACCAACCTAATTTATGAGGATATATGAGTTTCTAATGAGACAATATTTATATAGAACTTTGAGCTTCTAGGGGGACTCTGCTCTATAAATACTAACTATTCTCAGGGTAATATTAGCACAGTCAATTGGATAAAATGAGGGCATTTATAGTTAGATAACAAGAAAAATAATCCTTCAGCAAAAGAGAAAACGGCTACTGGGGGATTACCGCTGAAAGTATTCATCTGTCCTCTTTCTCCTGTTTCTGTTTAGTATGAATGGCGAGAGTGGGGAGTGTGGAAAACAGATGCGACTCAGAGGTGGGACACTAGACCCCAGGACACATTTACATCTGGGTGTGTATTTGGGATTTGACCTCTCAACAAAGAAAAGGACACTCTTGTTTTTTTTTTTTTTTTTTTGAGACGGAGTCTCGCTCTGTCGCCCAGGCTGGAGTGCAGTGGCGCGATCTCGGCTCACTGCAAGCTCCGCCTCCCGGGTTCACGCCATTCTCCTGCCTCAGCCTCTCCGAGTAGCTGGGACCACAGGCGCCCGCCACCACTCCCGGCTAATTTTTTGTATTTTTTTTAGTAGAGACGGGGTTTCACCGTGGTCTCGATCTCCCGACCTCGTGATTCGCCCGCCTCGGCCTCCCAAAGTGCTGGGATTACAAGCGTGAGCCACCGCGCCCGGCAGGACACTCTTGTTTAGATTTAAAATATAAACAAATAAACACAGAGGGAGAAACTCTTAGTGGTGTGGCTCTTTCACTTTTCAATTAAATTCTCTTTTCTTAAGGAGACATGCTGTATGTTAAAGGCAGAAATGGAGAGTGGAAAAGGAAAAAAATAAAGGGACAGGTAAACCATGTGCACAACAAAGACAGGCAAAAGTTAGTGGCTTATAGTAGTAAGTAACGCCTACTCAACACTTGACAGTTAATCAACATGCTGATTTCATTTATTCCATGAAAGGATCTTGGAAGTGAGTGTTATTAGATCACCCTCTGTCTTAGCTCTGGCTGCAATAACAAAGTACCAAAGATTGGATGGCTTAAACAACAGAAATGTATTTCCTCACAGTCGTAAAGGCTGAAAGTCCAAGATCAAGGTGTCAATAGGGTTAATCTTTTTTCTGAGGTTTTTCTCCTAGGTGTATAGATTTACGTCTTTTTCCTCTGTCTTCACATGGTCTTCCCTCTTTGACTATGTGTGTCCTAATCTCCTCTTCATATAAGGAAACCAGTCATATTGGAGTAGGTCCCACCCTAACAACCCCATTTAATCTTAATTATATTTTTAAAGCCCCTATCCCCAGAAACAGCAACATTGTGAGGTACTAGGGATTAGGTCTTCAACATAGAAATTTGGAATGGTAGAGAGGACATAGTCCATAACATCCCCACTTTACAGACAAAGAAAATGAAAGCAAAGAAGGGTACGTGATTGTTTTAAAGGCCCACCAGACCCCTTAACTCAAGTATCTGGTGGCTTGGGCTCAAGTTCTAAGTTCTGTCTCCTGAGTCTTCACTCTTGTGGGATGGAAGAGCTACAAGGGTCTGGTGCACGAGAGGGGCCAAAGTCAGAAATGCCTTTGCATGTCTTCAGAAGACAAACTAATTCAATTGAAGCCACTCATAAGAAAAAAAGACCATTTTAAGGAAAGAAGTGTTAGTTACATTTTACTATTTGCCATTCACAAATATCCCCAAACAACTAAAAAGAAGCAAAAAGAAACTTCAAAAGTACCAGAATTGATCAGAAATTACCTCCCCTCATAGAAATAGATATCTGATAATGTAGCTCCTTGATTACAAACTATCTCTAGTTTATGAAGTTTGTCATAGCCTTGTAAGAATATTGTGGGGATAGCATGGAGGGAAACAGATTAATTGGAGATATTTAGGGTAGATTTTTATTATTCTTACTTTGTCACACACACGTAAAATTGAGAGTTACTTCTTACAATTCTGTTTCCAACTCCATGCCTATTTGAGAGTTTCATTATGTTTCCATGTTTTATTAAATATTTTGACTCCAGGAAGTATATTTTTCCATCTGTTTTTTCGACTGTTCCCAGCACTAGGCTTATGAAGGTATCTACTGGGAGGGTCCAAACATCTGGATGGAGTTTATCAGCCAAATGTCTCAGGAAAAAAGAACACAAATGTCCAGAAAGAGTGAGTAGGCAAGGAGCCCAAGTGTCAGTTTTAACAGCAGTTAGTTGTATCTCATTTTCCCAAAATGTGTTCTTTACTCCTTTTGCCAAATGATTCCTCCTTCCTTTTTATTTCAAAATTTCTCCCTCTGTATGCATTTTGCAATTAATCTACATAATTTTTTTCATTTTATTTTTTAAAATCCTAGAAAAGAGAAACATACCCATCATTTATGCCAGAAAGCCAAAGCAGGTATCATCAGACCAGTCTCAACTCTGAACTGAACCACTTACCAACTGACCAAACCTTATTTTTTCATCTGTAACTTTCAAATATTGTAATAACACCTATGGGGCCAGTTTTATGAATGTGCAGTCTGTGCAATCAGACATGACCCCACTCTTAGAAGAGCTCCATGCTCGGTTTAATGTCTGCTGTTATGGTCTTGAAATTCTTAATCATATTTGAACAAGGAACCTTGCATTTTCATTTTGCACTAGATCTCACAAATGATGTAGCCAGTCCTGCATACCTGCTCTACCTACCCATCAAAGCCTAAAAAAACTGCTTTGTAAACAATAAAAAGTGCTCTAAAAGTATAGGCGAAGCCAAAGTTCATTTTCACTATATGAGCATAGCATACTAAGGAAGTACGTCCAAATGAGACCAGCTAGGAAGAAAAAGCATGGGGCAGGAGTCAGACTTGGCATCTAGCCTTGGTCCTTTCACTGTTGGGGCGGCTTGGGCAAAGCATTTCATCTCTTCATACCCCAGTTTCTTCACCTGAATAATTACCATTTTCAGTTCTCTTCCCCGATGCACATTAGTACCATCTAGGGAGTTTTTTTAAATGCCAGTTCTTGGTCCTTCCCCCGAAAATTATTATTTAATTGTTCTGGGGTAGAGCCTGAATTTGGGCATTTTTTAAAGTTTCTAGGTGGGTAAGAATATGTAGCAATTAGAATTTGAGCGTAAACTGGTATGATTGCTTTGGAAAATAAGTAGCTGTGCACACCAAACTGAACATACACGTAGATCATGGTCCAATGATTCTATTCCTGAGTATATGCCCCACAAAATGTTTACATATATTCACCAAAATATTTATGAAGTAATACTGATGGCAGCCCTGTTCGCAGTAGTCCCAAGCTGCAGTCACCACATGTCCGTTAACAGTAGAATAGGTAAATAAATGGTGGCATATTCATAAATGAGGTAGTGGACAACAATGAGGATGTTTTCCAGGAATGAACTATTGATACTTGCAGAATTTCACAAACATTGTGTTGGGCAGAAAAGGAAAAAGGCCTGACACAGAAGAACATAATACTCTATTATTCCATGTATATAAATTTCAAAAATAAGCAAAAATAATTTATAGAATTTAGTCAGGACAACGGTTACTCCCATGGGGAAGATAATGACAAGGAAAAATATGGGGGCTTCTGTGGCTAGAAATGTTCTATTTCTCATTCTCATGGTAGTTACAGGGGCATATTTACCTTGTGAAAATTATTACGTTGGTGCAAAAGAAATTGTGGTTTTTAATAATTGATATGGTTTGGCTGTGTCCCCACCCAAATCTCATCCTGAATTGTAGCTCCCATAATTCCCATGTGTTGTGGGAGGGACCCGCAAGGTAACTGAATCACGGAGGCAGGTCTTTCCGGTGCTATTCTCAGGATAGTGAATAAATCTCATGAGATCTGATGGTTTTATAAAGGGGAGCTCCCCTGTGTATGCTCTCTCTTGCCTGCCGGCATGCAAGATATGACTTCGCTCCTCCTTTGCCTTTTACCATGGTTGTGAGGCCTCTCCAGCCATGTGGAACTGTGAGTCCATTAAACCTCTTTCCTTTATAAATTACCCAGTCTTGGGTATATCATTATTAGCAGTGTGAAAACAGACTAATACAGTGATTGAGCCGTACACTCATGGTGTGTACCTGTTGTATTTCAATAACCAGTGAATACCAACATTTCTTACACAATTTTAATATGCAACCAGGGTTGAGAATCAGACTAGATATCTGTAATGTCCCTTATAGGATGGAACATCTGTGTTTAACTTTTCTCAGATCTTAGTCCCTGTTAAGGTTGAGTAAGGACATTAATGCCCTTCATGGTCTTTGTGCATCATCAATACCTCCTCTTTTTCTTCTATTTTCACAAGTTCACCTTCAGCATGAAAGGGTTCCTTTATTTTCCTGTACTACATGTTGCTTAATTGGGGGGTCAAAAAGTCACTGATTGAATTATACACAAACTATTTGATCATGGAAACAAACATATCTTTTATATCCAAGTGTTTATTCTTTCATTCATCTATTACATGTTTTACAGATAATCAATGAAGAGAGGAAAGGAGGTCTTAGGGCAATAACCAGGTGCCATTAGATGTGCTGGCTTGTGCGAGCACACAGTCATGAGAGAGCAGAGTGAGGACGCTCCAGCACTTCACGTGTGCTGGGGATTGCTTGTCTCTCTGCACCGTAAGCAGTCAAATGCTCTACCACTGAACTCTAACCCCAGTCTCTGCACCTTGTGGCCATAGGTAATATTCAGTCTATTTACTCTCTGATAGAAAAGAGCATGTTGAAGAACTCTCTTCTCAAAACCAGCAAAAACACCTAACAGAATGCAGGGCTGAGTGTATCAACAAAGACAATGCTCTGTGGCTTTGAACACTCAGTCTAAACGTGCAAATCAGGAAAAGGCTGCATCACACCCTGTCAGCCCTCCACGCCTTAGACAATAGAGTGTAAGTGATGCCTGTGAATAAGGTCATGAACACAAAGCCTCCAATAGTGCAGATGGCGCTCAAGACTGAAGAGTAACCAACTGAACTGCTTCTACTCCTTCAAGAGACTCAATTCTACAGCCTCATTGAGATTCACAGACTGAGGAGCAGTTTGGAGCAATTCATGACCACAGTGAAAGTTTTGTGTGTTTTCTGTAAGGTATTTTTTGTTATATAGATTCATAGGCATGGAAATAAGAAAAAAGGCTTGTGGGTGACTAAATTTTTACACTTTACTCTGTGTAGTAGCAGAGACTGTATCTACACTTTAAGGAAAAGGAAATAATTGCCTCAAAGTCAGTTGTGTTTAGAGACCAGCCCCTTCCAGGGGAAAGGAAAACCATTTTTCTATATCCAAGTTGCTAAGATTGAACTGAGAGTGTATAAGGAGTGTGATAAGAATCTTTAGAATCACCACTCTTTAAATCAACCAGGCTGAAATCCCAAAACATAATAAGATTTCTTGGAGAAGTTGTGTGAAAAGTTTGTAAATTTTGCATACCTTTCCAATAAAATGAGATTCCTTATCTCCTGAGTTTCAATTTTTATAATAAAAATGCACACAGATTAAAGGTAAGCTCTTTCTCTCTCTCCCGCTCTCTGTCTGAAAACATGCATATTAAAATGTAAATATAAGAAGTCTCAAAAAAAATTACTCCAAAATGATTTTTTAAAATTCTCAATGTGGCTCAATTTTTAAAATTAAAATTAGGACCTTAATAATTGACTAAACATTATATAGCAATTATTAATTTGCAGTGGAGATCAGTATTAGGGAACATCCATTCCACTGACTGAAATTATCTTTTATATTCAAATTTAATGAGTATCAGTGAACCATGTCTCTCTTTTTTATGGTTATTTACTGAACACCTACTGTTTATAAAAGACTGCCCTTGGACTATAAGAGTTAGAAAGAAATACAGGCAAGGCTCTTGCCTTCAGAGCACTTAGAAGCTCTAATGGGTAAGACAGTAAAAGAATAATATGATACATGTAATGAATACTATAACAGGTCAGATTCAGAGGGACTCTAAGCTTAGGCAGTTAGGGACAGATTTCTCAGCTGGACTTAAAGGGTGGACAACTCAAGTAATTGAAGCATCTTCCAGAGTGAGGGAACAGCATGAACAAAGCCATAAAACAATGCACTCCAAAATGTGGTGCATAAGCAATCTGCATCACAACCACCTTAAGAAAATGAAATCGCAGCCGGTTCAATGGGTCATGCCTGTTATTCCCAACACTTTGGGAGGCCAAAGCGGGAGTACTGCTTAAGGACAGAAGTTCAAGAGCAGCCTGAACAACATAGGGAAATCCTGTCTCAACAAAAAATAAAAATAAAAATAAAAAATTAGCCAGGCGTGGTGGCAAATGCCTGTAGTCCCAGCTACTGAGAAGGCTGAGGTGGCAGGATCACTTGAACCTGAGAGGTCAAAGCAGCTGTGAGCCCTGATCACCCCAATGCACTCTATCCTGGGCAACAGAGACCCTATCTCAAAAAAAATACAATAAAATAAAATAAAGAGAGAGAGAGAAACAAAATGAAAATAAAATTGCTGTTACCTACACTCCGACTTGAAGGTTCATATTCAGCAAGTCTGTTCTAAAACCCCCCTAAAAATATATACCCGTATTTTTTATATAATAATGTATTATATATATAATACATAAAATATGTATATTAAGAGCACATCAAGCATTCCCCGGCATGAAAACTAGAAAGCAAATATTACATTCAAATTAGACTAACAAGTAAGGGAAGCCTGAGAAGGAGGTCTGAAAAGGGTGATTGGAAACAGAATGTGTACTTCCTTGAGTATCAAAATAATGACTGTGGACTTTTTCTATAAGCAACAGAAACCCAAAGAAATCTTTTGTGCAGAAGAGTAACAAGGTTAAAGTCGTGTTTTTTGACTCAGCAATGATGTGAAGAACAGAGTGGAGTGGGCAGAGCGAGAGAGGCACAGGAAAGTAAAATGGCTCCTCCAATTGTTCAAACAGGAGGGAATAAGTTCAGATGTGGATGGAAGGTGAGAGAAGAAAGAAAAATAAATCCCTGTTGAGAAAATGAAACCAGATTGTGATGTTCATAATCGGAAATAGAAAATTCTCAGTCTACTCCATTACCATGTTCAGAGAAAGACATAGGCAAGGCCACAGTCTGACCACAAAATGCTCTATTTACCTTTCTCTGATTCATATCATCTTTCTCTGAGTGTTTTCGGGGGTTTTTGTTTCTTTGTTTGTTTTATCAATGATAACTCTAGCATTTTTTAATTCTCTCACCTTTTAGATAAAAATTATTGACCTTCAATCACTGAATGCCCCTGATTCAAAAAATAGCCTTCACTTCCCTACGCCTTCCTCAAAATCATACATACAAACTCGAACCCAGTAAGCAGACCATCCCAAATTACCTCACTGAAACACTTGTGAGACTTTCCTAGAGTATGTTCTTTGCCACAGCAAGTTAAATAATCCTAGTTTTACTTCACAACAGGTATGTTCCTTCTGATCTTTGGTTAGTTGGGTTCAATACAAAAAGAATGTCAACAAGGACATATTACTAATACCGAGTAGTTAGTTGACTTAAGACAGATTAGAAATGACTTTAAAGTTTGAAGCCCAAGTGAATATAAAGTAACACTAATAGAAAAGAGATATCAGAAGTATGAGCCAATTTGCAACTTGAAGGGACATTTGAAATTGAATTTGAAAATGTTGAAAATTGAATGCAAAATTTGAAGGTACAACATGACATTCAAGAAAAAGTGTCATGTAGGTAACATGTTTACAGGCCCCCAGGAATGGAGGAGATATCAGGGAGAGGTGGAGGTAAAGACTCATGCACAAAGGTGATTACTGGAATCTTGAAAATAAGGAGACCCTTGAGGAAAAAGAATGTAGAATTTGAAAGGTGGCCAAGTGGGCAGTAGGACATGGGGATCTGGAAGTTGTTCCTCTAATGAGCCCCAGATGTTGCCAACTACCTTCAACCTGTACAATATCCTGCTTTTCACCCATCCCTCTATGGCATTCAAAGATCCCTATTAAAGAATTCTCAGTGGTTTCTGACCAAATGACTTCTTTGCACAGCATGATGAGATAGATCAACAAGTCATTATCAAGATTAAAAGCCCCTATGAGCTTTGAGAGAGATCTAGCTTGTCTATTCTGCTGTGTTCTCAGGGCCAAATATAGTATATTACACAGACACTCAATAAACATGTGCTCAATGAGTGAAGAAGAGGAATAATAAAGCCCAGAGATGTTGGTCCACAAAATGCTAGGCAGTTAATCTCCTTATCATTGTTCTAGCTCTGGGAGCAATAGACAGAGTTCCTAATGACAGGAAAAAAAAAGATTATTTCAATAATTTTACAATTGAATATGATAGACAAACCAGGCACACTGCATATGAGGGAGCATCACCTTTCAAAGTATGCGCCTCAGATAAACAGACCTAGATTTGACCCAATTCTACTACTTAATACCTCACTTAATTTCTTTGAGCCTTCATTTCCTCAACAGTGAGTTGGAAAACTAATGCCTACTTCATAGGATTGCCAAGAGTGTTAAAAGCTCCTGACACATGGTGTATGATTAATAAACAATGGGAAAAACACAGCAACAACAAAACTATGAGGTACCACCTCATACTTATTAGGTGTATTAAAATTAAAATAGGAAATAAGTGTTAAAGAAATCAAAACTCCTGTGCACTGCTGATGCCAATGTAAGATGGTGTAGCTGGTATGGAAAACAGTATGGCAGTCCTCCCAGAAATAAAAATAGAATTATCTATGGTTAGGACTTCTCACGAAGACAGAGAGTATATTGGTGGTTACTAGAAAACCAGAAAGGTGGGAAAGGCAGAGGGGCAGATAAAGAGAGATTGATTAATGGGTACCAATATACAGTTAGATAGAAGACACAGTTAGATATAAGAAATAAGACCTAGTATTTGAGAGACGAGTAGGGTGACTTGTTAACATTAATTAACATTAATCTATTGTACCTTTCAAAACAGCTGGAAGAGAATAACTCAAATGTTCCCATCATAGACATAAATAATTAAGGTGATTGTTATCTCAATTACCCTGATTTGATCTTTATACATTATATGAATGTACCAAATTATGACATGTGCCATGAAAATATGTATATTCATTGTGTACCAATAAAAAAAGTTTTTAAAAAATAGAATTACCAGATGATCCAGCAGTTCCACTTCTGGGTCTATAGTAAAAAGAATTGAAAGCAGAGTCTCCAGAGCTATTTGTACATCCACGTTTACAGCAACATTATTCACAATAACCAAAATGTGAGAGCAACATGAGTCCATCAGCAGATGAATAGATTAGCAAAATGTGGTATTCTGCATACAATGGAATACTATTCAGCCTTTAAAAGAAAGTAAATTATGACACATGCTACAGTATGGATGAACGTTGAAGACGTTAAGCCAAGTGAAATAAGCTGGTCACAAAAGGACAAACACCGTGTGATCCACTAACATGCAGTTTCTATCATAGTCAGTTTCATAAAGACAGAGAGTAAAATGGAAGTTGCCAGGGCCTCGGGGAGATGGACAGTTATTACTGGATTATAGTTTTACTTTACCAAAATGAAACGAGTTATGGAGATTGATTGCACAACAATGTGACTGTACACTACTGAGCTGTACACTTAAAAATGGTTAACCACAATTTAAACAAACATAGCAATAGCAGCAATAACACATGATGAGAGAAAAGAATCAGTTGTGTCCACCAGAGGTCACCCTCACTCAGGGCGCAATAACAAGTCTCTTCAGAGCAGCTCCCTAAAGCTATGGTTCTGTTCAGTGCTGCCCTCAAGGAGGGCAAGACTGAATAAAGAGAGTGACCAAGTAACAAGGGAGGCACTTAAGTTACTTTAGAAAAAGCTGTTTTTCTCAGAATTATTCCCCACAGAAAAGGGGCACCTGGTTTAGGCATCAAAAACCTTGTTTAGAAAACAGAAAGACCAAGGAGCTGAGATTTTTATGTTAATGCAGTGAGAAAGATGAGTGGGTGTTACAAAAAGAACATGACAAGTAAAGCCATACTTCTGGAGTAAGAGCATAAAGCTAGAGAGTTCCAAACACATGGAAGAGAAATGAATGACCTGAAAAGTGAGCCACATTTCTACATGAGGGCAAGAGTGGGTCATTACTGGGCCAGGGGGCAAGTTGTACCCGACAGGGAGTGGCATCTGGGTTCTGTAGGCTGGCCTGAGCCATCAGGCTCCATCGTTCCCAGTTGTTCTGGGAACTGTGTAGCTGCTTACTAGTTTCTCAGACCTATTTTAATACACAGAGGCAAAAGATCAGCACATTTTGGTGATTAGGAGGTCAGTGTCAGGCTTGGAGAGAATACTTTCAATATGTTTGTGGAATTTGAAGTTATATTAACTACAAGAGATCAAAAAGTGAGAGTGAAATGAATAATGAAGGGAACAGATACTGATCTTTTTTTAAGAAAGCTGTTCTGAAAAAGAGAGAAATAAGATATTAGTCTCAGAGGTGAGCAGGGACAAGCATGAGGGATAGCAATGTTTCCTTTTCTTCTGTAGCAGGCCAATTAAGGTCCCCAATCCCCAAGACAGTCACACCCTGGGCCTCAGAATATGTGAATATCTTACCTTGCATAGCAAAAGGGACTTTGCAGATGTGATTAGGGTTCAGGAACTTGAGATGGAGAGATAATCCAGGTGAACCCAGTCTAATCACACGAAATCCTTAAAAGTGGATAACTTTTTCTGGCTAGGTCACAGGTGCCACACTGCCAGATCTGAAGATGAAGGAGTGGGCCATGAACCATGGAAGGTAGGTGGTCACTAGATGTTGGAAAAGCAAGAAAACAGATTCTAACCTAGAGCCTCCAGAAGGAACCACCCCTGCCACCACCACCATGACTCCAGCCCATGGAAACCAGTGTCAGACATCTGACCAATACTGTACAATAATGAATTTGTGGTGTGTTACATTTATGGTAATTTGTTACAGACGCAATAGCAAATGAAGATACTTGTTTACAAGAAAGCTTTTTAAATAACAAAAGTACAATGTAGAAGAGTACAAAATTATGTATTACAGTATTAACTAAAGCATTAAATGGGAGGTTACTAAACACACATCCCATATGTCGAAGTGCTACAGATATACCAGTTATTCTAGCCATGAGAAGGCTAAACAACTATTATTAGTATGTTTCTTGAAAATGGGAATTTATGAGTCTTTTTTTTTTTTTTTTTTGAGACAGCCTTGCTCTTGTCACCCAGGCTGGAGTGCAATGCTCACCGCAACCCCTCTGCCTCCTGGGTCCAAGCGATTCTCCTGCCTCAACCTCCTGAGTAGCTGGGATTACAGGCACCTGTCACCA
Organism: Hylobates moloch; assembly: GCF_009828535.3. Lineage (NCBI taxonomy): Eukaryota > Metazoa > Chordata > Mammalia > Primates > Hylobatidae > Hylobates > Hylobates moloch. Next base: position 50,681,109 of record NW_026652281.1, read on the forward strand.
TGCCTGGCTAATTTTTGTATTTTTAGGAGAGATGGAGTTTCGCCATGATTGCTAGGCTGGTCTCAAACTACTGACCTCAGGCAATCCGCCCACCTCAGCCTCCCAAAGTGCTGGGATTACAGGCATGAGCCACCGCGCCTAGCCATGAGTATTAAATAAAACTAACATAACAAAGAAGAGAAAAAGAAGCATACTTGAGGAAAAATTATTGCTTCTAAATCAGAAGCATCTATCATTTATTCAACACATATCTATGGAATACTTCCTCTGTGTTCTGCTCTATAGTAGACTGTGGTGATAGGACAAAGAAAACAAGATGGACAAACTCCTTTTTCTCCAAGAGCTCACATTGTAATGTTAGACTAAAACAATAAAGAAATAAGCACATAAAAATATGTCACATGACAAGTGCCTGATAGAAAAATACAATGGAATTGGGGGATATCAGGTGACTGAAGGAAATGCTAATATCAAGGATGGCAAGGGAAAGACTTTCTAAAAAGCTGGCCTAAGAGATACTACCTGAATATAGCAGAGGAGTAAGTATACGCATATCTGGGGACACATGTTCCAGGCAGAGGAGATAGTAAGTGAAAAGGCCCTGGGGTGTGTGCACATTTGGCAAGCTGAAGGCTGAATGAGCAGTGCCCTGTGTGTAGCCCAGTGAGAAGAGGAAAAGTGCTAGGAAGTTAGCTCAGAAAGGAACAAATATATGTATGGGGAGACAGACAACATAGAACCTTATATGCCAATTTTAAGACTTTTGCTTTTAAGACATGAAGCCACTGGAAATAGAGTTCTGAACAGAGCTGTGATATAATTCAAGTTAAACATTACAAGAACCACTCTGAGTGCTATGTTGAAGCTAATCAGGGGAGGAAGTGGCAAACATACAACAATTTCAGTTTGAACTGGAAATGATGGAGACTTGGATTACAGTAGCAACCCTGAAAGAGGTGATCTCTGTAGACTACATCAAATTAGATGCAGTCTACAGAAGAGATATGGAGTCAAGAGTGACTCCAAGATTTGGGGCCTGAACAACTGGAAAATTGACTTGCCACCATGGGGAGATCACACAAGATGACATGGCTGTCTACAATTTGCCTCTAGGGAAACCTTCCAAACCACCTCGCCCCACTCCAGACACATTAGCCACATTCTCCTACTGCCCCATCTCTTGGCTCTGCCTCTGCGGTTGCTCCAGCCTGCTCCTGCCTCCAGCCTTTTCCATTATCTGTGCTCCACAACTTCAAAAGTGCAGTCAAGGGCCGGGCGCGGTGGCTCACGCTTGTAATCCCAGCACTTTGGGAGGCCGAGGCAGGTGGATCACGAGGTCAGGAGATCGAGACCACGATGAAACCCCGTCTCTACTAAAAATTACAAAAAAATTAGCCGGGCGTGGTGGCGGGCGCCTGTAGTCCCAGCTACTCGGAGAGGCTGAGGCAGGAGAATGGCGTGAACCTGGGGGGCGGAGCTTGCAGTGAGCCGAGATGGTGCCACTGCACTCCAGCCTGGGCGACAGAGCGAGACTCCGTCTCAAAAAAAAAAAAAAAAAAAAAAAAAGTGCAGTCAAGCACTCTTGGTATTGCCTTCATTTTGCTTGAGGGTTGGAAGGGAAGGGGAAATAACAGTTTTCTCTTTGCAAATTCCTAAGTATTCCATCTTAGTAAATCAAAAATGAATCTCTGGGTGTTGTTAATGGTGATGAATGGGTCTCTGAAACACTCAGATCCTGAAGGGTGTATAGGCTGTGTCTAGTTCCTCCATTAAAATCGTGAGGATACGTATCCATATCATTCTCAGCTTTGAAGCTGTAGCCAAAATATAGACACAACAGAAAAAGTCTCTTTTATATGCATCATGCTAAATATATAGGATATCATGCAGTCAACAAAATAACAATAATAAATAATAAAAATGTGACTTATCTCCTTGTATAAAAGTGAGAAATTAAAAATTAGGCCATTTACAAAAGAAATACTAACATGTAAATATGTAATAACTATAATAAAATCAAAGATATTAAATCAAACTATATTAAAAATAAAAATTTAAAATAAATATTAATAAACATTAAAGATATAATCTGCCTAGTAAATTGAATATGATTAAGGGAATTACCCATTACTATTATGTGCAAGAAGGATTAGTGGGAAGTCTGTTAATTGGTATGAATTTATGGATTCTAAAAATTATTTTTTAAAAAATCACGAAAAAATGGCAAAATATTTGTATAGACTAATTGCATAATTACATGTAAAAATAAAATTTGGAAGCAATATGAAAGTCCAATAGTATATGATAGATTACATCAATTATAGAATACTACTATGTATTTATTACAAATTATGCGTGTATAAACATTTGAAAGACGGGCAGATAAATGATATCCACACTCTATTGCCAAGTATCAAAAAGCATATCACAAAATAATAAAGATAATGTGATCACATACATGTTATACATAGATTACAGAATTCCCATAAATGTATGTGCATTTATATCATCAATACCATCATTAGCTTTTATTTTCTTTATTTTCTAAATTTTTCTATGTGTGTAAATTTTGTTGATAGAAAAAACAGCAATAAAAGTCATACTGATGTTTTCAGAAGATTTATATTGACTTAAGAAAATGTTTATGGCATAATGCTGAAAAAGGAGAATACAAAATTACACACAAAAATGATTACAGATGAGTAGAAAAGAAAATTTAGAGAAGAATAAAGGCTGTAAGAAAATACATAGAAATATTCACAATGGTGATCTCCAGGTAATTTTTTTCTTTATATTTTATGAATGCCCCATATCAAGCATATATTATCTTTATCATCAAAAATGTTAATCTAAGACATGTTTTTGTTTGTATTGTTTTATTTGTCTCCCTAGCTGGATTGCTTTGTAAGCTTAAGGCTTGGAAGAGAACTGATTTTTATTGCTCATTCATCTTCTTCACATCCCACATTGCTTTATTTTGAAGAAGCTTGCAGCTAATTGATTTCCCACTTCATCTTTGTCTTTGCACCAAGCCCACATTCTTATCTTCAATCTACCCCTTGTTACTACTTTATTTCTGTCGCCTCTATTTCACTCTGGTATGATTATTCTGAAATATGATTCATTGTTCTGAAATATGACCATTAATCACCACAGAGAAAAAACTGTGCAGATAGACATAGGAAAATCTGGACTTTTATAATGCAATGTCTAATATCAATGTCCCCAGTGCAATTTCGATATGAAAAGGATATAATCTAACAAAAGAAACAAAGATGAAGTCTCTGACATCCTGAGGAAAAAAAAAAAAATAGGAGCCATTACTATTAAGTCCTAGCAGGAGGGAGATACAGCTCTGAGTCACCAAACTAGATTATGTCCTCAAGGAAATCTGTAAAATTAAGACTATAAAAGCTGGCCCAGCTGGTTCATTAGCACACTGTACAGCAGATTATATAGTTTGATTTTTATATTCTAAACTACAGTCTAATAAGTTAAGGCAATTACATTACCAAGGACTTCATAAGTTCTCTTTCTCATATGAGCCCATCACCAGTCACTAAATTTGCATATACTTTGTATACAATCAGGGTAATTTTTGTTAGATACCTGATTTCACAGACCTCCGTGCTAAAGCAGCAGCAAGCAGTGAAATGCTTCCAGAACAGCTAACACACAAAATGCTATGCTTAGATCCCAACTAGTGCCAGCTGAAGGAAATGATTCATTTATTAAGGCTGTAATTACAGGCTATGAAACAGCTGGTTAGGGGCTCTTTCTCCCAGCCCGAGCTGCTTTCTAACATCAGTTAGTATGAGCACAGTAAGGCACTGACTTATTCTTTTAAGTGTCCTCTCCCAGATAGAAAAAAATACTATGTTTCAGAGGGAGGGCTTAGGGTGTTCATCAGAGCAATAAACAAGAGATCAAATGTTGAGGAGCCAGGATGACCAATACAGGAACTTGAAAAGGGATATATGCTGAAGATTGTGTGACATCTTTTTTTAACTAAACAAAAGCCCATGTCATGCATGCCACCCTAGCATAGGCTTTATTGTCTAACAGTTCCAAGATGATGATGCTGATGTTAATGATAATGCTGCCGATGATGATGCCCTTTAATTGCTTTGGCTTTCCATGCCCATTTTAGTATAGAACTGGGATTAGTGTTTTGCTTTATGTAATTCATATTCTCTCTCTCTCTTTTTTCTTTTTTTTTTTTTTACCAGAAAAGAGTGCTTTAATCTCATTGGTGAATTTAGGAAGAACAAACAGGACAACTCACCTCCTCTGCTTTTCTTCTTGGGAGTTGGGTTTTAGCTGGAGGAGAGTAGGAGAAGACCCCTCTCATGTTATAACTTCCACAATTTAGTCTTTTTCATTTAAAGCAATGATATTTTGGCAGGCATCTGCTACTCTTTTCTATTTCTGAATCTAGTCTGAGCTCAGGGTAGGATCAGGGCAGGATTCAGTGGACCCTCTTGAAGACCCAAGCACACTGTCAGCACTTAATATATTTTAGCAAATGCCATTCATTCCTGTCAGCTGCTACAGGAATTTGTTTTTGCACTTTTTTCCCTTAAAGCATTGAACCATTCTCTAGTTCCACTAGTTTTGTCTTGTTTAACTCTCTACTAGACTATAACCCATAGGAAAAAGGCTGAATCTTACTTCTATTTTCTCTCTTGTTTTAAATAACTCCCTGAACACAATAGTTAGTACTGCATGAATAAAAGATGGCACATAAGTATTGTATAAGCACCATAAAGTACCATTTTTGTGAATTCAACTGGATTAAAAATTAAAACAATTTAATGAAAATTCACCTCATATCAGGATTTTACATATTAACATTTTCTTTGAAGAATGCTTTGTGATGTATGTGGCCCTTTCTTACCCAGATAGTTTTAACCTAAAGGTTGATATAGGAGATCTCCAAGCCAGTTATTGCTGTGGCTATATTTTCATTGTACCATGTGCCCCAATCCCCAATAATATAACATACGCATACACACACACACACACACACACACACACACACTGGCTTGAAGGCTTCAACAACTGAAACATGCTAACATTATACAAAAGATGCAATAATATCTAAAATAATATTAATATGACCTTTTGAACAAGAGTGATCATTGCCTTTACTCCTGAGGGACACAAGAAAGATTTTTCTTATGTTCTACTCGGAAAAATTAAAAATCATGAAAAAAAAAAAAAAAACGTGTGTGTGTGTGTGTGTGTCTGTGTGTGTGTGTTGCATTATAAAATATACTATAAGACAAGAGGTGACATTATGCTTGGAGACAATTTTTATACAAAAGATATTATTAGTAAGTACTACAAACTTGCAATCTTTATCTTAATAAAGATTTACTTGATGGGGGTATATTGGTGACAGTATGGTCAGTGGGAAGAAGACTGAGTCAGGAGTGAGAATACTAGATTTCAAGCCACCTCTCACACCAACGGGCGGCCTGATGTTGGACATTTGGATATGTACCTTACCCTTATGAGTATCAACTTTCTCATCTGTAAAATTAATGAATTAGAATTGCCTGGCTCTAATGGTGTACAGCTATTGTTTTAAAAATGTACAGTGAATGGGCTGTTCAAGCTAACAGTGGGCTTTTTAAAAATACAGATCTACAAATAATGATCTGTATTAAATGGCATGGTTTAGAATAGAGTAAGACATGGAAACCAAATCCCAGCTCTACAACTTCTTACCTGCATGATGTGGAGCAACTTATTTAAGCTCTTTTTCAGTTTCCTTATCAATAAAATGGGGATAGTAAATAGTATCTGCTATAAGAACAAAATGAGATAATACTAGTAAAAATCCTAAAATGGTGACTGTCAGGTAGTAAAAAACAATTAAAAAGCTATTTTTATTAGCTTCTGAAGCACAAAACTATCTCTATTCCAAAAAATATTTGTGGAAAGAATATTTGGGGGCCGAGATCATATAAAGAAAAAGTAATCACACCGTTTCTGATGATCTCCTCCAAATAGCTTTAAGAAAAAGATTCAATATTCCATCTAAGAGCTGCCTATCTGTATCATAAATATTCATTCTCATGTTTCTAAAACAATTATAATTTGGTTTACTCTTGGTGATTTAGAAAATGTATGATTCCTTTTATTGTTTGATCATTCTTTGTTAACCTTATAGTTGGGTGACATCGCCACAAATACTTTCCCTCACATTTCCAGGGTGTAACCTTTAAGAAGATATTTAATACATAAAATTCCCCACTCCTGACATTAATCACATGGTAGGAGGTACAATGATAGGAATTAACCAGATGTAGATAGCATTATTAGGACAATTAGTAATAATTACTAATGTTATACAAATGGAGGAATCTTACTGTTACTTAAGGAGATACATCATGAAAGTGATCAGGGTAAATTTTAAGGATTGGATTTTGATCTGAATAAATGATTGTGAGAATGCTTAAGCAACGCTATTTTGAATTTTGAGACTTCTCTTCCTGATTATTGAGTGAGAAATGCGTAGCTGATCTTAAAGGCTTGAATTATGTTGGACGGTGAATTACCTCATCTTTTAGGATCAATAAACCACTTCAAGCTTTAGAACTAGGTTCCTCTTTCAAGCCATGAATATAATGAGATGACACAGCAAATTGCCTAAGGAAGAAGATAACACTAAGAAAACTGAATGTCAATACCATTAGCATTTGTTAGGGACAAAAGGAGGTACCTTGGTGACTTTGAAGGTATTCAATAAACAGATTCTTACACATTCTGACTTTCCATGAGCTGTATTCTGGAGGATAAAGGAGTTAAAGGAAAAGTATAAAGATCAGAGATTTGGGAGATTATATTATTTAAACACACTTTACAAAATATATTTTCTACCAAGATATGATAAATGTATGCTATATTTCTAGATTTCATGCTTGTGCAGTTTTCTAAAAATTCATGCTTTGTTTTGCCCCTATAACAGAGTGGGAATAAAAACTCAAATGCTATTTTGTTGTTTAGTTGAAGTTAGGTCAGTACAGAGATATAGAATTCATAAACCAGCTTTTCTTAATAGAAAACCATCCTTTTGAGAATGTACATTTACAGTAATATGGTGAGGTTTTCTAATACCTTGGAATAATTTCTTCCTCGTGGTAGAATTGAGTAATTAACCAACTGAAGACAGACAGCTTGATTGTATCTTTTTTTTTTTTTTTTTTTTTTTTTGAGACAGAGTCTTGCTCTGTTGCCCAGACTGTAGTGCAGTGGCCCAATCTCGGCTCACTGCAGCCTCCACCTCCCAGTTCCAGCGATTCTCCTGCCCCAGCCTCCTGGGTAGCTGGGATTACAGGCACACACCACCACACCCAGCTAATTTTTGTATTTTTAGTAGAGACAGGGTTTCACCAGGTTGGCCAACTCCTGACCTGAGGTGATCCACTTACCTCAGCCTCCAAAAGTGCTGGGATTACAGGTGTGAGCCACTATACCCCGCCAATTGTATCATTAAAGTCTTAAGATTACCCTTATTAGTGGGGCTAAATGGGTGGAACTAAAATATTTCATCTGCCTTACTCCTTTAAGTGTATGACCATCCTTCACCTTTGAGACTACCAGAGCCAACTAGGCAGAGTAGCTGCGTAGGCCAGACCTCCTGGTCTGTGAGAGAGGCTGTCCTTTCTGTTTGCACCACGTACATCAGTGAGGACAGAAAATAATTGGGTAGGGCAGGTGAGGATACAGGGATGTACTTTAAAATTACATTTTTTTCATAGCCACTAAGTCCAACCTTCCTATAAGGCTGTATCCAATTCAATTATTACTCTGCCCCTTATATTTCTGCTGATTAGAGTTGTAGGTTGAAGTTGTCAGGGAAATTTGGTTTTTTTACTCCAGATTAGGGATCAGATGTGTGCTAATAACTACTGAGGTTTAAGTACATTCTACATAGCTATAACTTGATAGGATTCTTTGAGATTTATCATCAAAAAATTAAGAGCCAGGGAGGCAGAGCAAGATGGCTGAATAGAACCCTCCAGTGACCATCTTCCCTGTAGGAAGACCAAATTGAATACTATCCATACAAGAAAACACCTTGATAAGAACCAAAAAATCAACTGAGCAATCACAGTACTTGGTGTTAACATCATATCAGAGAAAGAGGTACTGAAGAGAATAAGAAAAACGTCTTGAATTGCTAACACCACCCCTCTCCCATCCCTTGGCAGTAGCCACATGGTGTGGGGAGAGACTTTGTGTGCTTGAGGGAGAGCATAGTGATTGTGGGACTTCGTATTGGAACTAAGTCTTGCCCTGTCACAGCAGAAAGCAACATGGGGCAGAACTCAGCCAGTGCCCATGGAGGGAGTATTTAGACTAGTCCTAGCCAGAGGGAAATTTTCCATGCCAGTGGTTGGAACCTGTGTTCCAGCTAGCACCAACAATGTGCTAGGGGTCCTAAATAAACTTGAAAGGCCACCTAAGCCAAAAGGAATGCAATTACTAGGCAAGTGCTGGTGCTATGCTGGACATAGAGCCAGTGAACTTGGGGGAAGGGGGTCACACAATTTAGTGGGATACCAGCCGGGCCAACCAAGGGAGTGCTTGTGTTTTCCCTCCACCAACCCATAGAAGCATAGAGCTTGCAGCTCTGGGAGGGACTATTTCCTTCTACTTGAGGAGAGGAGTGGGGAGAGTAAAGAGGACTTTAACTTGCAACCTGGATACCAGCTCAGGCACAGTAAAATAAACCACCAAGCAGTGTCCTAAAGTCCCCATCCAGGCCCTAGCTCCCAGATATTTCTAGACAAATGCTGGGCCAGAAGGGAACCTGCTGCCTTGAACGGAAGAACTCAGTCCTGACAGGATTCATCACCTGCTGACGAAAGAGCCCTTGGGCCTTGAATAAACATCAGTGTAGGGAGGCACTCACCATGGGCTTTGAGTGACACCCCAGGGCCATTCTGGCCTCAGATGTGACCCGGCACATTCCCAGATTGGGTGGCCATGGGGAGAGACTCCTTCTGCTTGAGAAAAGGAGAGGAAAGAGTAAAAAGGACTTTGTCTTGTATCTTGGGTATGGGTACCAGCTCAGGAACAGTAAAATAAAGTACCAAGCAGGTTTCTAAAGCTACAAATTATGGTCCCTGGCTCCTAGATAAGATTCCTAGACCCACACTGGGCTAGAAGGAAACTTGCTGCTCTGAAAGGAAAGATACAAGCTTGGTTGGATTCACCACCCAATGATTAAAGAGCTCTTGGGCCTTAAAAAGACATGAGTGGTAGCCAGGAAACAGATATCACAGGACTTGGATGAGACCCAGTACTGTCCTGGCTACAAGTCTGACCCAGCACAGTCTCAGTGGTGGAGGCCACAGGGGTTCTTGCATCACCCCATCCCCAGCTCTGGGTGGCTTAGCACAGAGAGAGACTTTGCTTATTTGGGGAAGAGTAAGGGAAGAAAACAAGGGTATCTGCCTGGTAATCCAGGGAATTTGCCCAGATCTCATCTAAGACCACCAAGGTAGTACCTCTATGAATCTGCAAGAGTCACAATGTTACCGAGTTTTTAGGATGCTCCCTAACGTAGATATAGGTGCAAAGACCAAAGACTTAAATCACAACATTCAATTCCCATTGAATATTTGCAAAACCTTCCCAAGAAGGATGGGTATGAATAAGGCTGAACTGTGAAGATGACAATAAATACTTAACTTTTCGCGCCCAGACATTGACAAACATCCACAAGCATCAAGACCATTTAGGAAAACATGACCTCACTAAAGAAACTAAATAAGGTACGAGAGACCAATCTTAGAGTGACAAAGATATGTGACCTTTCAGACAGAGAAGTCAAAATAGCTGTTTTGAGAAAGCTCAACAAAATTCAAAACAGGGAATTTGGAATCCTATCAGATAAATTTAACAAAGAGATAGAAATAATTTTTAAAAGTCAAGCAGAAATTATAGAGCTGAAAAATTCAATTAACACTGATGAATGCACCAGTCTTATAACAGCAGAATTGATCAACAGAAGAAAGAATCAGTGAGCTTGAAGACAAGCTATTTAAAAATAGATAGTCAGAGGAGGCAAAAGAGAATAAAAAAGAATGAAGCACACCCACAAGATCTAGAAAACAACCTCAAAGCTACAAATCTGTGTTATCACCCTTAAAGAGGAGTTAGAGAGAGAAAGAGAGAGAGAGATCAGGGTATAAAGTTTATTAAAAAGGGTAATAACAGAGAACTTTCCAAACATAGAGGAAGATATCAAAATTTAAGTAAAGAAAGGTTATAGAACACAAGCAGATTTAACCCAAAGAAGACTACCTCAAGATATTTAATAATCGAACTCCCAAAGGTCAAGGCTAAAGAAAAGATCCTAAAAACAGCAAGAAAAAGGAAACAAATAACATAAAAAGGAGCTCTAACACTTCTGGCAGCAGACATCTCAGTGGACATCTTTCAGGCCAGGAAAGAGTGGCATGATACATTTAAAGTGCTGAAGGAAAGAAACTTTTATCCTAGAATACTATATCCAGTGCAAATATCCTTCAAACATGAAGGAGAAATAAAGACTTTCCCAAACAAATGCTGAGAGATTTTGCCAACACCAGACCTGTCCTACAAGAAAGGCTAAAGACAGTTCTTCAATCTGAAATAAAAGGGTGATAATGAGCAAAATGATATCATCTGAGGGGACAGAATTCTCTGGTAATAGTAAGTACACAGCCAGACACGGTGGTTGACACCTGTAATCCCAAGACTTTGGGAGCCAAGGCAGGTGGATCACCTGAGGTCAGTTCAAGACCAGCCTGGCCAATGTGATGAAACCCCATCTCTACTAAAAATACAAAAATTAGCTGGGCGTGGTGGCACACATCTGTAATCCCAGCCACTTGGAAGGCTGAGACAGGAGAATCGGTTGAACCTTGGAGGCAGAGGTTACAGTGAGCTGAGATCGCACCACAGGACTCCAGCCTGGGCAACAAGAGTGAAATTCTGTCTCAAAAAAGAAAAAAAATAGTAAATACACAGACAAACACAGAATATTATAACATTTTAATTGTCATATGTAAACTACTCATATCTTGAGTACAAAGACTGAAAGATTAACCAATAAAAATAATAATCACAACAACTTGACAAGATATAGATGGTTTAATAAGATATAAATAGAAACAATAAAAAGTTAAATAAAAAGGTTGGGAGAGGATGAAGTTAAAGTGTAGAGTCTGTATTAGTTTTCTCCTTACCCATTTGTTTGTTTGCTTTTGCAACCAGTGATAAGTTGTCATCACTTTAAAATATTGGGTTTTAAGATATTATTTGCAAACCTCACGATAATCTCAAATCAAAAAAATCTACAACAAAGACAAAATAACAAGTAAGATATTAAAACTTACCACCAGAGAAAATCACCTTCACAAAAAAGAAGGCAGAAAGGAAGGAAGAGAAGACTGCAAAACAACCAGAAAACAAATAACAACATGGCAGAAGTAAGTCCTTACTTGACAATAACATTAAATGTAAATGGACTAACCTCTCCAATCAAAAGACATAGAGTGGCTGAATGGATGAAAAAAAATCAAGACCCAATGATCTGTTGCCTACAAGAAACACACTTCACCTATAAAGACACACATAGATTTAAAATAAAGGGATGGAAAAAGATATTCCATACCCATGGAAATCAAAAAAAGCAAGAGTAACTATACTTACATAAGGTGAAATAGATTTCAAGACAGAAAGTATAAAAAGAGACAAGGAACAACATTATACAATGACCAAAGTATCAACTCAGAAAGAGAATATAACAATTATAAATATATGTGCACCCAACACTGCAGGACTCAGATATATATAGCAAATTGATCTAAAGAAAGAGACAGGCCCCCATACATTAATAGCTGGAGCCTTCAACACCTCACTTTCAGCATTAGACAGAGCTTCCAGAAAGAAAGTCAACAAGAAACACTGGACTTCATCTGTACTATAGACCAAATGGACCTAACAGATATTTACAGAACATTTTACCTAATGGCTACAGAATACATATTTTTCTCAGCACATGGATCATACTGAAGGATAGACCATATGTTAGGTCACAAAACAAGTCTTAAAACATACACAAAAACTTGGAATAATATCAAGCATCTTCTCTGACCACAGTGGAATAAAACTAGATATCAATAACATGAGGAATTTTGGAAACTATGTAAACATACTGAAATTAAACAATATGCTCCTGAATGACCAATGAATGGGTCAATGAAATAATTAAGAAGAAAATTTTAAAATTTCTTGAAATAAATAAAAATGAAAACACAACATGACAAAATCTATGAGATACAGAGAAAGCAGTACTAATAGCACAGTTCATAGCAATAAGCACCTATATCAAAAAAGTAGAAAAAATTCAAATAACCTGTGATACATCTTAAGGAATTAAAAAAGCAAGAGAAAACCCAAACCTAAAGCCAGTAGAATAAAGAAGATAACAGATTAGAGGAGAAATAAATGAAATGAAAACAAATAAAATACAAAAGATCAATGAAATGAAAGTTGGTTTTATGAAAAGATAAACAAAATTGACAAAATTTTAGCCAGACTAAGAAAAAAAAAAGAGGACTCAAATCAAATCAGAGATTAAAAATAAGACATTAAAAATGATACTGCATAAACTCAAAGGATCAGTAGAGACTACTATAATAACTACATGCCAACACATTGAAAAACCTGGAAAAAAATTTGCAAATTCCTAAATACACAGCCTACCAAGAATGAACCATGAAGAAATCCAAAACCTGAATAGATACATTGTAAGTAATAATATCAAAGCCATAATAAAAAGTCTCCCAGAAAAGAAAATCCCAGGACTCCATGGCTTCAATGATGAATTCTGCCAAACATTTAAAAAAGAACTAATATCTATTCTACTCAAACTATTGTCAAAAATAGAAGAGGAGAGAATACTTCCAAACTCATTCTATGAGGCCTGCATTACCCATATACCAACACCAGACAAAAACACATCAAAAAAGAAAACCACAGGCCAATATCTCCGATGAACATTGATGCAAAAATCCTCAACACAATAATAGCAAATCAAATTCAACAAGACATTAAAAATATCATTCATCATGGTCAAGTGGGATTTATCCAAAGGATGCAAGAATGTTTCAACATATGCAAATCAATCAATGTGATACGTCATATCAACAGAATAAAAAACAGCAATCATATGATTATTTTGATGTTGAAAAAGCATTTAATAACACTCAACATCCCTTTATGATAAAAATTCTCAAAAAACTGTATAGAAGGAACATACCTCAGCACAATAAAAGCCATATACAACAAACCCAGTTAGAACACACCTCAGCGCAATAAAAACCATATTCAACAGACCCATACTGAACAGGGGAAAACTAAATGCCTTCCCTCTAAGACCTGGAACAAGACAAGGACGCTCACTTTCACCACCACTGTTGATCAACAGTGTCCTAGTTAGTGCAACAGACAAGAGAAAGATATAACAGGCATCCAAATTGGAAAGGAAGAAATCAAATTATCCTTCTTTGCAGATGATGTGATCTTATACTTGGAAAATTCTAAAGACTCCACCAAAAAATTATTAAATGATAAACTCAGTAAACTTCCAAGATACAAAATCAAAATACAAAAATCAGTAGGATTACTATATGTCAACATATTGTTTCTTTTTTCAGCAATCTGAAAAAGAAATCAAGAAAGTAATTCCATTTACAAAAGCTACAAATAAAATTGAGTATCCGTGAATTAACTTAACCAAAGAAGTGAAAGAGCTCTACAAAGAAAAGTATAAAACACTGATGCAAGAAATTGAAGAGGACACAAAAAAATGGAAAGATATTCCATGTTCATGGATTGGAAAAAATTGATATTATTAGAATGTCCATACTACCCAAAGCAATTTACAGATTCAATGGAAAGTCTATTAAAATGCCAAAGACATTTTTCACAGAAGTAGAAAAAATAATCATTAAATTTATATGGACATACAAAAGACCCAGAAGGCCAAAGCCATCCTGAACAAAAATAATAAAACTGGTGAAATCTCATTATCTGACTTCAAATTAGACTACAGAGCTATAGGAACCAAAACAACGTGATACTGGCATAAAAATAGACATATAGACCAATGAAACACAATGGAGAACCCAGAAATAAATCTGTACATCTGTGGTGAACTCATTTTGAACAATGGTGCAAAGAACATACAGTGGAGAAACAGCAGTCTCTTCAATAAACGGTGCTGGGAAAACTGAGTATCCACGTACAGAAGAATGAAACTAGACTCCTTATCTCTCACCATAAACAAAAATCAAATCAAAATTGATTACTTATATCTAAGATGTCAAACTATGAAACTACTAAAAGAAAACATTGGAGAAATTCTCCAGGACATTGGTCTGGGCAAATATTTCTTGAATTATATCCCAAAGCACAGGCAACCGAAGCAAAAAAATGGATATATGGAATCACACCAAGTTAAAAAGTTTCTGCACAGCATAGGAAACCATCAACAAAGTGAAGAGATAACCCACAGAATGAGAGAAAATATTTGCAAACTATCCATCTGACAATGGATTAATAATTAGAATATATAAGGAGCTCAAACAACTCTATAGGAAAAAAATCAAATATTTCAACTTAAAGATAGGCAAAAGAGCTGAATAGACCTTTTCATATACCTGTTTGCCATTTGTACATCTTCTTTTGAGAAAAGAAGGCAAATGGGTATATGAAAAGGTACTCACCATTATTGATTATCAGAGAAATGCACATCAAAACTTCAATGAAATACCATCTCACCTCAGTTAAAAATGGCTTTTCTCCAAAAGACAGGCAATAACAAATGCTGATGAGAATGTGGAAAAAAGGGAATCCTTGTACCCTGTTGGTGGGAATGTAAATTAGTACAGCCACTATGGAAAACAGCACAGAGGTTCCTCCAAAAACTAAAGATAAAACTACCATGTGATCCAGCAATCCCATTACTGGCTATTTGTCCAAAGGAAATAAAACCAGTTAAGTCAAAGAGGTATCTGCACTACCATGTTTATTGCAGCACTATTCACAGTTGCCAAGATTTGCGAGCAATCTAAGTGCGTATCAACAGATGAATGGATAAAGAAAATGTGGTACATGTACACAAGGAATACTATTCATCCACAGAAAAGAATAAGATATGGTCATTTGCAACAACATGGAAGGCCTGGAAGACATTATGTTAAATGAAATAAGCCAGGCATAGAACGATAACCTTTGCATGCTCTCACATTTGTGGGAGCTAAAAATGTTTTAAAATGTACAGATGGAGATAGAGAGTAGAATGATGGTTACCAGAGGCTGGGAAGAGTGGTAGGTAGGGGGAGGGGAAAAATGGGGATGATTGATAGGTATGAAAATATATTTAGATAGAACAAATAAGATCTAATACTTGATAGCACAATAGGGTGATTATAGTCAACAATAATTTATGGTACATTTTAAAATAGCTAAGAGTAAAATTTAAATATTTATAACACAACAAAATGGTAAATGCTTGAGGAAATGTACACCCCATTTACCCTGATGTGATTATTATATAGTGTATGCCTGTATCAAAATATCTCATGTACTCATAAGTATATACACCTGCAATGTGCTGTAACAATTAAAAATTAAATTTTTTAAAAAAAATAAGAAACAATATACACAATATGTCATACTATAACAACATGTTCTAGCAGTTAAATATATACAATTAATTGCACATTGCAAAATCCTCTTGATATGAGTAATTCAAGTTTTCTAGATCATGAATCTAGGCTTGACTTCTTAGCCCCAAACCATGTGTACAATTATTACCAGTCATCCCATTTGGCACTTTATACTTAACAAAACTTAACTGAATTTAAATAATGCAACCCAAAATCTGCTCCTGGCCCCGTGTCCTATTTTAGTGAATTATGACCATTATCTATCTAGTTGCACAATTTTGAAATTTGACTGTTAAGCTCAATACTCACTCTCCTTTCCAGTAAATCCTGTCAATTGTACCCTCTAAATAGGTCATGAATCCATCCTCTCCTTTCCATTCCCACTGCCACTGCAGCAATCTTAATTTATTTCTGTCTGCTTAAAAGAGACAAAAGCTTTGGAGATGGGTGGTTATGTTGGCAGTTTGTAAATGAAAACACAACCATCACTCATGGGCATAAATCATATAATATTCGATGCCTTTGATAGAAGAGGCATGAAATTCTAAGAGCTCTTTTTTAGAAATTTTAGATTCAGTTACTGTCCTGAACTGGCTTAATAGGTTAACCCTCAGAGTTCCAAGCGGTGGCTCATGCCTGTAATCCCAGCACTTTAGGAGGCTGAGGTGGGTGGATCACTTGAGGTCAGGAGTTCGAGACCAGCCTGGCCAACATGGCAAAACCCCGTCTCTACTAAAAATACAAAAATTAGCTGGGCATGATGGTGGGTGCCTGTAATCCCAGCTACTCGGGAGGCTGAGGCTGGAGAATCACTTGAACCCAGGAGGTGGAGGCTGCAGTGAGCCGAGATCACATCATTGCACTCCAGCCTGGGTGACAAGAGCAAAACGCCATCTCAAAAAAAAAAAAAAAAAAAAAAAATTCTATACTGGGACAAAGAAGAGATGACATAGGGGTCCAGGGAAACAATAGTCTTAGAGAAGATATAACTTTAAGGCAAATATTAGGGGAAATCTTTAGAAATAGATACCCACAAAGCAGTATTATTCTGCATTTGAGGGGTAAATTTTTTAGAGGGGAGAACATAGATTTTTCTGTTATCTTCATGGCTTCACACCAGCCATGCAGAGAGGCACCAGGGGGCTCCCCATCACCCAATGCAGCATCCCAAGGGCTTCCTATCACCTTGTGTTTCCACAGTTGGGTATAGCCCAGGTCCAAGGAAATAGCATCAAGTCACAGACCCCAAGGCCAATGTTCTTAGCCCTTGGGTGCATCAGAATCTCTAGAATCAAAATATAAATGTCTGTTCCACTTTCCAGGAGATTCTGAGTTACGCTTCTGATTGTTGAACACATGACATGACACTGATGAAGTAAATAATAGTAAATGCAACCTCTAACTGAGTGCCTCCTCTAGATTTAGCATTTTACTCAATGTTTTAAATGCATGGGTTCATTTAATATTTAATCTTCACAATAATGTGAGGTCAATATTGTTAACCCCATTTCAGCCATAAGGAATCGGAAGCTCAAAGAAGAGTCTGCAAGTTACAGACCCAGAATTCAAACCCGGCTCCAGTTTACACCAAATCCAAACCCATAACCTACCACTGCACAACATTTTCTCTTTGAGATGCTGTCGTAGTTGTAACCTCCATCCAGATACTTACTGCATGAGCTTGACGACTGTTTGGAGAGTAAGGAAGAGGGTAGGTAAGTTCATCTTACCTCCATTTACTTCGTATTGGAAAATTGATGCTTCTCTTTTCAAGGACTCTTCCAAACAGGGCCTGGGATAAAATTTAATGGGTTGATGACGATATAATAGGTCTTTTCATCTGCAGACTGCTAGTAGAAATTTATTTCAGAAAATACCAACCTTTAAATGGCTTCCATACCTTTCCCACAGGTTGGGAAATAAACAGTTTCCTTGGATCCATCGTGTGTCCTGAGACCTGCTCAGATTTCCTAATCTCTCCATCCTCACCACATCATTAGCCTCAGACCTGTTTCTTGGCTGTCCAAGTCTCACATCAGCAGTTCATTAGGCTTTTCTACATCTTTTCTCTTTCTTCCAGTAGCCCACTTTTAGTTGACTTAAGGTCACACCAGTACTACTCTTTTTCCTTCTTTTCATGATTTATTCTTCTAAAAAAACAAACAAAAATAAACAAACCTAGGTTTATCACTGCTGGAATCAAGGAGTAAAATACCTTCAGCAGAGCTCTGTTACAAATCTTACAGTGGCCCCTGTGGTGCAATCCTCTTTTTTAACTGCTCAAAAACTCCACACTTTATACTGTGTGTCAAGTAACAATTTGTAAATGACATTTCTAATGAAAACGGGGTGGGGGGGGCACATTACAACCTAACAATCAACATTTAAAATAACCTTCATTTCATTGTAAAGTAGTTAAGTAGGGAAGTCCCATCAAGTTCATAAATCAGTAGCTGATGTCCCAGAAAATAACCAGTGTCCCAACTTTCTTTCTCTTGCCATAAAATTCTGACACAGAAGCATTTTGACTCCTCAAATTTACTCATCTCTTGGATCTGACTGTCATTAGGCTGCAGAAATAAAGGCTAGATTTCCCCCCAGCATCTTGTGCAGAGCTTTATCACGTGACTGCCAACACAGCACAAGATCAGTAGGAGCCAAAGACTAATGAGCACAAAGTCTACCCAGGTACCACAAGGGGGATATAGTTAAAAATAGAAAACTATTTGTAAGGTTTGTGCTGATTTCTCTCTAGATTATTACCTGAGAGCAATTTAATAGAGAAGAGGCTTGAATTATAACTTCATGACCAGGGGCATTGTGGCTCATTTTTTTAACCTGAAATAATGATCAAGTCGTTTCTTTAAGATAATAACAAGAATATAGATGAATGGATGAATAGATAGGTGACAGATCAATAGATAGATGATCAATAGATATGGGTGGAGGGGCAGAGAATAAGGATCCATGGCTTCTTGTCACAAATAACTGTGGCATGTCATATTCTCCTGATTAGAGGCACAGATTAGAAAGAAAGTATGAGAATGCCCCATTAACTATGAGAGGTATAGAAATGCTCTTTTCCTAGTATGAAATGAAGCTAAAGTGAGGATTGTAGAATCGTGTTGATTAACAAGGACCAGCTGCACTGTCTGACACCTTTCCTGATGTAATTATGAGGGATGGGTATACACCAGATTTACATCCAGGTCAATTTGTAATCTCCTAGATTAACTTGTCTGCCACGATATGCTGCCCAGTTGTTCATAAAGAATTCAGAGATGGTCATTCCTAACATGCCAGCCTTTTATCACATAAATTATTGTTTCCCTGACATCTCCAGTTTTAGTTAATGGACAAGGATAAATGGAAGGAATTAGGATCTCTTATGTAAGAATAAAAAAAAAATGGACCCTAAAGAAATATACTGACAGTGTAACAAGGCCTATTCCCTGAAAGCCAGTTCCTTCCCTTATTTACAATACCTTGAGAGAAAAGGGAAGAAAAATTATCTTTCTTCCTGATGCCAGCAGCTCACTTTTCATTTGTTTATTTGAAATGGAGAAGAACCACACACTGAAACATAAATTTAAAAACCAGAAAGCCCACACATCTTTTTCTTAGTGGTATCTAACTTCAAGAAAATAAAGTTTTGAACACAGCAATTTTGGTTTTAGCATTGTACATGATAATTCTTTCATACCACTCGATTTACAAAATTTACATAAATCTGTATCGGGATTCATTACGTTCAATTATAGGTAAGGATACCTATTTTTGACTTGTAGGATTCAGGATACATATACAATATTATTCCATTTGTATCTCATTTGTGATACTATTTAATGTTTTGTCAGAATGTTAAACTGTGTCCCATAATTAACAAACTTCGCCATATTTAATTATTTGTGTTTAACGTTTTCGTTTAAAACTTACATCTAATTTTATAGTACAAGTCACCAGGAAAAAATATTCAATTAGTAGAGATTTGAATATTATTTGTTTTTTTAATTGTACATCTACAAATTAAGCCACAGGCAAAATTATCAAGAAAATGTACAAAATGAAAAAAAAAGAAAAAAACAGAAAGTGTCACTGAATGAACCACAAAAAGAGCACTTTTTTACAGTATGACAGCTAACAAGAAGGCAGTGTTTCAATGTTCTGCCTCATCTGGGAACGGGCGCATTGAGCAACTCAAATTTTTCACTGCTCTGCACGTGTCTTCAAATCAGCTCTGTGAGAACTGATTTTGGGAGGATAAGTAAATTTTAGTGCATAGGTGAATTGAAAATGTGGAATCTGTGAATAATGAGGATCTAATATATAAAATATATGACGGTCTCATGGAATCTAAGGGAAAATGAATTAAAACAGAATTGAGAGACTATTGCAAAACTTAATGATTCAGTTTGAGCCTCATTTCATTTTAAGCATTAATAAAGATAAAATTGATTCCATTATGTAAAATGACAAGAAAACTATTCCATATAAATGAAATGCTTAATTTATCATTTGTTTGTTTAGCTCAGTAAGTGCCTTATCCTACTGTAGTAGACACTCACTATGGACCAACGTTTGGTTTTCCTCTACACCTAGGAACATGAGAGGATTACATTTCCCAGAGATCTTGTGGTTGAACATGGTCATGTGAGTTTCTTTTGCTCATGGACTGTGAGTAAAGACAACTGTCTTTTACAGGTAAAAGCATTTGACAATGCTTAAATCTTCATATCACTACTCCTTTACTGTGACTCATAGCTTTCTCAACCGTGAAGCATCTCTCCATCAGTTTGAGTCACAGAGGATGACAGAAAGCAGAACTTCCCACCATACCCCCATTATTGACATGCAAAAGACATATAGTATGAGTAAGTAATAAACTTTGCTGTTTTATAATATTTTGAAGAAATTTTGGGTATGTTTTAATTGCAACATTACCTAGTTATTGTAACTGATACAAACACCTAAAATAAGATTCTCTTTGGTCCTTTTGGAAATAGTGAAAATATTCATTGAGTAATAATTTTGAGGAAATCATCATGCATGCTTATGTTCAAAATGGGTCATATGCTCAATTAATAAAATTAAAGTTTGCAATTTATTTAACACCCATTATGTCCCAGCCATTGTCTTAAACACTTTACATATATTCTCTTTTAATATTAACAATGATATAAAGAGGATTGCGATTATGGCAGATGAAGGAACCGAAAACTCAGATGCCCAGGCACACAACCATAGTGAGTTTTGGAGCTAGAATAAAGACTTGCATCCATCTGAGGTCAAAGGCTTGCTGTTAAGCACCATAAAGCTTCCTTAATTTGTTTTAATACCATGTGTATAAAGTCATATTCATAAATAAAAAAGATATGATTTCAAAAATAAACCATTAAATATAGACTGCTGCCTGGGTCTAAAGCTTTTAGATCATCTCATAGCTTGGATCCTCAAAGGAGTTCTATGCTGGGCTTCAATTGTTCTATGCCATACAATTCAGTACAATATAATGAAGTACAATATAATGAAGCAACAGTAAACTTTTTTATAATCATCATTTCCATATCTATTAATATTCTGCTTATGTTAATGTAAACAAGTTTTCACAACTGGTTTTTCAAAATAAGTGCTGATGCCCAGCTATTATATATATGAATTATCTCTAATGCATCTAAAATGGCACTAGTCACATAACATCTTTGCAAGAATTGAGAAAGTGTACACTCAAATAACTTTGTGTTGTTCAAATAAGGAATCCTAGTTGAGAAAGGCTCCTAACAGTCTAAGTTTAATTGTTTATTCTCTTTCTTATTTAATTATTTAATAATTGAATTTTGCGATTCAATTTTATCTCATAACCCCAGAAATACTTCCAGTTTTGCTTCCAGATATAATTTGCTGAGTACAGATATGAGGTACCAAGGTACTCAGTACCTACTCTGTGATGCATTGGTTTTATATATGTATATACATTATATATAATGTATATATAATATGCCTATTACATATTTTATATATACATATTAATATATAAAAATACATGTTTTATATGTATGCATGCATGTATGTATACTCACACATACACACACACACATGTGTGTGTGCATGTGTGTGTGTGTGTGTATATGCTGTGGTTTGAATGGTTTTGTCCCCTACAAAACTCATGTTGAAAGTTAATCCCCAAAGCAACAGTGTTGGGAGGTGGAGTCTAATGGGAGGTGTTTATGTCATGAGGAGAGCCCTCATGAATGGATGAATACCACTATAAGAAGGGCTTGCAGGAGTGGGTTTCTTCTCTTCTGCTCTTCTGCCATGTAGGAACAGTTTTCCCCTGCTCTGGAGGATATAGCAATCAAGACACCATCTTGGGAGTAGAGACCCAGCTCTTAAAAGGCACCAGATGCCAGCACCTGGATCTTGGACTTCCAAACCTCCAGAACTGTCAGAAACAAATTTCTGCTCTCTATAAATTACCCACTCTGTGGTATTTTGTTATAGTATCACAAAACAGATTAAAACAATATGTATACATAGATATGATACATATAAAGTACTCTAATTCCAATATCAACCTTGAATAGATCTGTTATGCCTGTTTTTCACACAAGGAAACATTAACTTAAATAAATACTCCCTCTACACCCTCTTTAAATTCTCCTGGTCTTCAGGTTATAAACATGTTCAACCTCTCTTATATTAATCTTCCTCCCACAACTCTTCCTCAACCTTAAGTTTTGCTTGGCTTCCACCACCAAGCTTTTGAAAATGCTAATCTGTTTATCATCTTCAGTTAGGAAGTAGCAAAGTCAGGATTCAAACCCAAGTCAGACTGATCCTAAAGTATGGTCTAAGCTCTATACCATATGCAAGCTCTTAGATGTATACTTCTACAATTTTTTTCTGAGGATGTTTGTGTAGAGAATGTGGCTGTGTGGTGGGTCTCTGAGCATGAAACAGAACATCAGGTTGTCACACAAGTCTGTGATGCCAATGGTCACAAACTCACCTCTCATTCCCCAGAATGCTATTAAAAATTATAATTTCCCTTGTCACCTCTATTGATTTCTCACTTTTCACAAAGGTAAACTCCATGCTCAGCCATCAGGCAGAATCAGTTTAGAGCATTTCCCAACTCTGATTTTCTTTGCTGGAGGAAAGAGGGGCAAGAAAAGCAATACATTTTTGCTTTTCAATTCAATCTTTTTCTAATTGAGTCAAGGGCTGCTTACCTTGAGCGAAGTTGTACTTTTGTTTTAAACAAAGCCATCATTTACATAGAGATCTTATCAGGAGATGAAGGGCATACAGAAATTTCAGTATGGTAAGCCAGAACCCTCTGAAGAGAGTTTTACCACATGGTGAAACTCCCAGTCCAAACTCAGTGAAATGTCAGAATCATGGAGAAATTCAGGAGCTAATGTAGTACAGTAATATATCTAATGTAAGAGATAGTCTTCCTTTAGTCAATTATTTGGTGTTTCTATGCAACTGCTTTTACAACTAAGAAAATTGAATGAATGTGAACTAAAGGCTGAATCAAATAAGAAACTAAAATTAATTGCCTTCCAAAGAATACTTTTAGAAGCTGGTGGAAAAGTTCCCCGGAGGAAGGACTCTGAAATTAATAATAAATGACTTAGCACCCACTATGCACCAGGTACTTCACTGTTCTTATTTCTAATTTTTACAACCCCATGAGGCAGATACGTGTTCCAGAAGACCTTTGACCATTTAAATTCTCCTTTGTAAAATGAAAGCCCCCTTAATATTCACCACGCTTTTAAGAATGTATTTCCATTCTCTTGGGGGAAATACATCTCTTGATGTATTATGACTGTTATCTGTTATTCTTAGGTACACCTTTCTGGAAAGAAAAAATTCTTCATTGTTGTAACAAATAGAAGATTAATGCCTTTCATATTTTGAAGGAAATCTCTGTTCAAAAAATTGTTTCAGGGTTTTTAAATACTGCTACCAGGAAGAGAGAGACTAGTTGTAATTGGAAGCCATCGCAGCAGACAAAAAGTAAAGCTGACTTGAAGCTATCTGAAAGAGACTTTGCCAAAATTGTGAACCTGAGGAGACAATGGAACTCTCCCAGTTTGAGTGAATGTAGATCACAAAGAACTGAAGCCTGAGCTAGGGACATAAATGGTCAACAAGGTTGAGGACATGCTCATGATGTAGCCTCAGGAACTCCTGACAACATGTGCCTAAGGTGGTCGGGGCATAGCTTGGTTTTATACATTTTAGGGAGACATGAGACATCAATCAATATATGTAAGAAGTACAGTAGTTCCATCCAGAAAGGTAGGGACAACTCAAAGCAAGGCTTCCCCTGGGGACTTCCAGGCCATAGATAGGTGAGAGACAAATGGTTGCATTCCTTTGAGTTTCTGGTAAGTCATTCCAAAGGAGGCAATCAGAATATGCATCTATCTCTGTGAGTAGAGGGATGACTTTGAATAGAATGGGATGCAGATTTGCCCTGAGCAGTTTCTAGCTTGAAGGGGCCCAAGTTATTTTTCTTTCACAGGTGTATGCTAGAAATGGAATTTCTGGATCATAGGATATATATATTCTTAAGGCCAGTGTAGGGAACAAAAAAAGTTTTCTTGTACCCTTCTAGATTCTCTGGCTGCCTTAAGAGTTAATTTGACATAACACAGGATAACGGAAGGAGAAAAATTATTACAAATATAAGTATGCATGGAAGTTTCACAAAAATATATGAGACTTGAAGTAGCCTAAGACTACTGAGACTCCACTGAGGCATATATTGTCCTGGGCTATGCAAAGAAACAGGGATTTGGGGCTTCTGGGTATGGGGGAGGAGGTAAATTATGGAAGGGTCAGAGGAGGAAATGTATAGTTAATCAAAGTTGCCTTGTTATGCCTTTAAGAGTCTCTCAGGTGATAAAAATTGTCTCTCAGAGTAACTCTCTTCCTAATACAGATATCTTTACTGATGAAAATTTCTTTTACAAAAGTGGAAATTTATGCACTATTTTAAGTGGTTAAGGAGGAAATTAAAAGCTTTTTCTGGGCCTGCTAGTTCTCAATTGCCTTTGCTCAAAGCATTCCATTTTCCAAAATGACATATTTTGAGGTGGCATATTTTGAACCTCTTCATTGGTAATACTACCAAACAGTTTTCCATAATAGTTGTGCTGATATATACCACCAGCAAACTGTAGAATTCCAGTTATTTCACATGGTAAGGATTCTCTTCTACCCTTCTAATTTCTCTGCTGAGGCCTCTATAACAACAACAAAAAAATTAACAAGAGAAAAGCACAAAAATGTATTTAATCTATGTTTTACAACATGGGGGCTTTCATAATGAAAGGAAGACCTGAAGAAACAATTAAACCTCAGTGCTTTTATATTGAGTTTAATGAAAAGCAGAGAGTTGTAGGCAAATGAGATAGGACAAAAAGGGACACAAGCTGAGGGTAGCTGACTGGGGGAAACTTAGCAGGACCTTGTCACTCAGATTCTTTTTGGCATCCATCTGTCTTCAGAGATAAGGATGCCTCTTTTGCAGGAAAAGTGGGGGACGCCCTCACATGAAGGGCTTATGACCTGCTCCAGGAGAAGATTTGAAACTCCTCCTGGCACCTGTCTTTTCTCTAATTTCCTCAGATTAAAATATTCAGTATGCCATGGGGCCATATTTGGAGTAGTGTGTCCTTAAACCCATCAGCATCCTTACCATTCCCAGTCATTTTAAGTTTAGGTAGTCTGGTGAGTGTGTGCTGGTATCTCCTTTCTGTTTTAATTTACATGTCCCTGTTAGTGCAGAGAACATTTTCACATCCTCAATGAACATTTGAACATAACCTTTGGGGAAAAAAATCAAGCCATTTTACTAGTGAGTTCTTCTATACTTTTTGGAAATGTATATTGTTTTATATACTTTGAATATAAACACAGTTTCTGTTATTTATGATTTTCTTCCCTTCTCTCTTGCACTTTCAATCTCTTAATAATGTCTTTTGATCAACAGAAGTTCCTATTCTTAATATAGTTCAATGTCCTTACTTTTTCACTTGTTTCACTACAAATTTAAAGGTATGTTGGCTATCTTTTTATCTAGTATGCTATGCAAAGATTTTTCAATAATCTGATCTGTCTAATCTGCCATATTGTCAGAAACATACGCCAGTTGCTTCTTTTTCTTAAGAACATAAAATACATTTTTCTGAAGGAAACAATATCCATGCAAAAGTCATCTTCTTTCCTTTTTCTTGTTTGCCATGGTTAAAAAATTATGATCAGAATTTTTAAAAATGCATTTCACATAAGCATGTTTTACCCTTGATTCTGCCATACCCACAGGAAACTTAATTGGATCAAACCTCCCTCTTTTCTGCCTCCTAAGAGCCTTGCTTATCTCTAAGGTCCTTGGCCACTTGTTTTATCTGAGGCACTGCCATGGCCAAAAACTCTGCATGAGCTCCATCCAGCTCCACTGAGCTACTAACCTCACAGGGCACAAAGTTGTTAGTCTCCTGACTGCACTACAGAACTCTGACTTATTGCCCCAGGAATTCTGTCAGTGACGAAGTTTGTAGCCTGGAAATACAAGAGAATTGACATCCGTGGGGCAAAACTATGACCGATGGGAGGTAGAAAGCAGTGGAGAATTCATCTCTTCTCCTACCTGTGGACAGGCTTATTTGAGAAACATTTGTTCATATGCCCTCTCAGAATATGGTCCTGCAAAATCAACTAATCGTCTGAATCTGCACCAAGTAGTAGGCAGCTGGGTAACACATTCCCTCCTTCTCTCTCCTTCCCCCACATCCTGCTTGCCTGAGATTGTACTCCTTAATAAATTAATATCACATAAACATTTGCTTTAGGCTCTAAGCTTTCTGGGGAAGTTAGACAGACACTTAAGGACTCTAACAAATCAGATTCTTATGTTAAACATGGTCATTAAACTAAATGCTTTGTTTCCTTTTTGTTCTAAGGTCCAGTGGTTCTTTCTCTTGGAAAATGACTTGTAATTCTACCCTGTGGTCATGATGTGATGAACAGGCATTAAAAACTCACTGAAAGTAAAAACAATGAAAAGTGAAAAGTTATCTTCGGGGGTTAAGGAGAATAGTTGCATGATAAAATGGTGCAAATTGGAAAATGTTTGTTACCAATTAGTTTCTTAAATTACCTATAATTTTCAAACATAATCCCTGTGATGTTACATTTTCTTATAAATCAACAACAGCAACAAAATGGATTACTTTGTTTTATGAGTAC
Organism: Hylobates moloch; assembly: GCF_009828535.3. Classification (NCBI taxonomy): domain Eukaryota; kingdom Metazoa; phylum Chordata; class Mammalia; order Primates; family Hylobatidae; genus Hylobates; species Hylobates moloch. The sequence continues at coordinate 50,708,114 of NW_026652281.1, forward strand.
CAGTTAAGCGAAGGGAAGTTTCCATTACTAGACTCACACAGACACACAGACACACACACACACACACACACACACACACACACAGCCAAGCATCTCCATTTTAAGATGACCACATTTATGTTTTCTGTCTTTCTTATATTTTTTCAAAAAATGTTTACTGATGCATAATAGATGTACATGGTTTGGGAGTACATGTGAAAATGTAATATATTGATATAAAGTGCAAACATCAAAATAGTGTACCTGGGATATCTACCCACTTAAATAGTTTTCTTTTTTTTAATACTAGAACCATTTGAATTATTCTCTTTTAGCTCTTTCAAAATGTAAATACATTATTGTGAACTATAGTTACTCTACTGATCTATCTAACACTAAGTCTTATTTCTTCCATCAAACCATATATTTGTACCTGCTAATCACCTTTTCTTCAAATCCTCCTCCCCCTTACCTTCTTGGCCCCTGGCAACCACAAATTGATTATCTATGTTTATCAGATACACTTTTTAACACACACATATGAATAAGAATATGGAATATTTGACTGTGCATTTCACTTATGTCATTTAATATAATGACCTCCAGCTCCATCCATGTTGCTAACATATGACAGGATTTCATGCTTTTCTAAATGGATTAATAATATTCTATTGTATATATAGATCATATTTTCTTTATCCATTCACTCCCTGATGGGCATTTAGGTTTATTCCACCTTTTGGCTCTTATGGTTAGTGCTGAAATAAACATGGAGTGCAGATATCTTTTCAATATACTGGATTTCCCTTTTGTAAGAAATATGACCAGTAGCGGAATTACTGGATCTTATGGTAGTTCTTTCAATTTCTGAGGAACCTATATGCTGTTCTCCATAGTGGTTGTACTAATTTAGATTCCCATCAACAGCGTACAAGGATTCTTCTTTCTTTACATCCTTGCCAGTGTCTGTTATTGCCTGAGATTTTTTGTTTCTTTTTTATTTTCATAAAGGCCATTTTAACAGGAGTGAGATGATATCTCATTGTAATTCTGATTTGCATTTGGTTACTGATGTTGAGCATTTTTCCATTTACCTAACGGCCATTTGTATGTCTTCTTTTAAGAAATGTCCATTCAGATTCACAGATAACATGATCTTATACTTAGAAAAACCTAAAGACTTCACCAAAAATAAATTCAGTAAAGTTGGAGGATACAATATCAACATACCAAACTAGTAGCATTTATATATGCCAACAGTGGGCAATCTAAAGAAGAAATAAAGAAAGCAATCCCATCTTCAGTAGCCACCAAGGATACAAAATATCTAAGAATCAATTTAACCAAAGAAGTGAAAGATCTATACAAGGAAAACTATAAAACACTGATGAAAGTAATAGAAGAGGACACCAAAAAATGGAAAGATATTCCATGCTCATGGATTGGAAGAATTAATATTGTTAAAATGGTAGTACTACCAAAAGTAGTTTACAGATTAAATACAATCCCTATCAACATATCAATAACATTCTTCACAGAAATAGAAAAAAAAACCCTAAAGTTTGTATTAAACCACAAAAAAGCCAAAATAAACCTGAGCAAAAAGAACAGAACTGGAGGCATCAAACTACCTGATTTCAAAATTCACTACAAAGCTATAGTAACCAAATCAACATGGTACTGGCACAAAAATAGACACATACAACAATGGAACAGAATAGAGAATCCTGATATAAATCCATACATTTGCAGCCAGCTCATCTTCAGCAAAGGCAAAGAACATACAATGGGGAAAGGATAGTTTCGTCATAAAATGTGCTGGGAAAACCAGATGACTATATGTACAAGAATGAAACTAGACCCCATCTCTCATCATACAGAAGAATCAAATCAAAATGGGTTAAAAACTTAAATCTAAGATATAAAACTATAAACTACTAGAAGAAAACATTGGGAAAACCCTATGGACTTTTTTTTGTTTTGTATAAGACATCAAAAGCACAGGCAACAAAAGCAAAAATAGACAAATGGAATTACATCAAGTTAAACAATTCTGCACAGAAAAGTAAGCAATCAACAAAGTGAAGAGATAATACACAGAATGGGAGAAAATATTTGCAAATTGTCCACCTGACAAGTGATTAGTTACCAGAATATATAAGAAACTCAAACAATTCCATAGCAAAAAAAAATACAAATGATTCAATTTACAAATGGGCCAAAATTTATCTTTTGGCTGGGTGTGGTGGCTCACACTTTTTATTTTATTTTATTTTATTTTATTTTATTTCATTTTATTTTATATATTTTTTTTTGAGACTGAGTCTCACTCTGTCGCCCAGGCTGGAATGTAGTGGCGCGATCTCGGCTCACTGCAAGCTCTGCCTCTCGGGTTCAAGCAATTCTCCTGCCTCAGCCTCCCGAGTAGCTGGGACTACAGGCACCCACCACCATGCCCTGGCTAATTTTTTGTATTTTTAGTAGAGACAGGAAGCCAGGAAGGTCTTGCCAGGAAGGTCTCGATCTCCTGACCTCGTGATCCACCCACCTTCACCTCCCGAAGTGCTGGGATTACAGGTGTGAGCCACCGCACCTGGCCTGGCTCACATTTATAATTCCAACATTTTGGGAGGCCGAATGGGGTAGATCACTTGAGGCCAGGAGTTTGAGACCAGCTTGGCCAACATGGTGAAACCTTGTCTCTAATGAAAATACAAAAATTAGCAGGGAATGATGGAGCATGTCTGTAATCCCAGCTACTGGGGAGGCTTGAACCTGGGAGGCAGAGGCTGCAGTGCGCTGAGATCATGCCACTGCACACCAGCCTGGACAACAGAGTGAGACTCTGTCTAAAAAAAAAAAAAAAGGCAAAAGAAAAAAAGTTTAACTTCAACTCACTGCCAGCAGTAAGTGTGAAAAATCACAACCAAACACACTAACCTGCAAATTTCTTTCATAAAGTTGACATGACCGTAATTGGTTTTCATCTTGACATTGAAAAGAATAATCGCCTTAGTAACTTGATAAGTATTCTCTGCATTCTCAGTGTGATCCGGGGACAGCCAGCATGATAATCACTTGAGGTTACTCATTACAAATTATTCCTAAACCCTAATCCACACCTACTGGATCAGCCTCTTTGAAGCTGGGGATTGAAAATAAACATTTAACAATACTCTGTGGTACATTCTTTTATACATTAAAGTCTTTAAGGACCACCAGTTTATTTAAAGCTTCATTCCAGTCATACAGGTTTTTGTAGTCTTCAAACAGGAGACAAAAATTTGGTTTCTCTTATCAGAGAACCATTTTTGTGAGTTGATATTTTGGGTATAGTATGAAGAGGCACTTGTTAGACTGGCAACAATTACAGTAGATCCCCAAAAGGCTTGGAACTTTGCATCAAAAGAAACTGAGAACAGGGCATTTTTGGATTAGCTTCAGAGGATTTTTTTTTTTTCTAAATCAAAAGCAAACCAGAATGTGTTTTATTGTGAAATAGATGCACTGTGCTGGAAGAATTAGTATTTTCAAAGAAAACAGGTCATCTTCTCTTAGTCATATTAATTTATTAACTGTTTCCTTAAGATTTTTCTTCCAAAACAAACTTTTACTGTCCAGTCATATGTTTTTATATAAAATTTAATTAAATTATAAAGATGTCTAATTATATAAAGAGAGAGAAGCACAAGCACACACAAATATAAAATGAGGTAGAAGAAAGTTTCAAAGGTCATTTTTTTCCTGATTAAAATTCATAATAAAATTAAAACAGCTATGTTTTTCATCAAGGAAGTATTTAAGCAGCTAATTTTTATATAAATATATTCCATGCTAGTTCAATAAATTAGAAAAAGGAGCATAATCTTGTTAAGATGCAATTCAGAGGGAACAGTGAATGAATAGCTATTAACATGTGAAAGCAATGAAATGAATGTACTGAATAAATAAGCCCTAAAATGTACTGAATAAATAAGCCCTAAAATGTACTGAATAAATAAGCCCTCACAGCTAACCAACAGAGTTTAGATTTTTTTGTTGTTGTTGTTTCATAAATCAGGTAAGACTTACTTGTAGAGTAACTGACTTCAAATTTTTTTTTAAGATGCCAGGAAACTTTTCTTTTGCACATTTCAATGGCAGTCGAGTTCTGCAGCAGCTTGAGAATAAGACCAAGATCAAACACTTATCAGGAACATGTGACAAGATCCTGTCATTTTGCCAGAACTTGATGTTCTGATAAGCTTGCTAGTGGCTCCTTCAGAAATACCACGCAAAGGATTGTGGGTCCGATTAAGCATCTAAGGACAGATATTATGATACTTTGTTTCCCCTATCTTTTTTATTGGACTGTTTTCCTTCTCAAAACCTACTAAATTTAAAATTTTTGAATTATAAAATATTTTATTTCTTCTACTTACTTAGAAAACAAACAATCATGCAAACTATAAGTTGCCACTGTTTCAGCTTTGGTTTGGACTTGGTTTAGACTTGCCATAAGCACTAAGGAAAAAGGAAGAGTATGCCTCCCATTTCTCAGCTGGAGGGCTTTTCTTGAGCAGCTAGGCCTCACAAAGGTATTTACATAATTTCATCTTTCACATGTACCATCAAGGCCTTATTAAGTTTAGTCTAAATAGAATTACAACTGAAGAGATGAAGCAGTTCTCATTGTAAGAGGAAACATCTCTAGAGAGATCCTGGGTTTCCCTCTTTTTGATGATCAAATCTTTAGTGATTGCGGGTCACTAATGGAGGAAGCATTTGTGTTGCTCTGATCCCAATATTCCAATATTGATTTTCATTAATAACACTAAAGATGAAACTACTGTAGAGTACAATTATATTTTTTAAAGTTTTGTGTAGAAGTCTTTGAATATTTATTTATAAAATGTGTGAATAAGAAAAAACATGATATAAAAAGGGAAAGTTTCTCACCCTTGAAAAATAAACCATGCAGTCTGGGCGCAGTGGCTCACGCCTGTAATCCCAGCACTTTGGGAGGCTGAGGCGGGCGGATCACGAGGTCAGGAGTTCAAGACCAGCCTGACCAACATGGTGAAACCCCATCTCTACTAAAAATACAAAAATTAGTCAGGCATGGTGGCATGCAGCTGTAGTCTCAGCTACTCAGGAGGCTGAGGCAGGAGAATCACTTGAACCCGGGAGGTAGAGGTTGCAGTGAGGCGAGATCGCACCACTGCACTCCAGCCTGGGCGACAGAGCAAGACTCTGTATCAAAAATAGAAGGAAGAGAAGGGAAGGGAAGGGAAGGGGAGGGGAGGGGAGGGGAGGGGAGGGGACCATGCATATTAATTGCCAACAATCATAGAATTTTTAAATGCATGATTATGATATTACAGACAAAAATACTTCTTAGTCAGGCTAGCTGTGAGAGATGGGAAGAAAATTAGAGACTGTTCAGCAAAGGGAGTTCGAAAATCAGAGAGCAATATTTGTTCTGTTTCAGACACAGACACTGTTGTTAAGTATTCATAATAGTCTGAGGTTTCTTTTAGATGAACCTGCCAGGAAAGGCAGATTTTGCTTTGTTTTCTCCTCTTTTATTTATTTTACTAGTTTAGAAAAGACTAGCACAGTTAAGATGTGTAGTAGCTACATGATAGTATTTACAATGACCATAAATTCCATAAAATTCTGATGCTCTTTATGGGGCCCATAGAGAGGAATAGCTACCTTAAAGTAAATGGCAATATAAGTAAACAAGATTTTGGTTATTCAAAAAATGTTTTATAGTGATATATCTTACCAGATGTTTGAGTTAAATGGCAATTCTTAATACTTAAAGTTAAAAAGAATCCATCCATGTCTAGTTTGTCTTATTCTTCTAAATATTGCTAATGTGATTTCCCTTGGCTGATCATTTCTTATAGGAAAAAAATCTAATTTATGCCTAAACAAGTGGAAAAAAATTTTCATGACAAAGTACAACTGCCTATATCCTATGGTTGTCATTTATTTCAACATTCCTGTCTGAAGCTGTATTAGAAATGGCTATTCTGTGGAGTTCAAGGAACCTCCTGCAGTTTGCTATTAAAATCATTGGTTCAAAAAAATCCATTCAGATCCTACTACGTGCCAGGACAGTGCTGAGTGTTGAAGCTACCAATGTGAATAAGACAGACACTATCCTTGACTGCCGGGAACTCACAGTGTTGGTGGCAGGTGGGCATCAATTATATAAACACATAGGACAATTTTCCCAGATGGCATGATACTAGTTCATGCCTGCCACCATCATGACCACTGAAATCATAACTGAGTCCCTCTGGAGCCACAGAACCATTGAATACCCTTCAAAGTGGAAGAGATGAAACATTGAAACCTTCTAACTTTGGGTGTTTCTGATGCTTGCTTATTCCCACATGTACATGACCATTTCTTGATGAAGCCTCTAAGTAGGACTGAGATTCTTTAGTTCTGAAGATGCTTATTCAGCTTAAGTCTCCTGGAGAAAGTAGAGGGACACAATAATTTTTCTGTTTGTCTGAGAAAGATGAGGGGGATTGTTAAATCTGTTCCCAAAATGCATTTAATATCATTTCTCTCCCAGAGAACAAAGTTTATAGGTTCAGGTGACAGCACTGATAAGTTTGAAGAAAGTGAGAGAAAAAAATATCTACAACGATCTCTTCCTACCATAGCTTGCTACTTTCAGAAGAAAATAGGGCTGAGTAAATCTTTGGAGGAATACTTGGCAGCAATTTTATCTGATGAGTCATGCAGCATAGAATTTAAGAGATAAAAGATTACCCAGAATCACTAGTCTCACCTCGCTTCTTCTATTCCCTCTACTAGAAACCAGGGCTGAAGTTGGGGGCAGACTAGCAGACAGCTGAATCTGAATTTCTGTACTTTGTGACAGTAATGTTTTAGTCCCATTGAACAACTTTCTCATCTATTGTAAGTTTTCATCCATCTCTCTGGCAGTCAAGCCATACAGCTACACAAAATGCACTTGTTTCACTGTATCAACTAAGCTTTTAACTTGTCCTGAAAGATCTAGCAAAAATAAGTGTGAGTGAGTGTACTGTGACGCATACGAACCATAGCTGCACAAGGTATTCTAAATTCTTTTCCAGGATTAAGGAAATTAATCAGAGAGTTACAAGCCTATGCCTCACAAAGTTAAGTTTCTCCACAGAAAGTCTTTCTTTGAATTAGATTTAATGTTTTGTCTTCATTTTATTTACCAAATGTTGATCAGAAGTATCCATCTAAGTAAAGAACACTTTGTGATTTTTACAGTTACTGTTGAAAACGTTTTCTATTGTATTGACTGGTGTTTTTAGTACAATGTCAAACACATAGACACACTATGAATACACTGTTCCAACACAGGTATTAGTCATGCTACTCTTGGCAGTCCCTAAAGTCTCAGACAAGGTGCTAAAAATGACCCGAGCACACTGTCTGCCATGTGGTGCCATCCCTTCCCTAGGCCTTGGCAGTCGAAGGATGAGGATATATAACAGAGCAGAGTTTGGCCCATGCTCAGAAGCTACTTCTCTTGCCTATATGCCTTCTTGAATAACAAATAAACTATTCTTTGAGGTGTTCAGAAATACACATGGCAGAGATCTTTCTTCAAGGTCCATCTGGTATAGCTAAAACAAAAAAAAAGTGTCTAGTAAACAACATAATTGTATCCAAAGGGAATATCCGTTAAGGTTTTCAGGACTTAATCCTTCAAAAGAGTGAAAGGATAACAACAACCCTTCACTTATAAATAGCTATGCATTGTATGCTCGGACTAGGATCTCTGCCAAGGCAGAGAAGGGGTCTTTAAAGCACTGTACAAGAATGCTGAAATTGAGTCCCACAGATATTAACCCACAAACTGGTTTATTTTCCTTTTTTAAAATAGATTATCTTAAAAGTGACCCAAAACATTTCTCTCAATATATGAAGAAGAAGGAGAAGGTAGAGGAGTAAAATGAGCAAGAGAAGGAGGAGGAAAGCAGCAGCAGCAACAAAGAAAAAAAGAAAATAAGGAAGAGAGGGAGGCAGGGAGGGAGAGAGATATCTATAGGTAAATTAAAGAGAAAGTAGGATTTGGGAGCTCTAAATCAGTTATATAATAATGCAGAATAGCCTTTCTAATTACAAAGCTAGAATAAAATTTTCTAAAAAAAACTTGAATCCAAGAAACATACACACCTGAGTAAAATAACAATGGTATTATTGGAAAATAGAACTATTAGAATGACAAAATTGTGGGTTTCTTTTTTCTCTTAAAATATAAATGTCAATATATCATATTTTTTATTCATTTTATTTGCTAAAATCTTAAGCGAATTTGCAGTACAGAATATAATACTTAGGATTAGATTTGACTGAGTGACAGAAAACCGAAAATACCCATGGCGTAAGCAAAACAGAAATTTATTTCTGTCTTATAAAAACTTAAGAAGTCCAGGGCTATTTTAGTAGTTCCAAAATCATCAGGAACTCCAAGCTCCTTTTGTCCTATTGTTTCTATCTTGTGATCCAAGATGGCTGACCCAGATTCAATTGTCATGTCTATATTTTACTCAGTGAGAAAAAGAAACAGACATAGGAGCATGCTCTATCCTAATAAGGACATTCTCTCCAAGGTGAAACAGATCCTTATTTCCTATTGGCTAGAATTTAGTCACATCATCAAACCAAGCTGAAAGGAGACTAGACATTATGTATTCTGGGTGGCCGCATGTCCTAGTGCTATTGAGGGTGGGGTAGCTCTATTTCATGCAGGGGATGGGGTGGGGGGAGGATAGAACAGATAGGACACAACTCTCAGTTTTTGACACAAAAGGAAATGCCTGCATCTCTGGAAAACATTCCAAGTACATCAAAGCAAAAATTATCTGGCCTGGAAAAATTAAAAGCATTTCCAAAAGATCACATTGATAATCACTTAGTCTTGGTTTCTAGTAAGCTATCTTAGGACCTTGGTAACAGGAATAGTTGGGAAGGGGAGAAGAAGCTGGGACTGAGCACAGCTCAGCTGCCCAGGGCTTGCTGGGGAAGACACGTGTGCAATTTTCCCAGCAACAGAAGCTGGCCAGACAAGGAGAGCCAGTGGAGACTGCAGCATTGTCTAAGGGGTGTGGCAAGATCATGCCTGATTCAGGCAATGTTTGCTACAAGGATGTCCAATTTGGCAACAGGAACTTCCTTCTGTAACTGACAGAATATATTAGTGGAGACACTACTGAGCCAAAATGGAAACAGGAATCCAAAGGACTAGGCTTCACAGAATCCCCTTCCTAGGAAGATGTGATTGGATGGGGCACAAATAAAAAAATAGAATCCAAAAAGGAGGCAAAAATACCAGCATATGAGTCAGAGGATTCAAGCACACTACAGAAAATGTTGGTTAACTGCATATGTTTAGCCATTAGTAGCATCAGGGAAGGTCACTTAGAGTGTATATACTATCCTACAACCATCCTTGCCAATTTCTTCCTTCTTCGTTAGTAAATGGTCTGATTCTGCAAGATTGTTATTTGACAAGTCTCCAATATCACTTCCACCAACTTTATTCAATCTTTGTTTTTTGGAAGATTTGACATTTTACCAGACGATCAATTTGACTTGCATTTGTATTACATTGTCATGTAATAGAAGAGATAGACTGGTGCTAGCTAATGCTAGATGCTAGCAAGTGTTACAAAGAGCGAAATGGTTAAATTTTCAAGTGTTTAGTTTATCAGGGAATATTTTTCTGAAGTGGCAATGCTGTGGCTGCAGCAACCTAGATAGTAAATATTTTGATAACTCAGATAGGAATAGAATATATTATTAAGTAAAGACCAAAGCGGAAGTCCTTGCCTGTATGGCAGGCTGACTCAGGAGACAGAAAGCATTCATAGCTGGTTAGCACTGGAGGATATTCTATCATTGTCATAACAAATTACCGCAAACTCAGCAGCTTAAAACAATATCCATTTATTGTCTCACAGTTTCCTTATGTCAGAAGTCTGGGCCCAGTGTGCCAGAACTGTGTTCTCTGCATAGGGTTATACAGGGCCAAAGTTAAGGTGTCAGCTAGTCTGGGCTCATATCTGTAGGCTCTGGAAAAGAACAAGCTTCAAGGACCATGGTGGCAGAATTCAATTTCTTGCAATTTTAAGACAGAGGTCCATGTTTTCTTGCTGGCTTTCAGTTGGGGGTTGTTCTCAACTTTATTACATTTATCACTATATGAAATTATCTGTGTCCCTCCCTCCAACTACAATTTTACCTTCATAATAAGAAGAACGTTATCTGTTCTATCTTTGGACCAAAAATAGTGCCTGGCACAAATATAAATATAAAATCACTTTTTAAAAGTATTTTTTTACAGTTTTAAGTGTAATTGATTTAGAGAAAACTGCATGTAGTTAATGTATACAATTTAATGGGTTTGGACATATGTATATATAGCCATGATATCATCACCACATTTAAGGTAACAAACATATCCATCTCCTCCAACAGTTTCCTTGTATCCTTTTGCTGTGTGTGTGTGAACACTTAACATGAAATTCACACTATTAAAACATTTTTAAGCTCTTCTTTAATTGAATAAAATCTGTTATCTATATGACTTTTTTGAAAAAATATTTACTTTTAATCATAATTACCAAAATCATTTTATTTCTTCATGTATGCCTTATGTATCTCACCAGAAGAATATTCCTAAGCATTGCATTTATTTCTCTGAAATCTTTATATATAGTAACCAATGGAATCGTTCCATTCTGGAGGACTTTATACAAATGTGAAACAGAGATGGGGAATAATATTTTTAATGAGTTAAATAAAGCATTTAGCATATATTTATTTTAAGATTTTGAACTGTATGAATGGCTCATGACAGTTAATGGCTCATCTTTTTGACTAGATGTTTTTGTATTTCTAAAAGGAATTACTGATAATAAAGTTATTTTTTATTTGGATGATAGCAGTGTTCAAATAGGATCATCACAGCATCTAATTTTAAGTATATTCATGCTCTCTAGTTCTCCAGCAATTGAAATTACTTTTGTGATTCTTTACATGGCTTTTCCATCAAGTAATTTAAAATGTGTATGCAGTTTTTCCTACAGGACTGTCTTTCATCGGATCTCAATCATTGCCTGCTTATTTGGATAAACAAATGCTGTATTTCATGTCTGAATCAATCTTAGATTTCTACTCAGTGGAAAAAACTATATGTAATCAATTTTATCATGGGTTTATTGTGATAAATAAGCTGGGACCATACTTATTATGTCCAATATACTCTGATATTTTTAGAGTTATGAAATTATACCATGTGAAACCCAAAAACATACATGTCAATGTCAGAGTGACAAAAAAAAATTTACAGGAAGCCAATGACATCCCTCTCCCTCAAATAGTATTGTGTGTATGCACATGTGCACACATACACACCAGTGTCCAGAAATTCCAGGACTTTGTAAAGATACTTGTTGGCTTCCTTAAAGAAAACAAGTCCAATACCACATGAGGAGGGGCAGCTAGATCTTGTAGTTTAAGCTGTTGTCTGCTGAGGTTACATATTCCAATCCCAAAGGATATGGCTTTAATTTTATTCAGAATATACAAATTTTCTTGCATATGATGGCAGAAGTGGGATCCATTTAGGGAAGAATTCTTCCAGGCTATGCCAAGCTAAAGGTAATTAAAGAAAATTATAACACTAAAACATCTAATTGTATATATATGTTCTCCTTGTTATTCCTAGACTTGTAGTGAGCACCTGTTTAGATGTCACAGCTACCCTTCCTACATGAAGATTCTACCACTAAAGTAATCAATGGATGACTTTCCAGTATCAATTATTCTGACTCAGATATGAAGAGTCCTCAACCAATTTTGGCCAATGGCATACATGTGAAGAGTTTTGCAGTCTCCTAGGAAAAAGAAATGCCTCCTGCTAGACATTAACAAGGAACCATTTAAACTCAATGACCACTGGTAGCCATCCTGCCACTATAAGGAGGGGACCCCACCCTAATATGACATTGACCTTGAGGGCAGCAGAGAAGGAAAATTAACCTAAAAATGACATAATTTAAGTACTAATAACACCACATCTAGAAACTTCTCAACTAATGGACTTTCAGTGAAATTTTAAAAGTCCTTACTTTTAAACATGTTTGAGTGGCAGTTCTTGCTTACCTTCAGTCTCAATTATAAATGATGTATCAACCACAGAGGCTATTAAAAAACAATAACTATTTCCTTATAGGCTAAGTCAATGCTGTCTCCCATAACTAATCTAGCAATAGTATAACCGATATCCACAGTGACCCTGAAGTATAACAAATCCTCAAATAACCAAGGTGAATTAATTTTTTATAGAATGTAATTTTGTTGGATTCTATTTTTCAACCCATAAGGTCAACAATTTAATTTTTAAATGAGTGGTAGTTGATATTGAGAGAAAATAATGCTGATATTCAATGCAAATTTTTAGCTCTGTTGGTGCCAGTTGACTAAAGATCCCAGTGGGCAAATAAGCCACCTTCATGCACCAAGGCCATGCTGCTGACTGACTCAAAATATCAAAGGATGAGCAACAGAGAAAGATCATTAATCATGTGGGTTTTTGTTTAATGTCAATCAAGCAAAAAGTACAACATTACACAGATGGGGAAGAGAGGGTGTGAAACAAGAAGCAAAACCATCTGTGAAGTTCAAACATCGTTGTTCTTTCTCCTAGGGGAGCATCAACGTTGGGAAGGAAATATTCAACTTAGGAACACAGTGACCCTTTGCAAGTAGCTGGAAGGAGCACAAAGAAAGAAGATTCAGAAACACTTTTTCTGGCATCAAGTGAAGAAAAAAAAAAAGCTCAGTAAAATTTCAGATTTATAGCCCAACTTAATAACTATCTTTAAAAAGAAATAATGTGATGAACATGTACTAGAAGCTAGAATTGATTAAAATAACTTTAAATGCTTGAACTGTTTTTGTAGTCCCACTTACTGTGAGAAAGATTCTTGCACCTGAAATCAAGCTAAAGAACCAACTTCTAATTGGGAAAACATTTCAACACAATTCCATTGCGTAGGTCTTAGAGGTTTAGACAAATAGTTTGTTTAACATTCTGGTTGCTGAGCTAATAGATTCTCGTGAAAATGGAAATTTTTTTGAAAAAAGAAAAAGCCTACAAAATAGAGTTCTGATAAAAGAATTCAAAATGTTGCTTAAAATTTTTCATTTTAATTTGGGTCAGAAGCACCCCTTCTTCCTTCTTTGGAATCAGCGTTACTCCTGTATGTCATCAAGGCAGGAGAAAGCAGGGAGAATAATTCTGGTGCCCAGGTCAGCCACATGGGGCTCCTAAAGGTTAAATAAATGTACTCTTCCATTTAACCCTGAGGTCTAATCTCCACAGCCACTTCTTCAGCTTGTTCTGCTCCCCATACTTTGTTTTTTCAACTGCATTTGTTAAAGAGAACACTGTCTACAACTAGTTTTAGAGACTATAGAACATGAAAAATTAAATTTTTCTATTAATTAGCAGAAAGTAAAATTTTTAAAAATAGTATAGACAATCTTACTGAGAAAAGTTTGAAGGGAAATAATAAAAACAGAAAGGAATACTTGAATAAGGGCTTTAACTTTTGGCAGAGCTCAAAAGAGAGCTAGACAGAATGAAATAAAGTGCTATTGTTTCTGAGATGTCACTGGATTCTCTCTAATCTCCAGAATTTAGATAAAATAAGCTCACACCACCAGAACAACCAGACACCCTCACATGCAATTTCAAGATTCTGATTTTATTTTCATTCAAACATTTATCATCCTTTGTCTACTCACTATTGCCAAATGTCTTAATCTGTCCAGGTGCCTCCAATCTCCCATTTTCTAAGTCCTTACTCAATAATACTCAGAATAATCTATCTAAAACGCATATTAGTCACCTACTTTAAAAACTCCAATGACTTCATTGCCAAAAGGATAAATCCAAGCCTGTTAGAATGCAAACCATGCTCTTTGTTATCTGACCTTACTTAGCTTTTCCAGTTTCATTTTCTACCACTCCTTGGTCACACTTAATATTTCATAAATTCCAAATTAACTGCATGTCCCCACATGTTTGATCTTTCAATGCCTCTTTAACATTGCTGGCCATGCCTACTTAAAACTTACCTCTAATTCTTTCTTTAATGCTTCTATGTATGCTGCAAAACCCACGTGTCACCATTTCTCTGATGCCCTCTTTAACAAATCCCAGAAGATCAGATTTAAGCTTCTCTCAGACAGAAAATTAAAGCAACTAGTATTCATGTCTTTTATAACCCATAGAAGTTACTATATATGCCAAACACTAGGCCACACACATAGCATTTACATGTTAAACAAATGTCTTCTATTTTAATATTTTGTAAAAAGTATCACTATTAGGTTGTCATTAGTTAATTATATGCTCCAGTAGGAAGGTTAATACAAAGTTACGTTTTTAATGGCATTTATCATATCTTATAAAACTTACCAAAATATAAGATGCATAACACTTGCATTGTATAAAGTGATAAAACTTCCAATTATTTACATAAGAATAACCAAATATTAAATTATTGAGAGGATCTTTAAGATCATCTCTAATATTCCTTTCTTCAAACTGAGATCTAAAAAGGTGAAACAAAATCCCCAAGATTAGATAGTTAGTTAAAGGCAAAGCCAGAAATGGAATTCTTCTCTTGTGAATCCTAATCCACCTCACTCATGTGGGTTCTGGGATATACCTGAATATGTAACCCTCCTCCAAGTGTTATCTTTGACCTTATTGTCCAGCTCTTTATTCCAGCTTCTTTACTAAAATCCCCTGTATCTTTCTCTCAGTGAAGAAACTTGTCCTTAAATTTGGTGTTTAGTGAATACAGTGGTATTTATTAGAAATGTTTTAGCATATGTAAGAATGTGTAAAGATTTGTTCAGATACATTCTCTATGTTTATTTCTAATGAGAGATTAACTATCTTTACAGGATTTTGTAAATCTCCTAGTCATGTAAAGCTTAATACTAATCGGATATAAATATGGAATTAGATTCAAAAAGTCTTAAAAGTTGAATGCACTGAATTTCTATATGTCTGAGAGTGTGCATGTGGTGTATGTCTTCAATTTAATTTTTTAGTAAAAAGCATATTTTACAGTTCATGATTCATGAAGTATAAAATTTCTTTTGATCTCCAATCTGCTCAGTTCCTATCCTCACAAGCAACAGTATATTTGAGTTTTTACTAGGAATATTCTGTAAGAGAGCTTATGCATTTATACACATGGACACACACATACAAACACACATTTTCTTTTTATTACTAAAACGGCAATTATACTATAGTACTGTTCTTCGCTTTGCTGTTTTTAGTTACTATGGCTTAGTGGTCTTTCCATAATCGTACACAAAGAGCTACTTTATTATTTTTATTACTACATAGAATTTTACTCTTTCTCTCTCTCTCTCTCTCTATATATATATATATATATATATATACATACACAATGATTTATAAAACTTGTCCACACTGATGAACATTTAGATTGTGTATAATCTTTCATTAGACTTATGTGTACATCATCCCAGATATATAAGAGAAGAAGTGTAAGATCAATTCCCAGACGTTAAACTGTTAGACTAAATAGTATATGCACTAGTAATTTTGGTAAATATGTCAAACTGCTATGAGAGGTACACAATTTTGTTTTATCACAGCAATGGGTGATAACACTTGTTTCCTCACGTCCTTGACAACATAGTATGTTACCAAATTTTGTGACTTTACTTTTCTTATAAGTGAAAAGCTGTTATTTTTAGTCTTGTTGGATTGCCTTGATCTTATCAGGAATAAGGTAAAAAAAGTTTTATATTTTAAGAGACATTTGTATTTCTTCTGTGAACTATGAGTGCATACTCTTTGTACAATTTTATGTTGAGTGATTTGTCTTTCCTTATCTATTTTTCTCAGGGTGTTGATATTAAGAAAATTAATCCTTTTCTCATAGTATGACTTGCAAATAATGTATTACACTTATTTCTATTTTGCATTTGCTTATGTCAGTTTTGCCATATGAAATTTTTTATTTGTATATGATAGAATTTGTCAATATTTTCTTTTGGTATTCCGAGTTTTACGTTGTTAGAAAAACTTCTCCCACAATAACCTTTCCTATGATTTCCTACAATAAGTAAAACATATTTATTTCATGATTTCTTCATGTATTTTTAGAGTATCATATTTTAATGTAAATATTTAATCTATAATTTATTCTGGTATGAAGTATGGAATCAATTTTATTATTTTTCCAGATAGCAGCTGACTTATCCCAACACCATGTCTTTTACACATTAATGTAACTGTTCTTGTGAGGATGGATATATATACATATATATTTAGCTGGGAAAGAATGAAAATATATTATTTTACTGATGCTTTGCTGATTTGTGGGGTTAACATTATTTGTGAGGATTTATCTTTTTGAGTTGCCTCATGCTAGGAAATCATCAAGTGAGGGACTATTTATTAGAAATGCAGAAAAATAGCAATAAGTAAAATGTATAATACATTGGGTACATTGTGTATTAGATCTAAACAGTAATTCTCAGGACTATGTCCCATATTGGAAGTTCTATTATACTTTATAGCTAAAGATACAAGGAAATCAACACAAAACAAACCAGAAACATTCCATAAGTAACCCAGATTTATATCAATACAGTCACTTCAATTTTGCTATATTCTCAAAGTCATGATCTAAATATTTACACAAACATAATTTTTTTTACACAAACACAAATATTTGGGCATAGTAAATTCTGACCAAATATTATTATCCCTGGCTGTTTGAGCCTGTAACTGCCAAAACTTCCATAATGATACATTGTAAAACTAATCTTGAAACAACAAGCCTTCTAGAAGGCATAGAATTTTCATTTTGCTGATCCAAAAAAAAAAAGTTAATGTCTGCAAGCAAATA
Organism: Hylobates moloch; assembly: GCF_009828535.3. Lineage (NCBI taxonomy): Eukaryota > Metazoa > Chordata > Mammalia > Primates > Hylobatidae > Hylobates > Hylobates moloch. The sequence goes on from NW_026652281.1 coordinate 50,725,075, forward strand.
ATTGTTGTAATGTTAATGGAATAATGATGAAATATATTTCATCATGTTTATTCCTTGTAATAAATAAGAGTAAAATACAGTGTTTAAACCATGCAAGTTAATTATTTTGAGAGCAAGCAAGAAAATGGTGCTTTCCGTCTTGTAGATTTCTTAGCCCTTCAAATGCTTTTGAGATTCAGGCAACATGGCCCGGCAACCAGATTCAGAAATTGTTAAAGAAGCAGAGTGGCCTCATAATCAACAAAAATCTGTATTCTTAGCAAAAGAAAAGATAGAAATAGGTTAAGGAGTAGGTTAAATGTTAAGCAGGTTGCTACTGAGGTAAAATAAAGCTTGAGTAAAGAAAATGTGAATTATAGTCATATTATTTATTGGCTCTTGCTATGCAGCTATTAGAGTTCATTTAGTGTTTCTCCTAATAACTAAAGAGAAAGAATAATCAGGCAGAATTTCTGTAACTGATTTCTGACCACAGAGATACTTTGAAAATTTATTTCAAGCAGAATAACAAATTCATATAATCCTCAGACATCTGTTGTTAAATGAAGACAAGTAGCTTCCCTTCTTTGAAGGCCATTTTATATTCACAAATTCACAGTAGAACTGGAAAGGCAATTTTTCATTTTGCAGTGTCTCTGATTGAACAAGTAAAATTGGTACCTTTCTGTTGTCAGTTCTCTGATGGAGCCAAAGTGTCAACTGCATCTTAAATCTGTACAGCATTGATTTTTTTAAAACACTAAGAATGTTCTTAAAAGTACCATCTGAAGCTTTCATTTTAAGGTTTACATAAGAAAAAAGGACACCTGCAGGTTGAGGGGAAAACAAATTTATTCTCTGGAGAATAAATCTGTGACTGACAGCAGACATCCAACCAAAACCCAGAAAAATTTAACTTTTTTGTAAGGCTTTGTCTTAGTCATTTTGTATTGTAATAACAGAATATCACACACTGGATAATTTATATAGAACAAGATTTTGTTTCTTACAGTTCTAGAGGCTGAGAAGACCCAGGTCAAAGGATCTATATCTTGAGAGGGCCTTCTTGCTACACCATCCCATGCTAGAAGGTGGAAGGTGGAAGGGCAAAAGAAAATTCATGAGAGAGAGCGGGGAGGTGGTCTAGACTCACCCTTTTTTAGGAACCCACACCTGTAATCACTAACCCTCTCCTGCAATGACAGCATTAGTACACTCTGCCCTCGTGACCCAATTACCTTTTAAAGTCCCACCTCTCAACACTGTAACATTGAGGATTAAGTTTCCAACATGTGAACTTTGGGGGACATATTCACAGTTCCTCTAGGAAAATCTAGATATAATTCCATGTCTAGAATCATATAAATTCCATATTTAGACATCTGGAGAGGCCACTGTGGGATGTCAGCTGCAGCGGGGGACACATGGCTGGGGCTGCGCATTCCGTGGAGCAAGCCGGGGCCAGGAACAGGTGGGAACCCTGACCCCTACCAAGCTGGTGGGGTGGTAGCCTCACGCTCCCCGGTACAACTACAGCTACCCAGCCACAGCTCTGGACCCCAGGATCCCTGTACTCTCCAGGGACTGGGAAGACCCTGTCTCCATAGGCACAGAAGTGCCTGCTCCCACTCCCTGTTCCCAGTGCCCACTCCAGTGCAAAGCAAAGATGTGGCTGAGCCCAGGCACTACTATAATCCGCCAGGTATGCAGGCACTTCAGTGGCACTAATATAACAGCCCCCTGCTGCCTCACCCCCTCTTCTAACTTTGGGTGCTGACAACTGAGAGGGAAGCCAGCAGGGCTGAGGGAGGCTCAGCACAGGCCTGCAGGTGCCCCTTGGCATTAACAGCCTGCATGCCCTGGATGACATGTTGATGGTGGGAGGCAGATGATAGGTTCCTGAAAAGAGGTGGGTCCCTGGTAAAACCCCACCTTCAAGCCAGGGACAGTCTGAAGCCTGGGGTTCAGCCTCCAAGCCTGGAGTCAGTTGCCAGGAGTTAGAATTTATAGTGCTTTTTCTGGCCCGCTCATGGCCGCGCATGGACCAATCAGCAGGCACGTCTTCCCTCTGAGCCCATAAAAACCCTGGACTCAGCCAGACTCCAACAGACCCCAGACTACCAGCTGCAGGAGGTAACAATCTACTTTGGGTCTCCTGGACTCATCCAGACGACCTGCCTGCAGAAACCACCGAGGGTCTCCTCTCCACTAAGAGCTGGATGCTCATCAGGACAAGCTGCCTGTGGAAAGGAGCTACCCACTATGAGTCTCCTGAGAGCTGTTCTGTAGCTCAGTGAAGCTCCTACCACCTTGTTCACCCTCCAGTTGTCCACATGCCTCCTTCTTCCTGGATGTGGGACAAGAACTCAGGACCCACCAAATGGCAGGACTAAAAGAGCTGTAACACAAACAGGGCTGAAACACATCCCCCCACTCACCATTCTGTAGGCGACAAGAAGGAGGGAAGAGCTGCAGCCCTATGGGGACCCCAGATGTAGGGGCTCCCCATGCCAGGGCTGTGGCACCCTCTGCAGCTCTGCAGTTTCTGGTGTCTCCAAGCTTCTGGGTGCCACTGCATTTCCCTTGTCCAGACACAGGTGCCTGCAGCGGAAGCCACATGTGGTACATTTGGTCCAGTTGCAGCCTCGCACAGAGCTGACACCTGTGCCCGGCACCTCGAGCTGCCTGCCCTGTCACAGCAGCTGGCGTGGCTGGCTCTGCACAGTGGCTGGACCCCGCACTCGCTCACCCACACACCCCTCACTGCTTCATGCCTGGCTCACCAATGGCAAGTGTGGGATCCAGGCCGGTAGTGCAAGCTGAGCACAGCCTGCCAGGCTGAGTGGGCAGAACAAGCTCAGTGGACACGAGCAATATTCAAGCAGAAGGTACCATCAACCACAGAGGTTTCTGGTTAGAGAAGCGACACCCCAAGGATCCTGTGACAACAGTATATCCATTTGTTTCTTAAATAGAAATGAGGCATTACAGTAAAGACAAAGGACAATGTGGTAACTGTTTGGGAAAGAATACCAGCAAGACACAGAGGCCTTCCTCCTGGTGTCATACCAGCACACATAGACAGTACGTTTCTATTATATGTGCATGTGTATAACATACACAAAAGCAAGCTGAAAGGCTATGACCCAGAGATGGCTTGCTAAAGTGCAGCATTGAGGACTGTTCAGAAAAGACCCATAAGCACATCTAAGTACCAGGTGATTTAAGTAAATAATTAAAAAAAAAAGCTCTTTAGGGCCCTTCAATATCAGTGGGTAACCCTTCTGGGAAGCAGATGTAATTAATAGTCTGAAACACTTTTCCTTTGTCCTTAGGCTATACAACCATGTGTCCCTCTCCTAGAAGATAAAATATGCTGAAGTAAAAGAAAATGAAGTCCCTAAAGAATCTCTTTTTTTTTTTTTTCTTGAGATGGAGTCTCGCTCTGTCGCCCAGGCTGGAGTGCAGTGGCGCAATCTCGGCTCACTGCAAGCTCTGCCTCCCGGGTTCACGCCATTCTCCTGCCTCAGTCTCTCCGAGTAGCTGGGACTACAGGCGCCTGCCACTACGCCCGGCTAATTTTCTGTATTTTTAGTAGAGACAGGGTTTCACCGTGGTCTCGATCTCCTGACCTCGTGATCCGCCCACCTCGGCATCCCAAAGTTCTGGGATTACAAGCGTGAGCCACCGCGCCCGGCCCAAGAATCTCTTGATTGGGAGATTTTAGGGAGAGTCTAGCAACTAGCTTTCTATGTTTCTATGACAAAATAAAAATATACCCGTTACCTATGCTACAACTGTGAGAAAGAAGATAGTGATCTCATGTTACATGAAACCAGATTCAGTGAGCATCATGATGTCACTATAGTCCCACCAATTCTTCCAGAGGTTCCAAAATGTGGCCCTAATACCCCACAAGCACAGGAAACCAAAGCAAACATAGACCAATAAGATCATGTCAAGTTAAAAAACTTCTGCACAGCTAAGGAAACAATCAACAAAGTGAAGAGAAAACCCAAAGAATGGGACAAAATATTTGCAAATTACCCATCTGACAAGGGATTAATAGCCAGAATAGATCAGAAGCTCAAACAACTCTACAGGAAAAACATTTAATGATCCAATTTTTAAATGGGCAAAAGATTTGAATAGACATTTCTCAAAAGAAGATACACAAATGGCAAACAGGCATATGAAAAGATGTTCAACATTATTGATCATCAGAGAAATGCAAATCAAAACTACAATAAGATATCATCTCACCACAGTTAAAATGGCTTGTATTTGAAAGACAGGCAATAACAAATGTTGGAGAGGATGTGGAGAAAAGGGAATCATTGTGTACTGTTGATGGTAATCTAAATTAGTAAAACCACTATAGAGAACAGTTTGGAGGTTCCTCAAAAAACTAAAAATAGAGCTACTATATGATCCAACAATCCCACTGCTTGGCATATACACAAAAGAAAGCAAATCAGTATATTGAAGAGATGCCTGCACTCCAATGTTTGTTGGAACACTGTTTATAATAGCTAAGATTTGGAAGCAACCTAAGTGTTAATCAACAGATGAATGGGAAAAAATGGGGTACATATACACAATGGACTACTATTCAGCCATAAAAAAGAACAAGATACTGTCATTTGCAACAACACACATGGAACTGGAAATCATTATGTTAAGTGAAATAAGCCAGGTAGAGAAAGATAAACATTTCATGTTTTCACTTACTTGTAGGATATAAAATCAAAACAATTGAACTCATGGACACAAAGAGTAGAAGAATGGTTACCAGAGGCTGAGAAGGGTAGTAGGGAGTTGGGTGGGGAAGACAGCTAATGGATACAAAAATAGTTAGAAAGAATGAATAAGACCTACTATTTGATGGTACAACAGGGTGACTATAGTCACCATGGATAGTATCTAAATTGTCTTGGATTGAGAATAGATCAAAATTAGGCCTATCATGGAGAGGAAAAGAAATTCTTAATTGTGGAAGGTTCCAAGTCAATAGCTCTTCACTACGGAAGTCATGGAAAGCAATTTCAAAGACATGTACTGATGAGACCTCACCCCCTACTTGCCTTCCTCACTGTGATCACTTTGAGAGCCACTATCCAAAGCCATCATATTCAGAAAGAAACAAAAGATTACATATTGGCTACACTGTACACTGCTTGGCCGACGGCTGTACTAAAATCTCAGAATTCACCACTATAGAACTCATATATGTAACTGAAAATCATCTGTACCCTCAAAAACTATTGAATTCTTTTTCTAAAAAAGAAAAAAACATCCAGAAAACACAAAGACATTTCTTTTTAAATCCTGGAGGGAGAGCAAGTGGAGATTTACAACATGACATGGGTTTAAATTGTGAGGAATAATACTTATTACATATTCTTCAAGCAAGGATTCAAGTTCCATCTCAACACTTGAAGGTACGTATAGTGTGTTCAGCTTGTGAGCTGCACTGGAGAAGAGTCTGACAAGTTAATGATTACTGGGTAAGGGATGCAGGTGTGCATCCACACCACCTGCATCTCTTTCCTCCAGACCACAGGGAGAGGGTTCTGTCCCAGCACAAGACTCAGCCTCCTTCTGTTGATCCAGAGTTTAGTTCTTCTCTTCTCTTGTTCTAATCTTTTCAACATTGCTTCTGGCATTCTCTATTGCTTAGGAATATATTCACATTTATTTAATATTTTTTTAAAAAGGCAAAACAAACAACAAATACCAAGTTATTTTTGTTCCCCTGTAGCTACTTAAAATTTCCTCTTCTCTCCCTCCCATCTAAGCTTCCTCAAAGAAGTCTACCCTCCATCTGCCTTTTCTCTCACCTCTCACTTATAGTTCGAAGTATTATAATTATTATAAACTATTATAATTATTAGATTATTATTGCATTATATAATTTATTATTCAAACTATTATAGTTGTATAATATAAAATTAGGGTTTTATTCCTGAAGCTGTTCTCAAGAATATCACCAAAGGCCTCCGTACTGCCAATACCAATGAACAGCCACTTTTTCATTCAACCCCTCTGCTGTATTTCGCACTATTGTCCATTTATTTTTCTTACATTCTTTCTCAAATCTTATCCTCTTCTAAAAATGGCTCTTACCAGTGACTCCCTACAGGTTACACTTATAAAATAATGTGTTACAAAATACAAGAGCGAGATTAAAAACTTCAAGTTTCATCTCAGTCTGATCTTCACCCAGTAGTGAGCTACAAAGGAATGAACATGTCAACTTGGTATAACATTCAAATAAGCTAAGCCATTCTGGAATAAGAGCATTCTATTCTGCCTGCAATGATCTTCCTCTCTTCCTCACTGGTTGGCTGTTGGGGTTTCAGAAGGTAAATATACAGCCTCCGTCTCTTCTCTGTCTGAATTGGAAAACCCTTTCAGAGATAGATACAATAACCAGGCAGATGGAGAAATATATTTATTCCTGATAACATTGATTGTAGACACATGGCTTAGGTCAACAACAGCAGCAGGCTTACTTCCCTGAATTCGTTACACTACCAGTGTATAGGATGATAATCTCAGACTACACCCTCCCCTACTTACTACTAACCATCTTTCACAGCAGAGAGAGTAAAGAAATTTCACCCTTCCTTTTGGTAGGCAGATAACCAAAGGAAAGAGAGATGTGACTGATATGGTTTGGCTGTTTCTCACCCAAAATCTCATCTTGCATTGTAATCGCCATAATCCCCACATGTCAAGGGAGAGACCAGGTGGAGGTAATTGAATCATAGGGGCAGTTTCCCCCTTGCTGACCTTGTGATAGTGAGTGAATTTTGATGAGATCTGATGGTTTTATAAGGAGCTTTTCCCCTTTCGCTCCTCGCACTTCTCTCTCCTGCTGCCTTGTGAAGAAGGATGTGTTTGCTTTCCCTTCTGTCATGATTGTAAGTTTCCTGAGGCCTCTCCAGCCATGCAGAACTGTGAGTAAATTAAACTCCTTTCCTTTCTAAGTTGCCCAGTCTCAGGTATTTCTTTATAGCAGTGTGAGAACGAACTAATAGAGACCCATGCAAACTTGGATTCTTCTATTAAACTCACCAATCAGTTATGGATTTATTCTTGCAGGGGGAAGGATGAATAAGGAGTGTAGGAAGCAGTGTGGTGTCCTACAGGTGTGACTCTATGAAAGCATTAGCACAGCACAGTGACCAAGAACATGGCCTCTAGAACATTATTGCCTGGACTTGAATCTCAGCTATATTAATTAGTAGCTGTATTAGTTTGGACAAGTTCCTTAGCTTCCTTGTGCCTCCGTTTCCTCATACATAAAATGGGAAATTAGTATTATTAACTTCAAAAGATGGAAAAAATTAAAAGGCATTAAGAAGGAGAATTAAATAAGTATTTGTAGACTACTTAGAATACTACCTAGCATATATTAGGAATATATTCACATTTATTTAACCTAGCATATAGTAAGTTTTTTAATGAAAATTTTAAATCTGAGAAATGATCCACAATAGTTCCCTAGGAAACATCATTTGTATTATGATAATATTTTAAATATGTATCTTGAAGATAATATAGATCTTTATATAGTTTTTATTCATTGATATACTAGTCTCTCACACTAAGATATGAGTATTTTGAGTTTGATTATTAATTTTCTTCATTCTTGTATCTATAGCTCCTAGCACACAATGTATATTCAGTTTTTTTATTCAAGTAATGAATGTTTTAATTTTTAAATGGTTTTATCCACTTTGTGGTGGAATTAAGTACCTGGATTAAAGACATAATTTTCTTCAAAAGATTGATATGCTTGTTTTATGCCACCAAAAATACTTCAGTTACATCAAATTTGTAGATTGTGATTGCTTTTGTAGAAATTAAGTTCTACTAATAAAGCATTTAAAAGAAAAATAAGATTTTAAAACAGAATTACAATAAGATTCATTTATCAGTTGAGGTTGTAATGACAACAGATGGCACAGTCAAATTAGTACACTTCGAGAAGAGTTTATTTATGAAAGGACTATTCACTAAGGGAATAGAGGAAGTACACGGGGTTACCAGCAGCTAAGGTGTTACCACCCCAAGGTCCAAAGGGACAACAAGAGGAGGGAGAGGTTTCCAGGATCAGTTTGGAGAGCCATGTAGAACGGCATGTTTGGAAAGAAAGAGGAACTTTCAGGTACATGACACAGCAAGCAATAGGCAATCTCCAGGGAGAAGCCAAGGGAATACACATCCCAACCTCACTTTCTGCCCTCACTCTGATATCCTGCCACAACTCTCCATGGGCCAAACCCAACCAAAAGCCAGTGCTAGGAGTCCTGTTGATGTGTTCATTCAGTTCACCTTTCCAGGGCAGAGAGTAAGGTAAATAGTAGATAGAGTGTCCAGTATAGCACAGTAGACAAAGTTTCCAGGAGGAATTAGAAAACCAATTCACTTAGCTTTGTTCTTCCATATAAATACTCCACAACAAATATAATTCACTAAAATTAATCTTATTAATTTGTCAAAGATTTATTGAATATTTAATGTGTACAAGAACATGCAGTAAGTTTTGGTGATACAAAAACGAATGAGATGGGATTTCTCCTCCCAAGTAGCTTACTGTGGAATGGAAGACTAACACAGAATAATGCAGAAAATGTTACAACAAACAATGTATAAAGCATTACGTGTTTAAAATTTTTAAATACACTTGAATGTAGGAGGATACTATTAGTAAACCTATTATTATACTTGCAAATTAATAGCACCTGTTTCTGTACACTCAAAATAACAATACTTCAGCTTGATTCTGAAAAAAAATTACTGGTCACATTTAAATAATATAGAGTCATAACTAGTAAAACTAATTATTAATCAACAATTGGCAAAAACTGCAGAGAAAAATGCCAGAATAATCACTGCTCTAATACAAACTGGATTCTTACTGAGAAGTCACAAAGAAACAAAGTTGGTTTTATATTTCTATAAACATTACAAAATACAAATAAAAAAGATAACATTTACACAAACTTTTAAATGATCCTTGTTAGATTTATAAAGTAACAACAAAACCAGAAATTAATCATTAAAAATGATTTAATCTGCTCTACTCATATACATATTTAATTACATTCAATAAAATATTTTAAAAGAAACCCCAATATTTTGGTGTAAATAAGTCAGGATGTTAAACAAAGCTCTGTATAAAAACACAAAGCATATTCTATGAGTAATTAATATGTTAAAACAGCATAATTGATTGTCTGTTTCAAAAACTACAATTAATATAAAAGGAAACATTGTTTGTTTCTTAAAACAGCCTTTAGTTAAATCCAATCCTGCTAATATAAAGAAGAATGCCTTATGAAAGTATTTGAGCTTAAACTTTATTTTCAGAAAGAGGTAAAAGAGCTAACAAAATAGAATTCTGGTGACTAACATGAACTGTAATGTTATACTACAGAGGATCAAGAAAATCAATAGTAAATTCTCCTCAGAAAAGCATCCATCTCTGTTTTTCCTTTGTTAAACCCTCCACACTTCTGCGCAGCATATTGGAATATGTGCAGTAAAATTCAATGTCTTCAAAACAGTTTTCCTTTTGTTCCTTGATAACCAAAGTTATCTGAACAAAGAAGTACAAGCAAAATTTCAGATAATACCACTGATCTATTGTCTTTCACAAGGGCTTAGGCTAAGTGCTTTCAAGCTTCCAAGATCAGAAGCATGGAGGACAGACATTCGTAGAACCTTGAGTTCTACATTAAATTTACAAGTTACTAATTTATACTATGCCCTAAAAAGGCAGGGGAAGGTATCACATTAGTAGAAATCCCCATCAGGTCTTCATTGTGCTAATAAATAAAACTAAAAACCTGGGAATTAAATTAATTTGAGAGGAAATGTAGGGTAAACATAGCATTTCCAGAATAAGCTAGATTGGTCTGCCAAATTTGATTACCAAACTCCTTCTATATCTGAACATTAATATTCCTACAATGAAATAATTCCACAGTTACAATAATCCAATAAATGACAAGCAATAATGTTTATAAGGAATCAGAATGGTGGAGTATGGAGGGCCTCAATTAGTACAGGACCTTGAAAAACGAAAAGAAGAAATTTTATTTGATGCAGAAATGGAAGATAATATGTATAAAAATAAGGAGTCATGAAAAAATACTTAAGGTTAGACTTGCAGTGTGTGTGTGTGTGTGTGTGTATGTGTGTGTACATACAAGTATAAGGCAATAAAAGTATGAACAAAGTCAATCATTCATTTAGTAATTATTTACTCCTTACTGCACATATTGTGTTAGGTAGACACCCACTACTTAACAGTTAATTAGACAGACACGGTTCTTGTTTTCTTGGAGCTTTCAGTCTACTGGAGGATACTCACAAGTAACAGAATTCATTACAATGTCACATGATAGGTGGTATGATGTGTATGATGTGAGACATTTGGGATCAATGGTAGCAATTGTGATATTTGAGTAAAGCTTCCTAGGGGGAAGTACAGTCAACTGATAATGAAAGTTCATATTGAAGTTAGGTAAAAGTGATGAAGGATGTTTTTTGAGACTGAGGAAACAGAACATGCCAAGGTCCTAAGGCGAGAGAACATGGCATTTTCTTGGGTTTGAAATTATTTTAGCCTGAATAAAGCCTAGACATTGGAGAGCCAATAGTGGTAAAAATGAAACTGGAAAAATATGAAGATTAGCGAGGTTAGGACACTGAGGGCCTAGTATCTCTTAAGGCTGGGTGTACATAAGGAAAGGAGAAGTGTGAGAAGCCTTTAGTACAGAAAATAATAAGGTATGTGAGAAAGCCACAGCCTCTAGAGCTCTATCTCCTCACCTATGCAGTGAGCAGAGAGGGAACGTTTGAGTCGATTTGTAAGAGGTATGATAAGCTCTGACACTCTGAATCCCTGAACTGGTAGAATGTGACAATAAAACTATACTGTGAAGCAAAGAAATATCCCTGTAAAGGCAGAAGCCTAGTTATAAAATGATCTCTTCATTATAAAATCACAGACACATCAAATAAAGTTTTCAAGCATAGCAATCAACATCGTATACCCAGGATAGAGCCTCCTCTTAGCCAAATACACCAAGAACAGAAACCCGAGGGGGACCCATTAGCCCTGCGTAAGTTAAGGTATGCCTGAAAAAACGCAAGCTCAGTGCAAGCACTTCTGCCTTAGCCACTGAATTAAGGAAATAAAAGGGTTTAGATTATTGCATTTTTTGTGGTTGTTTGCAGAGTACTTCTCTATAAATAACTTTCCAGAGTTAAGCTGAATACTAAGAGTTTCAAAAATGTTTAATGGGTGGCTCTTAAGTAGAAAAAACGTCAGGTAATGAGATGTGAAATTAACTTGGCACATTTAATTCCTTTGCTGTTACATGGTTTTGGTGTTTACTGAACATATGGAATACCTGGATAAAATGGTTTTTATGATAAATGCAATCACATGTCACATTGCAAGCATGTTTCTGTCATAATAAGAGACCCAAAAATTCCATGTGAATAAATTACTGGTTTGAGAATCAGAAAACACTAGTTCTAGTTGTATTTCTCCTACTTCTCAGATGTGTGACACTGGACAAGTGACTTAGTCTCTCTGTTCGTTAGTTTCTTAGCTATAAAATGATGGAAATATGAATAGCACTGGAGTCAATTTCACAACTAGTTTATGAGGTTCCCTGGAAGCATGGATGCAAAAGTAGTTTTCAAATCCTAAAGTGTTTTACAAATCCAATAGGTTATTATAGACACTGTATACTTACATCTGAACAAATTAAAAATACAGAAGGCATTTTCATTTCTGATCGAACCACAAAATAAGAATGGCACATGCTGTCATAGGCAATATAAAAGAAGAAAGCACAAAGACTTAGTGTGGTCCTCAAAGTTTTTAGACTATTCAGAATTAGAGTGTTTCCTTCTATCCACATAAGCATGATCCACACATCCAATTCCAGATAGCAACCCAGAGAAGCAGAAATGCCCACATGGAAATGCCATGAACTCTCTTCCCAATTTTCCACTACAGCCCCGAGTAGGCTAGCCCACAGAAATCAGTACCCAGCAGCTCCTGAAAACTGAAAAATGTATAAAGGAAAGCTTTTACCACATGCACTGGAAAAATAGCAAATAATTTCAAGCCTCACAAAAATTAAAATACTTTAACCTAAAGCTATTGGTGGTGGTGGCAGCATAGTTTTTATCTCTCTGAATAATCCCTGAAATAATTTCTGAAATATATCATTTTGCTATCTTGTTGATAGATCAAGCAGTCAAATTAGATAGATCACCGAGATAGCAAAACCCAAAACACGTAAGTAAATTTGCAATTGCTAACAAAGTATCCCAAACTCCAAAATACAAGTAAGTAGTAATAAGCCACTAACAGCCACACAACCTACATATCAGTGACTATGAGGAGAAAACAGAGTGAAACAAAAGGGCCAGGGAATGACCTGAGAACAGGAGAACATCCATGTCCAATGGGTGTTTGCTGGAAGGCACAGTGGCCAACAGATAACAGCAGCTGAGTGATTATGTCCAGACCAGTAAGAGAGGCATGTAAGAGCCAAAGGTCAGCTCCACAATGTCTCAAGCGGCCTGAGCACCTCCAAACTCTCACACTGACCAGCCAGAGCTCTTTTCCAAAACAGGACACTACACTGAGGAGAAACAGCTGGCAGTGGACTCAGCAATGGACAGGACAAAGTCAACAGGGACAAAGGAAAGAGAAGATATAGATAAAAGTAAAGAAGAGAAAGAGAGCCAAGACAGAAAGCAAACCACCATATTTTAAAAGTGTGAAAACAAGAGAGGGAGTTTGGTGACATCATAAAAGCAATCCTGAACTAAAAGTTCCTTCTTCTAAAAATTCATGGAAATCAATTTTGTGTAAATATGAGCAAAACAAGGATTAAGGTCAAATCCCATAAAAACTTATTAAAGAAAAAAGATAGTAAAGAGCAAAATAACATACTAGAGACAACAAAAGTATGCCAGAAAGAAATGTTCAGAAAACAAATCAAAACTCGAACCTATTATTTCATAACAAGTTAAAAGATACTAAGTAAAGAATACAAGACTTGAAAAAGCAACATAAATTAGAATTAGAAAACACCACCAGCTGATAAATCTCAAGACGAAATTGGACATCAGAGAACAATAGTTTCAGGAATGAAGATTAAACTGGAAGGAAGAAAAAAAATAAGTAAATGTAGCACAAAACACCTTAAGATAAGTAAAAGGTAAAAAGGCAGGAAAAAAATAAATAAAAGATTTAAGAAGATAAAGGATAAGTAAAAGTGACATACATTGAAGACAAAAAACATATGAATAACAAAAATCTCTGAAGAGAAAAACTAAAGCAATGAAACAGTACAAGTACTAAAAATATAACTAAAACATTTCTGAAATAAAAATATAAGTGATTTAAAACTACATATTGAAAAAGTGGACCATGTAACTGACAAATCAAGAACAATCAACATCAAAATGTATTCCAGTAAAATTATTGAACTGAAGAAAAAAAGAAAAGAAAATGTCTGTTGGGAATCTAGACAAAAAAGAAAGTGACTTATAAAGGAAAGAAAATTAGATAATCAATAGACTTTTCAAATTCAATGCTTTATGCCTTAAGAAAATTCAGTAACATATTTAAGATAGACAAAGAAAGAGTATATATGCCAAATATTTTATATTAAAAAAGAATTTCAATTACAAAAAGCATAGACAAAATGCTATTAACATGCAAAGACTCAGGGAATATTGCTCCCACAAACTTTTTGAGAGGAATCTATTATAAACAAATTCAATTTAAAAAAAAATGACTAGAGTGCTTTCAAGATAAATTCTCATGGTTAGTTGTAAAACTAATACTAAATGGGGATTAAGATGAAGGAACTATAATAAGTTTTATTATATGATCTGACAGTGTAGATATATCACAACTATTTTTTAAAGGAGGGGGGAATATGGGGAGAACAAATGAAAAAATAAAATTAGTAGTAGTTGTGTTGATATTGTTATCCTGAGACTTTTTATGCATAATTTGGAATAAAGCAAATGGATAATTTAGGGATATTATAATTCCACCTTTGTGTCCTGAAAAACCACTGTTTTCAGCGTGTAAGAAATAAATTACAGATGTAATATAGAAGACTTTGAGTAGAAACCCTAAAGTCCTAAATTGGAACTGAAAGTATTGATATTAACACTCTCATTTATATTATCTTTAGATAGAAAGGCAGCCCTGTTCACTGTAAAGGCCTAGAAACAATAACCAATCCAGCAGTAATGAACATTCTTAGTATCCAGAATATGATGTTGAACTATAATTTTTCTAGGTCTAGGGCAGGAAATGTGCAAGATAAGCCTAAAACATCTTGTCACAGGATAGCAAGGGAACTATTAAAAACATGTTCAAAGAACTCAACAGCCAACTTGAAGAAACTACTCATGTCCAAAGTTTCAGCTTAAGGTGAAATAAATAAGGTAGGAATTACAATGAACTAAAACTGATAAAATATGTTTAAATTAATCATGACATTTTATAAAAATTAATTGAACAATTTCAGAGGATGTTAGATAACTAATTCATTATCTTAAAAGTCAGTACCTTAAAAACTGGTAGATAAAGGGAAAGGAAACATTTATTCTGACTTTCCTTTATGAACTGTACCACTGAGTATGAGTAATCAACTAGTAGATGCAGAGAAACAGCTTCCTTTTTTTTTTTTTTTTTTTTTTTGAGTCGGAGTCTCGCTCTGTTGCCAGGCTGGAGTGCAGTGGTGCGGCTCTTGGGCTCACTGCAACTTCTGCCCCCTGGGCTCAAGTGATTCTCCTGCCTCAGCCTCCTGAGTAGCTGGGATTACAGGCATGTGCCACCACGCCTGGCTAATTTCTGTATTTTTAGTAGAGATGGGGTTTCACCATGTTGGCCAGGCTGGTCTCGAACTACTGACCTCGTGATCCATCCACTTCAGCCTCCCAAAGTGCTGGGATTACAGGCGTGAGCCCCTGCTCCCTACCAAAACAGCTTCTTATACAGGCATTCCAAATATTAAATTTAAAAGGAATGGTAAAATAGGACTATCGCCATTTTGCAACAACAATAATTTATTGGATCTAGGCACTGAGCATCAAATAACTACTAAATCACAAAAGAGAGACAACCAAACATTATGTGTCTCCTGGAATGAATGAATGAATATGTAATCTTGTCACAGGGATCCAATTTGAGTCTGATCAAATCTGAGAAGCCAACTACCATTTGGAAATACACAGGACAGTGAAACAAAATGGACAGAGAAACAAATTGAACTATATATACCACAAGTATACAATCAGCAAAATACAGGGCGTGTAGAACTCTATGGCTCAAACAGCCTCGGATTTTTTAAAACAAATTGAGGCCGGGCATGGTGGTTCATGCCTATAATCCCAGCACTTTGGGAGGCCGAGGCAGGAGGATAACCTGAGGTCAGGAATTCAAGACCAGCCTGGCCAACATGATGAAACCCCGTCTCTATTAAAAATACAAAAATTAGCTGGGCATTGTGGTGGACACCCATAATCCCAGCTACTCGGGAGGCTGAGGCAGGAGAATCACTTGAACCTGGGAGGCGGAGGTTGCAGTGAGCCAAGATCACACCACTGCACTCCAGCCTGAGTAACAGAGCCAGACAGACTCCGACAAAAAAAAAAAAAAAAGAAAATAAATTGAATAGAAAAGAAAGTGATTGGAGGAATAATCTTTTGATTAAAAGACATTTTAAAAATACATTGAGTTTTTTAAAAAGTGAGCAGCAGTAAAGAAGAGCCTCTAGGATGTAGCCATACTGATTAAGCTATAAATAAATGCAAGGGAATAATTACTATAAAAGTCAAAATAATGGTTAATTGGGGTGGGAAGGAGGCAGATGTAAATGGAATGAGACACATGGAGGGCTTATGGGATGTGCGAATAATAATTGACTTCTTAATGTGCAGATGGTAATTACTGAGATGTTTGCTTTTAAATACATACTTCACTAAGCTATACATCAGTTTTATATAGTTTTCTGTATTGTGTTTTATTATTTAAAAAGAATTTCAAAAATTCTATCCAATTATTTATAACTTCATGATTAACTACACATTAGTTTATTATGAAGAAAGAGCAATATTCTAAAGTATTTTAATTACCTAATAAACACACCATTATTAGCCATTTGACAAAAGCATTCACACATTAATGTGTAACCAGCTACTTATTTTTATTAAAAATAAAAAACCTACTCATTTTATTTACTCTCAGAAAGTGCAGTTGTTTGCAAATATGAAAATAAAATGGCATGAATATTTTAGCAAAATTTAAAATGCAACCAAAGCAATGTTATACTTCTAGATTTTAAGCTTCTAGTCCTTTTCGTTGTGAAACCATTCAGCAAACTATGTAATTTCTATATGGAGCTGCCTTGTCCTTCAGTCAGTAAACTCAGTAAGTGCCAAATTATCTACTAATTCAATTATTGGATAGCTGTTTAATTATTGGGAAACACTGTTGGTGTTTTGCACTCAAACGACATTTTGATACATATTAACAATAATAAGGTATCATCATAAACACTTATCATCAGAATGAAAAAAAAACTAACTGCTGTATTTTTCAAGCTTATTTTCATTTCTGAGAATATTTCCAAGAAACACAATGATGCCTCAAAATGGCTTAAAGTTAACTGTCAATCATTCTTTATGTATAGTATATCAAAATTCAATAATGTGGATCACAGAAGTCAAGAGGACAAGACTTGAGCCTGCAGAATCTCAGCTGAATACCGATGCTTGACTTTCTGTCTGTGGAAACTGGTCCTGTTTCCTCATATTATAAAATAGGGATTATTTCATTTATTTTACCAAACTATGATAATGATTAAAGGAGATAATGAAAACAAAACATTTGCCACAGCAAATATATATATATATATTTATTCATGCTTCCAAATATTTGTTAATATTAATAAAATTAACAAAATGATTGTATTTTATTAATGCATCCAAAATATTTGAATGTATATATGTACATATATTCCAAAAAATTCAAATATTTTGGAAGCATTAATAAAGGCTGACACCATATTTTAGTGGAAGTTAGTGGAAGCGAGTTGCAATAAAAATCTGGAAGACTAGACTGTATCCTCTTTAAGTGTAGGAAAATAAGAAAGTAATGCTAGGTATCAGCAATTTTAGTCATATAATTAACATTACTAAAATAAAAATACTCAAAAAGTTTTTTAGTAAAATACTGAGTCATTTTTTATTTCACTACTCTTATATTGTTTTAAAACAATGCTCTTCATAAGGACTTAAAAATCTTAGTAAATATCGTCTTATTGGCAATAGCTCAGAAAAGTCATTATAAGTTCTGACACTTTGAAAGTACAGCGATATGAAAGTAAACATTAGCTGCTCAATAATAAAATTCTATAGATATTTCCTAAGTAGTCCATGTTAAGTATATTTAACTTCAGAAATATTACACAAAAATAATAAACTTGGAAAATAACTGAACTATAAAGTAGAAATAAAATGTCAAAGAAAGCTTGAATCAGCATATGAGAGAACACTATAAAAAGAATTTTAATAAAAAGAGAAAGACCAACAGATCAATAAATAATTTAACATATGTAACTATCAAGGCAGCTATCTGGAAAAAGTGCAGGCTTTGAGGTCAGATCAGGCCTTATTTTGAATACTGTTTCCACCACTTACTGAGTGACGTCGAGTATATTACTTAAGCTCTCTAAGATGTGGCTCTCCTTAATGAAAATAATATATACTTCATAGCATCTCTATGGAGGACAAATGAGTTTGAATATATTTGCACATTATAGAGACTAAATAAGTTATAACTAAAATTATAACTATTTAATAGGATGTTATCTTTTATAAGTTCCATGAATAAGTCATTTATACAATTCTGGGTACATAAAACTTAACCATATATTGGACTTAGGTCAATTCATTTTTAAGGCCTGAAGGTAGAGTATGCTATGAACATTCTGAATGGACTTGACTAGTTTTAAGGGTTTTTTTTTTTTTCTATTTTATTGATTTAGGCTCTTATCTTTCTTATTTTCTTTATTCTACTTCAGGTTTAATTTGCTTTTGTTTTCCAGATCCTAAGGATAGAAATTCAGACCACCGGTTTTAAATCTCTCTTATTTGAATATAAGCTTTTAAAGCTATATATTTCCCTCAAAACACTGTTTTAGCTGCATTCTACAAATTTTGAGATATTTTCTCTTCATCATTCAGTTTGATACATTCTACATTTTCCCTGTGATTTCTTTGACCCACGTGTTCATTAGAAGTGCATTGCTTAATTAACAATTAATTGACACTTTTCTAAGTCATTATTTTTATTTCTAAGTGAATTGTGTTGTGCTCAGAGAATATAATCCACATGATTTCAATCTTTCGAAATGTACTGATATTTATTTTGTGGCCTAATATATAGCCTGTGTTGATGAACACTCCATTAGTAGGTAAAAGGGATATATATTCTGCAGTTGTTAAGTGTAATGTTATATAAATGAAAATTAGGTTAAAGTGTTGTTTGGATCTTCTATATTTTAACTGATTTTCCAACTATTCTTTATATTATTAATTACTGAGAGAAGCATATTAATGTTCTGAGCTATTTTTCCTATTTCTCCCTTTAGTTATTCTTTTTGCCTATTACTTTTGAAAGTACATTATTATGTACACATATTTAATATTGATGGCAGTGGCAGGCCGTCCATAGAGGCCACTTCTATCACGTTGACTGCAGTAGGAAGGCATAGGAGGTGACAGCAGGACTGGCTGCAGGAGCAGCAGTGGCAGCAGTGGGAACCCTGTGCCCTGCACTCCACATCCCTGAGGCAGCTGACTGTGCCACCCCCACCATTACCTGGCTGGGCAGGACCCACCTTCAGGCTTGGAGCCTCCTCCGCTCCAGACCCTGACCCCATGTCACTGCTCTCACCCACCACCCGTGCAGAAAGGGTGTGGGGAGAAGTCAGACAGTCCCCGGAGCCCGCCCTTGGGAGCCCCACAGAGCCTGCCATCCTAGGGGCTACTGTGATGGGGCTGAACCAAGCCACCCACCAGCAGAAGAGCAGCACAGCTGGGCATCATGGCGGCCCCCAGAAAGACCCTGAGGAGTTGGCATCCCCATCGCTGCCCCTCCTGCCTGCACCACCAATGGGATCTGCCTCCATCACCACCATCAGCACTACTGCCAGCACCAGGGATGACGTGGTCCTCCTGTGAGCTACGTGGTTCCTCCTGGAGCCAGGACACAGCCATGGCAGCTCAGGCAACACTCCCAGCTGGGGTCAGCACTCACATCACCAACTGCTCCTTGGGTGCACCTGCTGGGGACCATGGCACCCTGCAACTGCTGAACACTTAAGTGCAGAACAAGTGGGGCCCAGAGTGAGTGGCCAGAGAGGGGCCCAGTGAGGACCTGGAGCCCCCGCCCCAGGCTGCGAGGAGGTGCAGCCAGTGCTGCATGCTCTATGAAGCTGGCAGAAGCTGGGGACAAGTGGGAGCCCTGTCCCTTCCAAGTTGGTGGGGCAGGAGCTCCCCACGTGCAGCTGTAGCCGCCTCCCACAGCTCAGGCCCTGGGAATCTTCATGCTCTTGGGGGCCCGGGAAGGCCCTCTGTCCCCAGTAAGCTCAGAGGTGCCTGCTCCCACTAGCTGCCTTTTTCCCACTGTCAGAGCCTCCTCCAATCTCAGAGCGAGATCAGGGCTGAGACTGGGCATTGGCCAGGCCAGGTGTGCCCAGGCTTGGGGCAGTGATGACATGACAGCCCCCTGCTGCCTCAGCCCCCTCCCGACTTTGGACACCAACAAGCATGGGAAGGAGGCAAAGGGAAGGCTGAGGACAGCCTGGCACTGGCCTGCAGGCATCCCTTGGCATTAACAGACTGGGTGCCACGAATGGTGGCAGGAGACAGGTTTCTGGGCAGAAGGGAGCATGTCCCTGGTGAAGCCCCACCTTCAGGCTGAGGAGGGCCTAAAGCCTGAGGGCTGAGCTGACAGTCCTGTGGACCAGAGGGGGAACTTGCAGTGCTTTTCCTTGGGTCCATCCTTGGCCGCCCCTGAACCAACCGCATGCACTTCCTCCCATGTAAGGCCCATAACCACCCCCTGGACTCAGCCAGGCTGGAAGAGAGGACAGAGAGACAACAGGAAGACAATAGGATGACCTGCCTGCTGAGATGAGCCACCCACTCACTGTAGGGCCTCCTCTGCTGAGAGCTGCAGAGACAACAAAACAACCTGTCTGCAGAGAGGAGCTTCTCATTCTAGCATCTCCTCTCTGCTAGGAGCTCAACACCTGTTGGGACACCCTGACTGCAGAAAGGAGCTACCCACTGCACATCTCCTCTGAGCAGTTTTATCACTCAATAAAGCTCCTCTTCATCTTCCTCACCCTCCACTTGTCTGTATACCTCATTCTTCCTGGTCACAGGACAAGAACTCGGTACCTGCTGAATGGTGAGGCTAAAAGAGCTGTAACACAAACAGGGCTGAAACCTGCCCCCTGCTTGCCACATGGTGGGCAAAGAGAAGGAGAAAAGAGCTGCAGCCCTTCAGGGAGCCCAGACCTAGGAGCTCCCTGAGCCAGGGCTGTGACTCTCTCTTTGGGGCCCTGTGGTTCCTGGTGTCTTCAGACTTCTGGGTGACACTGCATTCCCAAGTGCCAGCCAGGGAAGCTGCTTGCAATGCAACTGGTCCAGCCACAGCCTCACAGGGAGCCAGTGCCCATACCAGCACCTGCAGCTGCCTGCCCCATGGCAGCAACCAGTGTATCTAACTGTGCACAGTGGTCGGACCCCATGCTTACTCTCACCCCTCACCATTCCATGCCTGACTCACCCTTGAGGCAGGGCATCCAGGCTGGTAGTGTGAACCAAGTGCAGCCTGCCAGGCCAAATGGGCGGAATGAACCCAGTGGGTCCAAGCAAAACTCAGGCAAAGATAAGAGCAGCCACAGATGTTTCTGGCCAGAAAAAGGAACCCCAAAGATGCCACAACATCTTGGCGGCTCATCCAGAATCTGCAGAAGGGTGAGTAAAAGAGAATCTGTCCTTTTGGTCATTTTTTCAGAGTTCTTAAACTTCACAATAGCAAAAATGAAAGAAAAATACTGGGCCTCTGTCAGCCAGTTAAAAGGAAGTAGTGTGGCCGCCAGACTTAAGATAAGGAGGAGGCCGGGCATGGTGGCTCACGCCTGTAATCCCAGCACTTTGGGAGGCCGAGGTGGGCAGATCATGAGGTCAGAAGATCAAGACCATCCTGGCTAACACAGTGAAACCCCATCTCTACTAAAAACACAAAAAATTAGCTGGGTGTGGTGGCGGCCGCCTGTAGTCCCAGCTACTCGGGAGGCGGAGGCAGAAGAATGGTGTAAACCCGGGAGGTGGAGCTTTCAGTGAGCTGAGACTGCGCCACTGCACTCCAGCCTGGGTGACAGAGCCAGACTCCATCTCAAAAAAAAAAAAGATAAGAAGGATAGGCTTCCTGCAGAGGACACTGTCAATCCCCCATCACCCTCAGGTGTTGGAAATGTTGGCTTTGTTCCATTCCACTTTCCTTTATGGAGGTCTAGGCATTGTGTGAGACTGGAAGGAAGTCCTGGGGAAACTGAGGGTATCTGGTGAAGGCTACACCTCAGTATTATCCAAAGTCTTCTGGACTAACTCCAGTCCCCAGCTGCTCATTAGGTTGTCAGCTCTAGGACCTCCAGTCTTTCCTATCATTCTTTCTTTCATGGCTTTCATGGTACCTATACCTTCTTTATATACAATATTAAGAATGTTGTTGCAGGCCAGGCGTGGTGGCTCACACCTGTAATCCCAGCACTTTGGGAGGCCGAGATGGGCAGATCACGAGGTCAGGAGATCAAGATCATCCTGGCTAACACAGTGAAACCATGTCTCTACTAAAAATACAAAAAATTAGCCAGGCGTGATGGCAGGCACCTGTAGTCCCAGCTACTCAGGAGGCTGAGGCAGGAGAACGGCATGAACCTGGGAGGAGGAGCTTGCAGTGAGCCAAGATCGCACCACTGCACTCCAGCCTGGGCAACAAAGTGAGACTCCATCTCAAAAAAAAAGAATGTTATTGCAAACCACAGAGATATTACTGGGAAGAATGAGCATTTGGGTTAGTCATCAAAAGTATAAAATGGAAGGTTAAGAGAAGTACAGATGAAGCAAAGTATGCCTTTGCCAGATACCCTCAGTTTCCCCAGGACTTCCTTCCAGTCTCACATAATGCCTAGACCTCCATAAAGGTATCTATATGTAAATTTGTGGCAAAAATGTTCTTGTCATATCCTTGGTTGCCAACTTAGCGCCAAGCACCTTGAGGCACAGAAAAGAAGCATAGCCCCAGGAGAGAAGCATTAAGTTCAATACTATCTTGCAGCTGGATCTTTTCTGTAAATGGAAGGGCAAGTGGTCCAGGGTCCTATATGTGCAGGCCTTCTTTGCCTTGCAGGATAACCCGGACCTTTGTTGATGTTGTAGAATTGATTCAGTCCTCCTAGTGGTCATCTCAGGAGAGGCTGTAAGGGACAATTCCAGGAATATAGGGAAGCAAACCCCAGTGGCACCTCCAGCAGGGTAATCAAGCCCCTCTGCTCCTCCCTATCCAGATTCTCTCAAGCTTTCTCCAGCCTAAAAATCCTCATTTTAAGCAGGTGCCTGTCTCACTCCTGCCCCTACAACAGATACCTGATGAATATGGCCCCATTAAGGGACAGGTCCCCTTTTCTCTACAGGACTTAAGGTAAATGAAGCAGGATCTTGGCAAGTTTTCAGATGGCCCTGACAGGTATATGGAGGCTTTCCAGAACTTAACCCAAGTATTTGAACTCTCCTGGAAGGATGGCATGTCTGACCACCACTGAAAAGCAGGCCACCCTGCAAGTGACAGAGAACTTTGAGGATGAGCTTTATATGTTATATAGGGCCATTGAAGGGGAGGAGCTTTACCCAACTGGAAGAATAGCAGTACCATTATAGGACCCTAAATGGGACCCCAATGATGAAATGGGAGAATGGAAGAGGAAACACTTTCAGGTGTGCATATTGGAGGGCTTATGAAGGGCTAGGACAAAGCCTCTCAATTATACCAAGCTATCCATTGTAGACCAGGGATTAGATGAGAATCCCACTATCTTCCTGGGTAGGCTAAGAGGGGCCTTGATAAAGCATACCTCTCTATCTCCTGATTCAGTCAAGGCACAGCTAATCCTAAAAGATAACTTTATCACACAGGCAGCCCCCTGATATCAGGAGCAAGTTACAGAAACAGGCTAAAGGACCAGATAGTACTTTAAAGAACTTCCTGAAAGTGGCCACCTCAGTTTTTTACAATAGGGTCCAGGAGGAAGTCCAGAAAAATGGAAAGAAAATAAAAGAAAAAGGCAGAGGCTCTAATGGCTACGTTGCAAGCTCACAAACCCCAGAGTCCCTGAGATGCACCTGTTAACTGCTACAAATGTGATAAGCCAGGGCAGTTTAGGAAGGGCTGTCTGGACAGTGGGAGGAAGCCACCTTGACCCTGTCCAATTTGCAATTGGGACCATTGGAGAGTGTACTGTCCCCAGAGACACAGGTCACCATGTCCAGAACCAGTCTCTCAAATGGTCCAACAGGGCTGATGGGTCCTGAGGCTCCTCTCCCTATCTTCTGTGGTTCAGACCGCTATTACCATTTCGGAGCCCCAGGTGATTCTGGAAGTCGAAGGGAATAAGGTGGACCTCCTCCTGGACACTGCAGCAGGCTTTCACTTCTCTTCTCCTACCTAGGCCCCCTTCTCTCTTAGCACAACTGTGAGAGGCATCTCAGGTCTCTTTCCTCCTCCATGTCAGGACTCAACATAATTCTATGAATACAGGAAACTTTTCTATGTGAGGGGTTAGCTTTTTTCCTTTCAGGAGGCACCTTATTAGGCCAAGTCCCCAATTCCAGGGACTCACTTTCTCGCCCTTGTTTGAGGAGGGCCTGGTCCCACAGACTCACCTACTTATGACAGAGAAACAACAGAGGAGCTGCCCCTGCCAGTTGCTAGCTGTGATTTGCCGAGGGCCAGCTGGGACTAACTTAATGAATCCATACACCCTTCTGAGGCACCTTTTTGTCCCAAGCTTTGGTTTGAAGCCCTGGAACGGAACACTAGACCTGAGGCAGATGACAGCTGGAATCAAGGGGCACAGCTCAGGTGAGCATAACTAATTCCTGCTGATTAGGCCCTCCCCCTCCATGGATGGAGTTCATGCTCACATCCATGACATAGATAAGGTCTAGGAAATCCCAAGGCTACCAACAGTGGGAGGATAGGGCAACACAGAGGTAACTATGAATATTGCTACTCACTAGGCCTCCCTGTTACATGGGCGAAGGTTGCACTTGCACCCATGGGATGGCACCTGCAAAGGTCACTGGGACTCAGGGATGTAAGGATGGAAGAAGAAAAGGGGATGCCTTTTTTTCTCTCCATCATGTACCCTGAGTATTTGCTAAAGAGAGAGAGGAACAAAGGGATAATGTTTTCCCCTTTCCAGGTGAGTAACCAACCATCTGCAGCCTGAACTCCTCTCAAGCACATCCTAAATCACCAGAACTCCTTTGACCCTCAGACACTGGAGAAAGAAAAAGATTTTTTCATTTTTCCTTCTCTGTCCTCTCTAATCACACCTTTGTACCACAGGACACTCCCCTCGGATGCATCTTTCAAACTGGGAAGAGTTTAATTTCCCCAAACCTTCAACTTCCTGACAACATCTTGAAGAAGAGAAACATCTCATTTTCTGTTCCCCCTTCATAGGACTCCAGGGTCAATAGGGCTCCATGGCTCAGGAAAGGGGAACCCAGAGCCTGACAGGCCCGCAAAAGGGTAAAAGTTCTTGCCAGTCAGACTTCTGACCTCTCTCTCTGTGGAAACTAGTTGTAGGAATATAAAAATCACTGTATTCCCTGCCCCTTCATGAGTTAAAAAGCCAGAAGTATTGGCAATTTGGTATTGCTAAGGTCAGGTAATAAGAGATTTAAAAGGACTTCTTAAAAAAAAGGAGCATTATAGTTAAAAGTCAGCTTAATTAAAGATAGATATCCAAGCTGTAGGTATATTTTAAAGGCCTTTATGTCTTTTCTCTTCATGGATCTTGTTTTTCTGGAAAAAGGTTTTTTCTTCTCAGTTGACTGAATTATTTTTCTCCATTTTTGTCTTGCCACTCTAAATGCATCCATGAGGGGATCCAAGATGACTTCTGATGGCCTGGGACTCCCTGGGAAAATGGAAGAGGCACCACCAATTCTGTTTTGGGAAAAATCTCTGTTTTCCTCATGGAAACCGAGGAATTAGAAGTGGAGGGATCCCTCTTAAAATCTGTTTTTTGTCTTCCAGCTATGCCTGTTTATTAGGCCTTAGAAACTGCATGCTTCCTAGCCTTGATTCTTGAAGGCCTCCAACCTGAGGCCAGCAATCCAGTTAAGAGATTGGCACATGAAAAAATCTTACAACTACTGGATCTCCTTCTGTCTGTCTGTGTAGTTTTATATGTGTTATATGTGTGATGTTTATATAAAAAAGAGTACTGATTGGCTTAAAAAATAAGTGCTTAGATTAAATATTTTGAAAGAAAAATCTGAAAAATAAATCTGTAATGCCTTTTAGTTCACATGACTTTAACCTTTCAGAAATAAAAATCTTTTCAAAATGTAGACATATGGGCTAAATTACTATGGCCTAAGTTACCATTATAACATGTAATTGAGACTACTGAATATAGATTTACATGCAAGGTATGTAATGAAACTAGAATGTGTCTTTAGTAAAAGAGTATAAGAAGGTATGGGAATGCAAATTTTTGCCTAGTTTAGAGGGTTAAAGGGTTGTTTTAAATAAGATAAAGCTAAAGGTTTAAACAAATTGTGGAAGGTTTATAAAGATTGATCTTGAAAGAAATTCTGCATGTGAACATATTGATTAAATTCAAAAGTGTATTCTTTGGTTTTTCTGTAAAATGAACATTGAAATAAAAGCATAAAGAGGGTTTCTTAAGGCACTGATCTGATGTTTTATAAAATCAAGTGTTTTAGGCCTTTAACATATTTGGTAGGCTTCCAAAAATCAAATTTCATCTTCAAAATTGTCTTTTCTAACCCCTAACTTTTGGATGCTACAGAGGGCCCATGGAGCATCCAAAAGAGAGATAAACAAGATTACTTGACATATTTAGTTACATAGGGTTGCCAAAATAACGTGGTGTTTGATCTTCTTCCGGTTATATTTTAATGAATAATGTTAATATGTGTTCCAAAATTGTATGGGATTTCTAAAATTCTAATCTCTGAGTATGGGTTATCAATCATAATTAGGGTTATTGTGTTAGGTTAATGTAGCTATACTTCTTCATAATATCTACTGATGGTTGCTTTCAAGATAACATTATGTGTCTCAAATTTAACACAGTTATATTCACATTAAAACATTACTTCACGTAAAATGTAAGAGCCTTACAATAGTATGATTATCCTTAATCACCTTTTTAGTGCTTTTGTTATAAATCCCACAATACCACATTGTTTCTATTTCAAAAATAACTTGGTATTTTAAGAACTTTTTAAAAGGTAAAACAGTCCTTCATACATACCCATATATTTACCATTTCTGATTCTTCTCATGTTTCTTCTGTACCTTAAAGTTTCAATCTAGTATCATTTCCCTCATCCTGAAAATCTTCCTTTAGTTTCTTATAATAAAAGTCTGCTGGTCTCTCAGATTTTGCTTATCTGTAAATATCTTCATTTTGTTATAATTGGGGGGGGTTAGTTAGTAGATAAAGAATTTTAAGGTGGCAGTTTTTATTTTCCCTGTAGCACTTTAAAGCTAATGTTACATTTGTTCTGGCATCCATTGTTCCTGATGAGGTCAGCTGTAATTCTTGTATCATAATCCTGCATGTGATTAATGTGTCTTTTCCTCTGGATGTTTTAAAGATTCTTCTTTTTACATATTTAGTTTTCAACAGTTTACTATTATGTACTTAGGTATAATTTTACTTGTATTGATCTTGTTTGTATCACTTCCAAATCTGGGGCTTCTTTCTGAGCAGTATAAAGAATCTACACTCTAGGTCTCTTTCAGAGAGTATAATCTTTAATTAGATATTAGTCAGCTATTTAGTGCTAACCAAAATCCTAACAAAAATAAATTACATATCATAGTTAACACCTCACAGAAACACCTGACCTCAGTTGGATGTCATTCATGTACTCGCAGATTTAAGATAGCATTATTAAAGGAAAGAGACATGTAATATAAATAAACTATATAATTTTATATTTAAAATGTTCATTCTTCCATGCCTCAGTGGGGAAAAATATCCAGATGAAAAATCTGTTTTAGAATTTACTGCCAGGAAAAAGCTTTGTCTCTGCAAATAACTGTCCTATTTCCCACTTTCTAACAGGACAGCCCAAAAGTGGACACTCACAGCTAGCCAATAGATATTATTATTTCTGTCTTGTAATAATTTTCTTTCATTCTAAACAAATTTAATTGTTATGTTTTTTCTAAGTCTTTCCTTAAGGAGAGGACCAGTAAATCAATGCAGAAACTAAAACACATATACACAAAAGAGAGGGTAAGGCACAAAAAGAAAGACAAAGTTTATGAAATAGCATCCATCCCAATGTTTGGTATTCTTAAGGTAGTGAGTCTCAACCAGGAGTAAGTTTGCTCCCCAGGGAACATTTGACAATATCTAGAGACATTTTGTCTTGTCACAACAGAGAGGGTGTATATTAGTTCATTTTCAAGCTGCTGATAAAGGCATACCCAAGACGGGGTATTTTATAAAGGAAAAGAGGTTTAATGGACTCACAGTTCCATGCAACTGGAGAGGCCTCACAATCATGGCAGAAGGCAAAAGGCATGTCTTACATGGTGGCAGGTGAGAGAGAATGAGAGCCAAGCAAAAGGGGAAACCCCTTATAAAAATCACCAGATCTCATGAGACTTATTCACTACCATGAGAACACTATGGGGAAAGTGCCCCCATGATTCAATTATTTCCCACCAGGTCCCTCCCACAACACATGGGAATTATGGGAGCTACAATTCAAGATGAGATTTGGGTGGGATGGAAACGAGTCCCCTACAACAAAAAATTATCTATGCCAAAGTTAGTAGTGCCACTATTAAGAGACCCTGCTTTAGTCTGTTTCCACTATACATTTTTCAGGTTGTTTTTACAACTATAGGCATAAATTAAGTATCACTAATCAGTATCCAAATTAATAGCCAAAACAAATGAAGAAATAGGCTGATTCATCTCCACTGTAGTGACTATGCCTGTAATTAAAATAATCAAAAGTGTACAGGTGCTACTCTCTGTTCTCTGAATACAGGCCCCGTGGTTATGTGTTTTGTTACTATTGCTTTGATTTGTTTTTGTTTGTTTTTTCTTTATTTCAGCAGCAAAAAGACTCACTCAGTTTATATGTGCTGATGATGTTAGCATACTGAACTGAACAGCATTACACCCAAAATCCATGGATGATTTATTAAAGAAATAATTTAGAAGCTATAAATTATAGGTAAAATAGATGGATACAACTGACAACCAGATTCAAATGTTTATATTCCTCTCCTTATTCTGAGCTGGGTACTATGTGAACATCTCACACAGGTATAACTCTTAAGTAAATTTCTCTTCCTGCTAACTAATTCATAAAGGTATGAATGCCTCTATTTTCTACTTTACCAAAATAAAATTTGAAACATTTAAGAATATTTTTGACTATTTACATTGTTTTTGGTTATTACTTCGTATACAAAAATCTATGTTGACTCTTCTAATCTCTTTATAATTAGCATGTTTCTAAAATGACACAGAGAGGTTTGGGGTACTCCAGTGAGCTCAAGTTTAAGTGAATAACTAAAAAATACATTTTCTCATGGTACGTTTGGTCTTCTGGATAAATATACCTTATGAAAAAAGTGTTTCATTTCATCTGTTATTCCCTGAATACTTGGCCAATGTCCTTCACTGGCTGCAGTAGAAATTAGTTCCTACTAAGAAATCATTCTCAAAGACAGAATGTGCTCCTTCAAATTACTGGCTTAAAAACACCACAGATTCTTCAATTAGGTTCTTAAGACAACATTTCATATAAATGCCTTAGCACTTTTATTCCCTCAAAATAAAGTGAGTAAAATAAGCTGACTTACTAGCATTTTAATCGCATGGTGGTAACAAGTCATAAGTTAAATTGAACAACATGATCTTAATGCTTGTCACAGAACAACCACGAAATCTGACTAATTAGGTAATCTCAAACTTGAAAAGTTCATAGATTGGATAAATAACAAAGGTTTAATTAATGCCATGTTCCTCATACATTAGGTTAAAGAGAATTGGAAGTTAGAAAGTGTTGACATCCCGATGGGCTTCAAATCAGAAAACGTGCTGATTTTTAACATTAACTAAACTTTTTAAAGACCTTTCTCTTTCAGTGTAAAGTTAAATTGCACACTCAAATTGTTGAATGCCAATTTTGAGGTCAAGCTGTGTTCAATGTTGCCAGAAGAATTAGACTGCCTTTTAAATATTATATATCTAGGTCAAGTAAATTTGCTTCAAATTCTACAATAAAAGACTTTTAAAAAGTTAAAAATTGACAATTCTACTGTAATGTTCTTTATGTAGTTTCTAGATTTAGAAAGACACCATGGTTTTAATGCACCAGAATTATGCTCACAAAGACACCAGAAATCAACAATTTTATTTTTTCTATCAACAGTTCTCAGAAATGTGAATATGGTCCTTTGCCAGGCACCTATTCATTAGCATTGTGTGGGACATGATTCTTCTTTATATGGGATATCTTTAATACTACAATATCCAAATGCAAGCACTGACAATAAAATAAGAACATATTGGGAAACATTCTATGTTACCTACATATAAGAAATGTATAATGGAAGTCTTGAGAATTATTAATTCTCCTAATTAGACAAGAGGGAGCAATAAAGACAGCTTTATTTCTATTGCCCATGCAATATTTTTCACTTTCTCAGTTTTAAAATGTTTTAAGATATATGTATTCTTGAAAATGTTAAACAAAAACTGGTAATTTAAGATATACTCTTCATCATGCTTCTTGATTTATTAAAATTTTAAGACCATAAACACCTGCTAGAAATATTTCATAAAAAGATGCTGTATTTATAGTTTCTTTTTGGTTTGAGATATATGAGCGAAATTGTAGGAGTAAATAGCTACACGTGTGTGTGTGTTTGTAAGATTGTATTCTGACTAAATAAAGCAAAATACACAGGCTGTTTAATAACTAGAATGTAACAGCTGTCCCCACCACCATAGTTGAGGTGAGCTTTACGTTTTCTAAATGACTGTGCCATTTAATGGCAATTCCTCATGTACCATGTTATATTGACTACAGTTGTCAATATAAATAGCAATATATTTTAAAATACTATAAATACTATATTTTAAAATACCATATCTTAAATATATTTAAATACATAAATTAATTAAAATATCTTTAAATACTATCTTTAAAATATGTTTTTAACTATTTTTAAATATAGTTAATATAGTTATTACAGCATTTTTAAATGCTCTCTTTTAAAATACTATATTTAAAAATACTGTTATAGTACGAATTTAATTGCTACTAAAATCTGGTATGCCATTGTTGTTTTATTAGATTTAATGTCATTTTTTCCCTATTTCATCTTCCTTGAAGTTAAACCATATTTCTCTCTTATAATCTTTAAATTAGTGCCAGACACATAGTATGCATTCAACACATATATGATGGCTAGTTCCATAAAAGCAGAGAACTGGCTTTCTATCGGACAGTTTTAAGAGAGATGTCCACATCAAAATAAAATCCTGCCATGTCTTTTTTCACCTTCAATAGCTGTTCCTCACCAGACATTCATAGTATCTGTTTAAGCTTTGCACTGAAAACTCCTCGCTTCGTGTCTGATTTATCCTATTCTCTGAGTCACCTGACTTTACACCACCAGATCACTCAGGGTGATTGCCCCATCAAGGATGATGTTGTTTTACTGATTGTGAAGAAGGATTTCAGTGTTTCTGTGAAGTGTATCAATGGAGACTTGTTTGAGACTTGAATACACTGTCTTTATAGTCCAGAAAGAGGGTCTCATTAAACAGAAGTGCTCTGTGCTTGGATTTCCTTTGGGGAAAGCATTATTATTAGTATTGTGCCCATATTACAAATAAAATAACTGAGATATAGAAAGGTAGTCAAAGTCACGCTGTTAGAAAGGGGTTGAAGTCAGTTGTCTTTGATTTTGTATAAGATGTGGGTTCACCTTTCCCTGAAGATAAATTACACACATCGCAATAAGGGGAGGAGATATGTAATGCCTGCACAATACCTGGGAAGTGTCTCCCTGTCCCCAAAATGTTTATTGATTGTTTAATATATCTATTTTAAAAAGCCTACATAACCACTGAGTTAACAAAAAGAAAAATCACGGCGAGGCGCAGTAGCTCATGCCTGTAATCTCAGCACTTTGGGAGGCTGAGGCGGGCAGATCACTTGAGGCCAGGGGTTTGACACCAGCCTGGCCAAAAGGATGAAACCCCATCTCTACTTAAAAAACAAAAAAATACAAAAAATTAGCCGGGTATCATGGTGGAAGCAATACTCCATCTTAAAAAAGAAAAGAAAAAAAGAAATCACTGAAGCTAAACATGTCTGCTGCAAGGGAGGAAATGAGAGGTTTCTGCACACCTTTCCTCTTTCTCATGGTCACCCACTTGTGCCTCGAGAGCTTGACTGTATGTAGCAGACAAACCTTCCTAGGTCTGCTACTTACAACAAAGTGAGCCCTGCAATACAGGGGCATGCTGTAATAGCTAAAGATTTGGTGATACTCCGCATAGGCATAATACATGCCAAGCACTGTTTTAAGGTCTTGCACATAGTGCTACTCAAAAGAGTGGAAGTTAGCATTTCACTATGAAGTACCGAATATGAGAATAAGCACTAAAATTCTTTTATAGCAAATTAATGGAGTTTCTTTTGTTCAATCTACTTTCTAAAATTGAAAGTAGTATTAATGCCCTTGTTTCTTTGCTTCATTTTTCTAGCAATTTATTTCATTATGTTTTACAAAAATATCAGTAATAGATTAGAAATTTAAGAAAAATATAGATAACACCATAGATAATATGAAGATTACTCCTCTATGTATATTGACTCCTTTAATTCTTATAATTCAATGAAGTGGCTTTGATTAGCCACATTTTCAGGTGAAGATAAGATACAGAGAGGTTAAGCAAATGTAGACAGTAGGTGACAAAGCAGAAATTCAATCCCAAGCATTCAGGTACCAAGACATGTCCCTAACCACAATAGTAAATCGACTCTCCCAAACCCATCTTTGTTGAATATTGGAAAAGCTGTGTTGAAAATATAGAAACAAAGGTGTCAATACGATATGGGCACCCTTCATTTTATTGTGCTTTCCTTTACTACACTTTGCAGATATTCCATTTTTTACAAATTGAAGGTTTGTGGCAACCCTGTGGCAACCAAGTTTACTAGCACTATTTTTCCAAACAGCGTGTGCTCACTTCATGTCTCTGTGTCAGCATTTTTAGCAGTATTTTTTAATTAAGGTATGTACATATTTTAGACATAATGGTATTGCACACTTAATAAGCTACAGTATAATGTAAACATAACTTTCATATACACTAGGAACACCAAAACATCTGTGTGACTTGCTTTATTGCGCTAATTGCTTGAGATGGCCTAGAACCAAACCTGCAATATCTCCAATGTATACCTGTAATTCCTTGACTCCTCTCATGCCCAGAGACTCCTGTCTCATGGTGATTGTAAAGTAGTGCTGAGGTTTACCCAACCCAGAGAAGGGGGTTGTCCTTGACATTGTCTTTACCTCCTCATTGGAGTTCATATGGAACTCTCATTTGCTGGTTTCCTCCCATTGGCAAGGTTCTTCAAAGCATGGCAGGCTCTCTCTATCTGGAGTATTTAGAATCTGAGGTTCTCTAACTCAGTCAAGCCACAGGCCACTTCTTACAGATAAAATCTTGTGAAGATATAAGTTATATGCAATCATGAAACAAATACATATTGAAAGCCTGCTCTATGTAATGACCTGTAATTCTCTTTTACCTATGTATGTTATAAATATACATATGTAAATTCTAATTTGTGTATACATATGCATATATACATGCATAAATGTACACATAGTAAAGTTTTACTCTTCTTATTTTAAATCCATTTGATTTGAATTTTTTTTTTTTTTTTTTTGGGACCGAGTCTCAACTCTGTCCCCCAGGCTGGAGTGCAGTGGTGCGATCTCGGCTCACTGCAAGCTCCGCCTGCTGGGTTCACGCCATTCTCCTGCCTCAGCCTCCTGAGTAGCTGGGACTACAGGCGCCCACCATTGTGCTCGACTAATTTTTTGTATTTTTAGTAGAGATGGGGTTTCACCGTGTTTGCCAGGATGGTCTTGATCTCCTGACCTCGCGATCCACCTGTCTCAGCCTCCCAAAGTGCTAGGATTACAGGCGTGTTGATTTGAATTTTTAAAACTCATATTCTGAGTTTTAAATACTTAAATACTATGATATTGGCTTAGAATTTGAATCAATTTGCTCTTAATAAGAAGAAATGTGTTTAGCCTTTCTAGATGTACTTCATTTATCCTTTGCTTTTGCTCTTCCTTCTACTCGCATTACTATTTTCTTCCTTGTGAGTCATCACAGTGCAGTGGATAAAGAATAGAATTTGGAGCCAAAGTAAGGGAGTTTGAGGTCTGATTCTTCCACTTTTCCATTCAACAAATATTGAGCATCTATTATAGATGAAGACACTGTTCAAATTGTTGGAGATATGGCAGTACTTGAGATGACAAACTTTCTGCTCTCATGGAGTTGACCTTCTAATGGATAAAGACAGGCATTAAACAAATACACTAATGAATAAAGAGGTAATAATAGGTGGCTACGAAGAAAAAATAGTGATTGGACAGAAAGTGCCTGATAGAGAGGGGAGTTTTAGATTATGTATCAGAGAAGCCATCTCTGACATGGCAAGAATTGAACCAAGATCATAATACCAAGCAAGAAGTTGACATTTAACAAATGGGGGAAAAAGAATTTCAGGGGGAGGAGCCTGGTATCATAGTTGCAAGTATCAGAAAAAAAAAATAGTTCAATTGAAAGATAAAAGCTATTGTCTAGCATAGTGGAAATTCAAAGAAAAGTATAGTTAAGGGGTGTCTCAACTATACTTTTGAGAGGCTCTGTGACCTTCTCAACCTGGCCTCACATATACATCAGCTTTAATCCTGAGATGGTGGCAGAGGCTGCCAAAGTCCCAGCTCCATGTGACAATACACAAACAAAGAGACAGTTTCTTCATAGTACTCTATTTTAAGGGCAAGAAAATGCTTCCCAGAAATGTCTAGCAAGCATTCCCTGTGGGTCGCTGGCCTGAAGATCGTCATCTGTCCATTCTTCACTCAATCTCTGTGAACAAGGAAGGTCCTTGTATTAACTAGCATGAGCCTGGGACCCTGGTACAATCACTAGCAAAGGAATGGGAACACCATGATTAGCTTCAACTACTCAGAATTAACCCTGGACCATGAGTCAATCCCACAAAATGTGTGGCTACAATGAGTAGAGATGAGCATTTGGACAAAAAATGTATGGTATCAAGAAAAGGCTGGATTTTTTTGAGCCAAGATAGCCAAATAGGAACAGCTCCAGTCTACAGCTCCCAGCATGAGCAACACAGAAGACGGGTGATTTCTGCATTTCCATCTGAGGTACCGGGTTCATCTCACTAGGGAGTGCCAGACAGTAGGCGCAGGACAGTGGGTGCAGCGCACCATGCGCGAGCCGAAGCAGGGCAAGGCATTGCCTCACTCAGGAAGCACAAGGGGTCAGGGAGTTCCCTTTCCTAGTCAATGAAAGGGGTGACAGACAGCACCTGGAAAATCAGGTCACTCCCACCCTAATACTGCGCCTTTCTGATAGGCTTATAAAACGGCACACCAGGAGATAATATCCCACACGTGGCTCGGAGGGTCCTACGCCCACGGAGTCTCGCTGATTGCTAGCACAACAGTCTGAGATCAAACTGCAAGGCGGCAGTGAAGCAGGGGGAGAGGCGTCCGCCATTGCCCAGGCTTGCTTAGGTAAACAAAGCAGCCGGGAAGCTCAAACTGGGTGGAGCCCACCACAGCTCAAAGAGGCCTGCCTGCCTCTGTAGGCTCCACCTCTGGGGGCAGGGCACAGACAAACAAAAAGACAGCAGTAACCTCTGCAGACTTAAATGTCCCTGTCTGACAGCTTTGAAGAGAATAGTGGTTCTCCCAGCATGCAGCTGGAGATCTGAGAACGGGCAGACTCCCTCCTCAAGTGGGTCCCTGAGCCCTGACCCCTGAGCAGCCTAACTGGGAGGCACCCCCAAGTAGGGGCAGACTGACACCTCACACGGCCGGGTATGCTTCTGAGACAAAACTTCCAGAGGAAGGATCAGGCAGCAGCATTCGCAGTTCATAAAAATCCGCTGTTCTGCAGCCTCCGCTGCTGATACCCAGGCAAACAGGGTCTGGAGTGGGCCTCTAGCAAACTCCAACAGACCTGCAGCTGAGGGTCCCGTCTGTTAGAAGGAAAACTAACAAACAGAAAGGACATCCACACCAAAAAACGATCTGTACATCACCATCATCAAAGACCAAAAGGAGATAAAACCACAAAGGTGGGGAAAAAAGAGCAGAAAAACGAAATTCTAAAAAGCAGAGTACCTCTCCTCCTCCAAAGGAACGCAGTTCCTCACCAGCAATGGAACAAAGCTGGATGGAGAATGACTCTGATGAGCTGAGAGAAGAAGGCTTCAGATGATCAAACTACTCCAAGCTACAGGAGGAAATTCAAACCAATGGCAAAGAAGTTAAAAACTTGGAAAAAAATTTAGACAAATGTACAACTAGAAAACCAATACAGAGAAGTGCCTAAAGGAGCTGATGGAGCTGAAAGCCAAGGCTCCAGAACTAGGTGAAAAAGGCAGAAGCCTCAGGGGCCAATGCGATCAACTGGAAGAAAGGGTATCAGTGATGGAAGATGAAATGAATGAAATGAAGTGAGAAGGGAAGTTCAGAGAAAAAAGAATAAAAAGAAACGAACAAAGCCTCCAAGAAATATGGGACTATGTGAAAAGACCAAATCTACGTCTGATTGGTGTACCTGAAAGTTACGGGCAGAATGGAACCAAGTTGGAAAATACTCTGCAGTATATTATCCAGGAGAACTTCCCCAATCTAGCAAGGCAGGCCAACATTCAGAAACAGGAAACACAGAGCAAGCCACAAAGATACTCCTTGAGAAGAGCAATTCCAAGACACATAATTGTCAGATTCACCAAAGTTGAAATGAAGGAAAAAATGTTAAGAGCAGCCAGAGAGAAAGGTTGGGTTACCCACAAAGGGAAGCCCATCAGACTAACAGCTGATCTCTCGGCAGAAACTCTACAAGCCAGAAGAGAGTGGGGGCCGATATACAACATTCTTAAAGAAAAGAATTTTCAACCCAGAATTTCATATACAGCCAAACTAAGCTTCATAAGTGAAGGCAAAATAAAATACTTTACAGAAAAGCAAATGCAAGAGATTTTGTCACCACTAGGCCTGCCCTAAAAGAGCTCCTGAAGGAAGCACTCAACATGGAAAGGAACAACCGGTACCAGCCACTGCAAAATCATGCCAAATTGTAAAGATCATCGAGGCTAGGAAGAAACTGCATCAACTAACGAGCAAAATAACCAGCTAACATCATAATGACAGGATCAAATTCATACATAACAATATTAACTTTAAATGTAAATGGACTAAATGCTCCAATCAAAAGACACAGACTGGAAAATTGGATAAAGAGTCAAGACCCATCAGTGTGCTGTGCTCAGGAAACCCATCTCATGTGCAGAGACACACATAGACTCAAAATAAAGGGATGGAGGAAGATCTACCAAGCAAATGGAAAACAAAAAAAAGGCAGGGGTTGCAATCCTAGTCTCTGATAAAACAGACTTTAAACCAACAAAGATCAAAAGAGACAAAGAAAGACCATCACATAATGGCAAAGGGATCAATTCAACAAGAAGAGATAACTATCCTAAATATATATGCACCCAGTACAGGAGCACCCAGATTCATAAAGCAAGTCCTGAGTGACCTACAAAGAGACTTAGACTCCCACACAATAATAATGGGAGATTTTAACACCCCACTGTCAACATTGGACAGATCAACGAGACAGAAAGTTAACAAGGATACCCAGGAATTGAACTCAGCTCTGCACAAAGTGGACCTAATAGACATCTACAGAACTCTCCACCCCAAATCAACAGAATATACATTTTTTTCAGCACCACACCACACCTATTCCAAAATTGACCACATAGTTGGAAGTAAACCGCTCCTCAGCAAATGTAAAAGAACAGAAATTATAACAAACTGTCTCTCAGACCACAGTGCTATCAAACTAGAACTCAGGATTAAGAAACTCACTCAAAACTGCTCAACTACATGGAAACTGAACAACCTGATACTGAATGACTACTGGGTACATAATGAAATGAAGGCAGAAATAAAGATGTTCTTTGAAACCAATGAGAACAAAGACACAACATACCAGAATCTCTGGGACACATTCAAACCAGTGTGTAGAGGCAAATTTACAGCACTAAATGCCCACAAGAGAAAGCAGAAAAGATCCAAAATTGACACCCTAACATCACAATTAAAAGAACTAGAAAAGCAAGAGCAAACACATTCAAAAGCTAGCAGAAGGCAAGAAATAACTAAAATCAGAGCAGAACTGAAGGAAACAGAGACACAAAAACCCTTCAAAAATTAAAGAATCCAGGAACTGGTTTTTTGAAAAGATCAACAAAATTGATAGACCACTAGCAAGACTAATAAAGAAGAAAAGAGAGAAGAATCAAATAGATGCAATAAAAAATGATAAAGGGGATATCACCACCGATCCCACAGAAATACAACTACCATCAGAAAATACTACAAACACCTCTACACAAATAAACTAGAAAATCTAGAAGAAATGGATAAATTCCTCGACACATACACCCTCCCAAGACCAAACCAGGAAGAAGTCGAATCTCTGAATAGACCAATAACAGGCTCTGAAATTGTGGCAATAATCAATAGCTTACCAACCAAAAAGAGTCCAGGACCAGATGTATTCACAGCCGAATTCTACCAGAGGTAGAAGGAGGAACTGGTACCATTCCTTCTGAAACTATTCCAATCAATAGAAAAAGAGGGAATCCTCCCTAACTCATTTTATGAGGCCAGCATCATCCTGATACCAAAGCCGGGCAGATACACAACCAAAAAAAACAGAATTTTAGACCAATATCCCTGATGAACATTGATGCAAAAATCCTCAGTAAAATACTGGCAAACTGAATCCAGCAGCACATCAAAAAGCTTATCCACCATGATCAAGTGGGCTTCATCCCTGGGATGCAAAGCTGGTTCAACATACACAAATTAATAAATGTAATCCAGCATATAAACAGAACCAAAGACAAAAACCACATGATTATCTCAATAGATGCAGAAAAGGCCTTTGACAAAATTCAACAACACTTCATGCTAAAAACTCTTAACAAATTAGGTATTGATGGGACGTATCTCAGAATAATAAGAACTATCTATTACAAACCCACAGCCAATATTATACTGAATGGGCAAAAACTGGAAGCATTCCCTTTGAAAACTGGCACAAGACAGGGATGTCCTCTCTCACCACTCCTATTCAACATAGTGTTGGAAGTTCTGGCCAGGGCAATTAGGCAGGAGAGGGAAATAAAGGGTATTCAATTAGGAAAAGAGGAAGTCAGATTGTCCCTGTTTGCAGATGACATGATTGTATATCTAGAAAACCCCATTGTCTCAGCCCAAAATCTCCTTAAGCTGATAAGCAACTTGAGCAAAGTCTCAGGATACAAAATCAATATACAAAAATCACAAGCATTCTTGTACACCAATCACAGACTAACAGAGAGCCAAATCATGAGTGAACTCCCATTCAGAATTGCTTCAAAGAGAATAAAATACCTAGGAATCCAACTTACAAGGGATGTGAAGGACCTCTTCAAGGAGAACTACAAACCACTGCTCAATGAAATCAAAGAGGATACAAACAAATGGAAGAACATTCCATGCTCATGGGTTGGAAGAATCAATATTGTGAAAATGGCCATACTGCCCAAGGTAATTTATAGATTCAATGCCATCCCCATCAAGCTACCAATGGCTTTCTTCACAGAATTGGAAAAAACTACTTTAAAGTTCATATGGAACCAAAAAAGAGCCCACATCGCCAAGTCAATCCTAAGCCAAAAGAACAAAGCTGGAGGCATCATTCTACCTGACTTCAAACTATACTACAAGGCTACAGTAATCAAAACAGCATGGTACTGGTACCAAAACAGAGATATAGATCAATGGAACAGAAGAGAACCCTCAGACGTAATGCTGCATTATCTGCAACTATCTGATCTTTGACAAACTTGACAAAAACAAGAAATGGGGAAAGGATTCCCTATTTAATAAATGGTGCTGGGAAAACTGGCTAGCCATAGGTAGAAAGCTGAAACTGGATCCCTTCCTTACACCTTATACAAAAATTAATTCAAGATGGATTAAAGACTTACATGTTAGACCTAAAACCATAAAAACCCTAGAAGAAAACCTAGGCATTACCATTCAGGACATAGGCATGGGCAAGGACTTCAGGTCTAAAACACCAAAAGTATTGGCAACAAAAGCCAAAATTGACAAATGGGATCTAATTAAACTAAAGAGCTTCTGCACAGCAAAAGAAACTGCCATCAGAGTGAACAGGCAACCTACAAAATGGGAGAAAATTTTCACAACCTACTCATCTGACAAAGGGCTAATATCCAGAATCTACAATGAACTCCGACAAATTTACAAGAAAAAAACAAACAACCCCATCAACACGTGGGCAAAGGACATGAACAGACTCTTCTCAAAAGAAGACATTTGTGCAGCCAAAAAACACATGAAAAAATGCTCAGCATCACTGGCCATCAGAGAAATGCAAATCAAAACCACAATGAGATACCATCTCACACCAGTTAGAATGGCCATCATTAAAAAGTCAGGAAACAACAGGTGCTGGAGAGGATGTGGAGAAATAGGAACACTTTTACACTGTTGGTGGGACTGTAAACTAGTTCAACCATTGTGGAAGTCAGTGTGGCGATTCCTCAGGGATCTAGAACTAGAAATACCATTTGACCCAGCCATCCCATTACTGGGTATATACCCAAAGGACTATAAATCATGCTGCTATAAAGACACATGCACACGTATGTTTATTGTGGCACTATTCACAATAGCAAAGACTTGGAACCAACCCAAATGTCCAACAAGGATAGACTGGATTAAGAAAATGTGGCACATATATACCATGGAATACTATGCAGCCATAAAAAATGATGAGTTCATGTCCTTTGTAGGGACATGGGCGAAACTGGAAATCATCATTCTCAGCAAACTATCACAAGGACAAAAAACCAAACACCGCATGTTCTCACTCATAGGTGGGAATTGAACAATGAGAACACATGGACACAGGAAGGGGAACATCACACTCCGGGGACTGTCGTGGGGTAGGGGGAGGGGGGAGGGATAGCATTAAGAGATATACCTAATGCTAAATGACAAGTTAATGGGTGCACGACACCAACATGGCACACGTATACATATGTAACTAACCTGCACGTTGTGCACATGTTCCCTAAAACTTAAAGTATAATAATAATAAAATAAATAAAATAAAATAAAATAAAATAAAAGGCTAGAAGTGAATGGAAGCTAGATAGGCAGTCAACAATGTCCACACTAAATAGCTTATGCAAAACCCTGGATCCATTAGAGGAAAGGAAAGAGGTTCCTGAGTGGCTATGGTATCATCAGAGAGGAGACAGTAATATGAAATAGGGCCATAGGGTAGACAAGTTCAGCTCCTATAGGTATTATGCTCGTGATGAGGAGTTTAAATTTTATTTGAAGCATGATGGAAAGCCATAAGAGTGTTTTAATCAGAGTATTTTAGTTATTGCAGCATGATCTGGCTGCAGTGTGAAATAAACTGGGCTTGTGTGGTGGAAGCAGAGGACAGAGTACATCACTAGGTCATTTCGGGGTGCATTTATTACATCTTTCTAAATTTCATTTAGCATGCTTTAAGATAGAAGTGGTTCGACTACTTTTTAAAAGGGTTGTTATAAGTTGTAAATTTAAAACGTGCAAAGGTGTTTTGGAATTCTGTGTTACAGAAGTGGTAATAAATACACTATCACTGGCTCAGTCTCACTTAGTTGCCTTCTCAGTCTTACCCTTCCAGACCAGCCCCATACTAATTGCTCTTTCCCCTGAGATCCTGTGATGTTTCATGCCTGTAAAAACTATTTTAGTCGGCCGGGCACGGTGGCTCACTCCTGTAATCCCAGCACTCTGGGAGGCCAAGGCGGGCGGATTACAAGGTCAGGAGATCGAGACGATCTTGGCTAACACGGGGAAACTCCATCTCTACTAACAGTATAAAAAATTAGCCGGGCGTGGTGGTAGGTGCCTGTAGTCCCAGCTACTCGGGAGGCTGAGGCAGGAGAATGGCGTGAACCTGGGAGGTGGAGCTTGCAGTGAGCCGAGATGGTGCCACTGCACTCCAGCCTGGGTGACAGAGCGACACTCCGTCTCAAAAACAAAAACAACAACAACAAAAAAAACTATTTTAGTCATAAATTTCATAATTCTAACAGTGTATAGTAGCATGCACATGTATAGTACATCATAATTTTAAAAGTCTTCAAGTAGACACATTCACATACAGCAATTATGTAGTATGCATGTATCTTCAAACAGATTTTCATTTATTTTTATAAAATTTTTATTGATATATAATATTTGTACCTATTTACAGACTACATGTGTTATCTGGATATATGCATACAAGGTGTAATGATCAAATCAGGGTATTTAGGGTATCCATCACCTCGAACATTTATCATTTCTTTGGGTAAAGAACATTTCAAATATTCTCTTCTAGTTATTTTGAAATACACAGTATACTGTTGTTAATTATAGTCAGCCTACTGTGCTATCAAACACTAGAATTTATTCCTTCTATCTAACTGTATGTTTGTACTCATTAACCAACCTCTTTTTATTCCCGGCCCCCCTCCTCTGCTCACCAATGCACCTTTCCCAGCCTCTGGTATCTATCATTCTACTCTCTACCTAGTTGAGATCAACTTTTTCAACTTCCACATATGAGTGAGAAGATGTGATATTAGTCTTTCTGTGCCTGGCTTATTTCACTTAACATAATGACTTCCAGTTCCATCCATGTTCAACCAGATTTTAAGTGCAAGGCATACATCAACATTTCTAACACAGTGTCTGGCACAAAATAAGAACTTAATAATTATGAATTTTCTTTCTTTCTTTGGGGTCCAGCCCCTGCTTATATTTGTATTATTCTCCTCCTTTCTGCTTTCGTAAACTACACCAAGTCTACCCCAGTGAGGCAAACAAAAATAAGCATTTAATCAGTAGTTATTGAAAGAATTGTGCACATTTTAAATAATAGAAGCTTTTAAATTAGCGGCACTAAAGTAAAAAAGCAAATGACAGAAAAACTTTAAAACAATATGATTTTCTGTTGCATAATCATTAGCTTGGAATAATTAGTGGATTTTAATAAATTCTTTACTGCTTTGGCTTTTCCCTAGAAGTTCCTTTAGGAAAAGCTGGAAACAGAACTAGCACATTGTCTCCAATAAATTCTGAGCTTGAAGGAGACAGAATAATTTACAGAAAAGTGCCAGTAATTTAGGTAATATTTATAAATGCAATGCATTCTCAAAAACAAGTGAGTAGAGCAAAGCTTGCGTGCCAAAGAAGGAATGAATCATTCAAATGCATACACTGCACCTACTGTACACATGCAAGGAGCTTTAGCATCTGACTTTCTCACAGATTCTGGCTGAGCCATTAATACTCTAAAAAACATCCCAGATTAAACAGTTCAGACCTTGAATCACTTTAAGCCATGTAAAGCAATAAACCTTCAAGATGAAAGACAAATAAAATGACAGATTTCACTGAAAAGCCATATGCAGACTAAGTTTATATTTGATTTATTGAACAAGGGGTGAAAGCCAAAAGCCACTTTTGTTACCCTTGTTTGGTAATACTAATACAGCTATTGAAATCACATACTTCATGGTGTTAAGAAATAAACATTATCAATTTTCCTGACACTGAAAAATAAAGCTGAAACTCGATTTAGGACAAATTTAAGGAGAAAAGCTAACAATCATAGAAGAAATAAAACAAAATAAAAATGTAATACAAATATACTTTATTACTTTACAAGTACAGGCAAGACTAAAGGTTCATAATTATATAATATTTAATGCTTAATTTTATTTTCTGTGGTACCTCCACAAGTCATCACTCATAAAAAATATTAAGAGGACACATTTCAATACCACATAATTAAAATAAATGTTGGTTGTTATACTTTGCTTACTTTGCATTTGTGATTTATACATATTCCTGAATACATCATTAAAGCAATATATACTCAGTGGGACAAGCAGCATCACCCCTGCAGGCCTCACAAATCATCTACAAGTGTTGCAGGCAACACCATTTACTTAGAGCAAATCGTTGTTTTTCTATAAACATGTTATTTATGAGAGTATCAGATGCAATCTGCATAGTAATGTAGTCTCGTATTTCACAGAATTACGCACGTGGTTTAAATGGCTTTCTCTTTCTTTCCCTCCGCCCCCAATTGGCTCCATCTTCATTTGGATCTCCACCATGCAAATCTCTCTCCACTTATGGCAAAAATAGTTGAAAACAGCCATGAAGAAATAATTCACATCACAAAAACATTCTAAGCCCTGACAATTTCAGGTCATCCTTTATTCAATCTCTCTATTCCCACAAACAAAAACAAAAACAAATATATAAACAACAGACACATCACCATAGGAACAATTTTAAAGGCCTCCTGAATGAATCTATATAAACTATTAAACAGACGTATACACAGTACAGGCTGCCAAACTTATGAAGAGCAAATTCAAAATAATGATATTAACATATTAAAGAAAAAAATTCAAATCTGGAAGCAAGGATCTAGATAACAACAGTAGTTTATCTGAGAACAGCAAGATACTCTGTTGTTTTTGTTTGCGAATATTCATATGCATATTATGCACCAAATAATCATGTTTTAGTCTATATCTTCACCCAAAGGCATACAACCTCCTGCATGCTTTAAGTGTATTATCTGCCTTAAACTTGTCTCTGAGAAGAACGGATATGCATTATGGAGTTAGGCATTGTCACAGCTCCGTGACTGGGTGCCATAATCTGTGACACTGCTTAGCAACCTCCCCACATCACAAGGAACACAACA
Organism: Hylobates moloch; assembly: GCF_009828535.3. Lineage (NCBI taxonomy): Eukaryota > Metazoa > Chordata > Mammalia > Primates > Hylobatidae > Hylobates > Hylobates moloch. Next base: position 50,769,720 of record NW_026652281.1, read on the forward strand.
ATGCACTGGGTGGTTTAAGGAGAGCAAGACACAATAAAAATTTACATAAAATAAATGACTTTATAAAGGGAAAATGGATTCATTTGCTTAAGATACAATACTGTGGTCCATTAAAGATTTTCATAAGTAAACAAAAATACAACTTGCATTCTGATGAGTAAAAAGCTTTTTATTGCCTGATAGTTGTGTAGTTTTTATATACAGTTACTTTTATGTGTGTTATTCTGTCAAAACTTTGATTCACCAAAATGCTTATAGAATATCATATTGAAATATACTTCATGAAAGGAAATACTTTTTTTAGTGATTAATCAGACTTGGGATCCCTGAGCATTTTATTAACTAAGCTGAATTAACTTCAAGAAATCACTGATTTCTCATCATCTGTGTGCTTCTATGAACTGAATTGTATGCCCCCCAAACTCATATATTGAAGCCTTTGCCCCCAGTATAATGGTCTTAGAGTTGCGGCCCTTGGGAGGCAATTAAATTTAGGTAGGACCCTCAAGACAGTCTTAGTGCATGCACTTATAAGAAGAGACACCAAGGCCGGGCGCGGTGGCTCACGCTTGTAATCCCAGCACTTTGGGAGGCTGAGGCGGGCGGATCACGAGGTCAGGAGATCGAGACCACGGTGAAACCCCGTCTCTACTAAAAATACAAAAAAAAATTAGCTGGGCGTGGTGGCGGGCACCTGTAGTCCCAGCTACTCGGGAGGCTGAGGCAGGAGAATGGCGTGAACCCGGAAGGCGGAGCTTGCAGTGAGCCGAGATCGCGCCACTGCACTCCAGCCTGGGCGACAGAGCGAGACTCCATCTCAAAAAAAAAAAAAAAAGAAGAGACACCAAAACACTCTTGTCTGTCCCTCTCCCTGTCTCTACCATGTGAGGACAGCAAGAAGGCAGCTATCTACAAACCAAGAAAATAACTCTCACCAGAAACCAGCCATGCTGGCACCCTGATGTCACATTTCCGGCCTCCATAACTGTGAGAAAATAAATTTCTGTTTTTAAGCCACTCAGTATATGGTACTTTGTTATGGCAGCCCAAGCAGACTAATAAAAGACCCCTATGGGAACATAAATTCTGCAGAATATATAGGAATATCCTTAAAAATAATAAAATATTTGCATCTTCTCATGTTCATTTTCACCATTATTTTTATTACATTATTTTTAAGACTAATGTTCTCATTGTTTACACATTTTTGAAATTCTTATAGATGTAATATATGAGTATTTTTCCCATAAGTCTATTATTTCTAGACTACATAATAAAATATTTTAAATTATATAAATCAAATATAAAACACTGTTCATTTATCTTTAGCATCAAAATTTACTTATCTAGGTCAAAATCTTTGCAAGATTTATAAGGTAAGGAATAATCTTTAAAGTAAAATTTAAAGACCAAAGCAGAAATTTTAATGAATTTATACATAAGAATATGGACATTTTCAAAGTACTTTTAAAGAAACCAACAGACCAAATGGAGTGACTGACCTTGTTTGCCTGGGACCATCTTGTTTTAGCACTGAAAGTCCCCTGTCCCAGGAAACCCCTTATTCCAGGGCAAACCATGATGGTTGGTCATCCTACCAACACATTACTATGTCATTTTTATCACAGGGCATGAAGTAGCTATAGTTCAAATTTTCTAAGGACCCACAGCAAATAGAGTTTTTTTTAATAGTTACATATATAACTGCATCAGATGTTAATTAACCTTTATCCTATATAAAATCTAGAACCTTAAAACTAAAAGGGACCCTAGAAATTATTTTGCCACCTACTTATATTACAAGTAAATAGATTACCAATTAAGAGAATAGGACTGTGAATTGACTATAACGAGAACTCTCTTCTCAGGTTTGTTCTCACAGAACTTTTCGAGAATATTCTATCAGGTTGGTGCGAAATCGCAGTTTTTGCCATTGAAAGCAATGGCAAAAGCCGCAATTACTTTCGCACCAACCTAATAAAATATAATACTGAAGAAATGTCTGATGGCTCCAAAGTGGTGAAGAAATTAGAAGGTAGTGTAGTTTTTTGTTTTTTTTTTTCTTTTTGAGACAGGGTCTCTGTTGCCCAGGCCGAAGTGCAGCGGTATGATCTCCATTCACTGCAACCTCCACCTCTCAGGCTCAGGCAATCCTCCTATCTCACCCTCCTGAGTAGCTGGTACACAGGCACGCACCACAATGCCAGGGTAATTTTTGTATTCTTGCAGAGATGGGGTATTACTTTGTTGCCCAGGCTGGTCTCAAACTCCTGGGTTCAAGGTAGTGCACCTTAATATATAAATTCAATGTGATTATAAGAAGATTCTTATGAGTAATTTTCTCCAATTTAGATAAATCTTATAATTCACACGGGTAAATGCCCAATAATTGTTAAGACAACTGTGAAAAATAAGAGGGAAGGAGGAGTTGTTTGCAAGATGCACAAAAGTCACAACAGTTAATTCTCTACGATGCTATTGCTGTGTGTATAAATTGTTCAGTAGAATATCAATACATGAGCATGAGGAAAATGGAAGGACATATCTACAGGTGTTAACATGACGAATATGAGACATGGGGTGCTGATGTTACAAAAGTTTGTGGGGGAAGAGTCTATTGATAAAAAACTGAATGCATGATATGATCCCATCTGTGAACAATGACAGAAGGATATATGTATATACATATGCATAAAAAGATGCCTAAGGCTGGGTGCAGTGGCTCATGCCTGTAATCCCAGCACTTTGGGAGGCTAAGGCAGGTGGATCCGAGGTCAGGAGTTTGAGACCAGCCTGGCCAATATGGTGAAACCCTGTCTCTACTAAAAATATAAAAATCAGCCAGGCATAGTGTCAGATGCCTGTAATCTCAGCTACTTAGGAGGCTGAGGCAAGAGAATCACTTGAACCTGGGGGGCGGAGGTTGCAGTTAGCCAAGATAGCACCACTGCACTCCACCCTGGGCAACAGTGCGAGACCCCATCTCAAAAAAAAAGAAAAAAAAAAAGATGCCTGAAAGACTATGAACAACAAAATGATAATAGTTGCTTATTTCAGGGTAAAAAGGTTGAATACGATCTTTATTTTCTTCCATAGAGTATTATTTTTAAACTGTAGCTACTCTAGCCCTATGCTTCTATGCTTCAAAAAATTAAAAACTAGTGGATATATTTTGATTTGTCTTACATCATCTGAGAAAGAATATAAGACATTCAAAAGTCTAGATGTGCTTTGATTAAAAATTCCTATTTGTAGATGTTGGCTGTGCTCGTTGAGGCGTGGCGAACTCACCAAACCTCCTCCATGGCTGATGTTGATGTAAATCCAAAGGCCTACCCTCTCGCAGATGTCCACCTCACCAAGAAACTAATGGACCTTGTGCAGCAGCCATGTAACTACAGGCAGCTTTAGAGAGAAGCCAAAGAAGACACCAAAACCCTCAGTAGGGGCATTTCTGGGTTCATTGTGGGGGCTGCAGATGCCGAGCTGCTGGAGATCATTCTGCACCTGCTGCTGCTGTGTGAAGACAAGAATGTGTCCTACATGTTTGTTTGCTCCAAACAGGCCCTCGGGTGGGCCTGTGGGGTCTCCAGACCTGTCATCATCCATCCTGACACTGTCAAAGAAGCTCACAGCTCAAGCAGCAGATCCAGTTCATTCAGCAGTCTATTGAAAGACTTAGTCTAAGTGGTGTGAAATGGTATCTCATTGTGGTTTTGATTTGCATTTCCCCGATGACCAGTGATGATGAGCATTTTTTCATGTGTCTGTTGGCTGCATAAATGTCTTCTTTTGAAAAGTGTCTGTTCGTGTCCTTTGCCACAATGGTGATCATTAAAAAGTCAGGAAACAACAGGTGCTGGAGAGGATGTGGAGAAATAGGAACACTTTTACACTCTTGGTGGGACTGTAAACTAGTTCAACCATTGTGGAAGACAGTGTGGCGATTCCTCAAGGATCTAGAACTAGAAATACCATTTGACCCAGCCATCCTATTACTGGGTATATACCCAAAGGATTATAAATCATGCTACTATAAAGACACATGCACACATACGTTTATTGCAGCACTATTCACAATAGCAAAGATTTGGAACCAACCCAAATGTCCATCAATAATAGAATAGATTAAGAAAATGTGGCACATATACACCATGGAATACTATGCAGCCATAAAAAAGGATGAGTTCATGTCCTTTGTAGGGACATGGATGAAGCTGGAAACCATCATTCTGAGCAAACTATCACAAGGACAGAAAACCAAACACCGCATGTTTGCACTCATAGGTGGGAATTAAACAATGAGAACATTGGGACACAGGGCAGGGAACATCACACACTGGGCTCTGTCAGTGGGTGGAGGGCTGGGGGAGGGATAACATTAGGAGAAATATCTAATGTAAATGACGAGTTAATGGGTGCAGCACACCAACATGGCACATGTATACATATGTAACAAACCTGCACGTTGTGCACATGTACCCTAGAACTTAAAGTATAATTAAAAAAAAAAAAGAAAGAAAAGAAAGACTTAGTCTAAAGCTGTGGCCTCTGCCACAATCTCCTGCTGACTCCCTTCTCTGAAGTTGTGTATCATATTATCTGTGCTAGCAGGTAGAATTTTTGCCTATTTTCTATTGTTATACAATATTGTAATCTGTAAAGCTAATTTCTGGAATTTTGTTTTTTTTTTTTTTTTTACTGGGTTGTTTCCCCTTCTCTCTTTATACACACACACTCTCTCTCTGCCATCCATTTTTTTTATCATCTCTTTTGGAAAAAGAACAAATGCCCAGAATGGACAGAAGCAGAATGATGGCACCATTCAAAGGCAGGAAGAGCCAGGAGAGATCTGATGGAGTCAGGATAGAGAACTGGTTCTGGCTTTCATCCACTAACTTCCTACTCTGTGCAGGGTATATAATGGAAGTAAACACCACCCACTTGTATCCCTTGTTCCTGGCATGTGGAATCATCCATATCTGTTAAAATGCTGAAGGGGTTTCCTTTGATCTCTGGGGGATTATGCATCATTTGAGGGAGGAAGCATGTGTTCTGTGAGGTTGTGAGGCTTAGGTCTAAGCATTGTCATTTACTAATGTACCCTGCTTTTGCTTTTGGTAATATAATCTTATGTTCTCCCTGCCAACCTTAACCATGCCCCTGAGGGTGGCAGGGCAGCAGCACCCCAGAGAGATGTGCTTAGGACCCCAGAGGCGGCCTGGGTGAGTGAGGATGGGGCAGTAGACATGGGTCTTGAAAGAGTCAGCAGAGGCGAAGGTAAAGAGCATCAACTACTGCTGGCACGAAGGATTCTAAGGTTTAAAGACCTGGCTGGGAGCTAAAGCAGAGATGATGGAGTTCAAGAAAACACTCCCTCTCTGGTGAATGGGGATTTTTTCAGTGGACACTTGGCACTAGCTGTAAGGACCCTAACCCCGGTTTCCTGCTGCAGTATGGGTCAGATATATTCTTTATCACATGAAGAGGGTGCTTACATGTACAATTTTGTGAATATCCTATCAAATAAATTTATTCCTTTTCTAATTTAAACAAAAAAATGCCTGCTTGACAATTGATCTATAAACTGGCATATATGACATAAAATTAATATCTATCATGTTTACAAACCTAATCCTGCACATAGCTGGACATAGAAAAAAAATAAAAATAACACTTTTTTCTGATTTTGAAAGTAAAATACTGTAAACACTTATAAAATAGAATTTACAATTTAAGAGAAAAAATTACAATATACATTTTAGTTTATACCATTTCAGTACATATATGTGTGTAAATATACATGTACTCATGTATTTATACAGGAATATATGCATATATGTGTTTGTAACCTGTGCTTTTAACTTGAGAGTGTATGAGAAACTTTTTGTGCCATTAATTATTCATACTAATATTGGCAAGGCTGCATAGTACTACACAGTATAACTAACAAGATGATTTATTTTACTATATTCCAAGTTGAGCGTATGTAATATAATTTTCCTAATTTTTTTTTACCATTATAAATAACACAGCAGTAAATATCCTGATAATAATTTTGGGGGGGAGGGCGAGAGACAGGATCTAGCTCTGTCACCCAAGATGGAGGACAGTGGTGCAATCTCAGCTCACTGCAACTTCTGCCTCCCAGGTTCAAGCGATTCTCCTGCAACAGCCTCCTGAGTAGCTAGGATTACAGATGCCCGCCACCACACCCAGCTAATTTTTGTATTTTTAGTAGAGATGGGGTTTCACTGTGTTGGCCAGGCTGGTCTAGAACTCCTGACCTGGTGATCCACCCACCTCGGCCTCCCAAAGTGCTGGGATTACAAGCGTGAGCCACCACGCCCAGCCAATATCCTGATAACAATGATCTAGGTGCATCTATAGTTATTTTATGTGGCCAAATAATTTTGTTATTTTGATTTCACCTAAAAGGTATAAATGTTTTATGGCTTTAAGTATATTATGCCAAATCACCCTGGACAATTGCATACCCAAAAATATTGAGCATTGTCACTTTCTTTAAAAGATCTTGGACACCTCATATTTATGTCAAATTGCTCTAATGGGTAAAAATACTTTTATTTAGAAAGCTTTGTGATGTACTGTTTACAAAAGATCACCTTTAGCTGTCTTCTCAGTATTTGCATAGAATGATGTACAAAAAAATGTTCACATTTTGATGATGATGATTTCTAGGTGGTAGAGATTTCAAGTTATTTTTTAACTTCTCTATTTATACTTATTGTCTTTCTAAATTATTTATAAAGAACATGTTGCAGGTTTTTAAATTTTTATTTTAGGTTTGGATACATATGAATGTTTGTTACATAGGTAAACTTGTGTCATGGGAATTTGTTGTACAGATTATTTCATCACCCAGGTATTAAGCCTAGTACTCAATAATTATTTTTTCTGCTCCTCTTCCTCCTCCCACCCTCCACTGTCAAGTAGTACCTACTGTCTGTTGTTTCCTTTTTTGTGTTCATAAGTTCTCATAATTTAGCTCCCACTTATAAGTGAGAATGTGTGGTATTTGGTTTTCTGTTCCTGTGTTAGTTTGCTAAGGATAATAGCCTCCAGCTCCATCCATGTCCCTGTAAAGGACATGATCTCGTTCTTTTTTATGGCTGCATAGTATTCCATGGTATATATGTACCACATTTTCTTCATCCAGTTTGCCATCGATGGACATTTAGGTTAATTCCATGTCTTTGCTATTATGAATAGTGCTGCAATGAACATTTGTGTGCATGTGTCTTTATGGCAGAATGATTTATATTCCTCTAGGTATATACTTGGTAATGGGATTGCTAGGTCGAGTGGTATTCTGTTTTTAGCCTTTGAGGAATCGCCATACTGCTTTCCACAATGATTAAACTAATTTACACTTCTACCTACACTGTATAAGTGTTCCCTTTTCTCTGCAACCTCACCAGCACCTGTTATATTTTGACTTTTTAGTAATAGCCATTCTGGCTGCTGTGAGATGTTATCTCATTGTTTTTATTTGCATTTCTCTAATGATCAGTGATATTGACCTTTTTTCACATGCTTGTTGGCCACATGTATGTTTTCTTTTAAGAAGTGTCTGTTCATGTCCTTTCCCCACTTTTTAATGGGGTTGCTTTTTCCTTGGAAATTTGTTTAAGTTCCTTATAGATGTTGGATATTAGGCCTTTATCAGATGCATAGTTTGCAAATATTTTCTCCCATTCTGTAGGTCATCTGTTTACTATGTTGATAGTTTATTTTGCTATGCAGAAGCTCTTCAGTTTAATTAGATGTCATTAATCAATTTTTGCTTTCATTGCAATTGCTTTTGGTGTCTGTCATGAAATCTTTGCCTAGTATCTTTGTCAGAAAGCCTTTGCTGTTTCCTGAGTCCAGGATGGTATTGCCCAGCTTGTCTTCCAGGGTTTTTGTAGGTTTGGGTTTTACATTTAAGTCTTTAATCTATCTTGATTTGAATTTTGTATATGGTGTAAGAAAAGGGTCCAGCCTCAGTCTTCTGCATATGGGTAGCCAGTTATCCTGGCACCATTTATTGAATAGAGAGTCTTTTCCCCATTGCTTGTTTTCGTCAGCTTTGTAGAAGATCAGATGGTCATAGGTGTGCAGCTTTATTTCTGTGCTCTCTAATCTTTTCCATTGGTCTTTATCACTATTTCTGTGCCAGTACCATGCTGTTTTGGTTACTGTAGCCCTGTAGTATAGTTGGAAGTTGGGTAACATGACTGCTGTTTTTACCAGGTCCCCACCCCAGTCTTCCTCACTGGGCAGAACCTCCTGACCAGGACCTTTAGCTACCTTTAGCCAGTGTTTTCTGGCCTACAGAGGTTTCAAACCTGGGACAGAGCTCTGAGAGGGAAGGGTTGGCTGCCATCTTTGCTATTTGGGCAACTTAGCTGGTCCCAGCTTTGGAGAGACTGAGGCAGCCAGGGATTAGAACAGACCCCAAGCATAGCACAGCTGCTCTATGAAAATATGGCCAGACTGCTTTTGAAAGCAAGTCCCCGATCCCTTTTCTCCTCACTGGGTGAGACCTCCCAATGAGGGTCTTCAACTACCTCCTACAGGTATTCAGAATGGCAGCAGATCTGTACCTTTCTGGGATAGAACTCCCAGAGGTAGGGGCAGGTTGCCATCTTTGCTGTTTCACAGACTTTACTGTTGATACCTCCAGGTACTAGAAAATCCAAGGTGACTAGGGACTGGAATAGACCCCCAACCCTTTTCCAGAGGGCTTCCACAGCAGACCTATGGAAGAATGGCCAGACTGTTACGTGGTTGCCCGTTCCCAAATCTCTTCACTAAGAAGGTCCTCCAGGCCTTGGTCTCTGGCCACCCCGTGCTGGGGATATTGAGCCAGTACCAACTCAGAAACTCCCTGAACAGAGCCTTCAGGGGCAAATGAAAGTCTCTCTGGCACTGCCTCTGCAATGGGACTGCCCCTGCTACCCTCAGACTAATGAAGGAGCAAAGACTCTAAGTGCTTTATTCACACTTCCAACAAGCTGCAGTCGATCCAAGGAGAGGAGGCCAGTCCATCTCCCACAGGTCTCACCCATTCCCCCTGTTTCTCACTGGACAGGGAACCCCTGGCTTGGGCCCATAGCACAGGCCCTCCGTCCTGGGCTTACTGCACTGAGCGACTGCTGACCTGTATCTCTCTGGGCTGGAGCCCTCGGGAGACAAGAAAAATATCCTTGACCATAACCACTACTAAGGTCTCTTCCTCTGTTGCCTCCCAGACAGGGAAGGAACATAAACTCTGAAATCATCCCAGAGCTTCAGTGGGCAACCTAGGAGTGTCAAGTCATGATCTACAGCCAACATTTAAGGGGGAGAGGAACTCACACTTTCAGAGCATTAAGAGGGAATATGACTGCAACTATGAGGAAACATAGGGGAGCCAAAAACCGAGCAAGTCTACTAACTGATCAATAAGCCTAAAGGCCACCTACTGGATCACACCCCAAAGCTTCATCACCAAAAGTACCTTCTAGCCTATCCCCCTCTGAAATGAGAGACAAGTCAGCTTCAAATAAAGACCCTGCACAAAGCCTTGGCCCTGTGAAACATCTAGAAAAGAAGTCTACTGACTGTACTCAATCTACACTGAAGTTAAAATAATACCCACATGCAAGATGAGAAAGAACCAATGAAAGAACTACTCTAGTAACTCAAGTGACCAGGGTAGCCTATGTCCTCCAAACAACTGCACCAGTTCTCCAACAAGAGTTCTTAACCAGGCTGAGCTGGCTGAAATCACAGAAATAGAATTCAGAATATGGATAGAAACAAAGATCATCAAGATTCAAGAGAACAGCAAAACCCAATCCAAGGAAACTAAAAATCACAATAAAACAATACAGGAGCTGACAGATGAAATAGCCAGCATAAAAAAGAACCTAATAGGTCTAATAGAGCTGAAAAACACAATATAAGAATTTCACAATGCAATCACAATTATTAACTGCAGAATAAACAAAGCTGATGAAAGAATCTCAGAACTTGAAGACTGGTACTTTGAAATGATAGTCAGATAAAAATAAAGAAAAAAAAAAGGAATGAACAAAACATCCGAAAACTACAGGATTATGTAAAAAGGACAAATCTACGAATCACTGGCAAAGGGAGGGGAAGAAAGCAAAGCAAACAACTTGGAAAACATATTTCAGGATATCATCCATGATAACTTCCCCAACCTTCTAGAGAGACCAAGAGTCAAATTCAGGAAATACAGAGAACCTTCTGCCAAGATTTCTACACAAGATCATCTTCAACACACATAATCATCAGATTTTCCAAGATTGAAATGAAAGAAAGAATGTTAAAGGCAGCTAGAAAGAAAGGCCAGGCCACCTACAAAGGGAATCAGGCTAATAGCAGACCTCTCAGCAGAAACTCTACAACCCAGAAGAGATTGGGGGCCTATATTCAATATAAGTAGAGAAAAAAAATTTCAACCAAGAATTTTGTATCCAGCAGTTTTTAAAATAGTTCACTGAAAATATCCCCACCATACGAAACTAGAGATTAAAATATATTCACAAGAATTATAGCAGCAATAACAATGGTAGTAGGAGTAAGTACTCTAGCTTTTTTTTTTTTTTCTTTTTTAGAGATGGCATCTTGCTATGTTCCCCAGGCTGGTCTTCAACTCCTGGGTTCAAGTAATCCTCCTGCCATGGCCTCTCAAAGTGATTTGATTACAGGTGTGAGCCACCATGCCCAGACAACTTTCTAAAATTCTTGGATACCATTTACTCAAAAGCATCAATTCATTTTATTGTTAGTTACAATCAAACTGACAATTTCTGTGCATTTCTGCCAAGTACAAAATTTACCTACACATAAAAACCTGGCCCAACTGTACTCAGCAAGACAAAATAAAAACAGTTGAGTTAACTAAAACAATCATTTATGGAAGGAAGAGATGTTTATATAGTGAAATAAGTAACTCTTGGCCCTTAGTCCTTTAATTTCAACTGGTTATCTAGCCATTTTGCTAGATATTTAGACTACTGCTAAAACTTCATGCATTCTGAAATGGTGCTATATATTGGTGCCATCTGTTAAATGGTACTTTTATATCAAATTATTTTGTTTTCAACCTCTCCTTTACTCAGTCTTCCCTGGCATAACATGTGCAATAGGAGGACAGGCTAGAAGTTAGATTATACCGACTTAAACAATAGATCTTTTTTAACTGTTGAATCAATTCAGTTTCTTTACTTGCCAGCAACAGAACTTAATTCTAGTTAAACTAAGCAAAATACATATTATTAAACTAAAACAAAAAAAGATGTTATTACATGCATTGTTGTAAGTGGGCCACTCAAAGATCAATAAAATGAGAATGGATGCCCAGACATGGCTGACCAAAATACAGCGAGCCGCAAGAACCAGGAAAACAGAGGATACTGGGAGAGTCTGGCCACTATGATGCTGACATTGCTAGTGATATCAATAGTCTCTGACCATTTCCTCAATCACTCTCTCAAGACTTAAAGTCCCTAAAGAGACAGCATCCTATAGGCCAAACTTAGATCATGCAATTGCTGCTTGGCTACCAGGGTGAGAGGCTGGCAACTGGAAATAACTGCTCACCATGAATACTCACAGTGGAAGAGGGGCAATCTGTAAACTAAAATCAGGGCACAATTCTAAATGGGAATGGCTCTCGAGCATGATAAATGTTCACTGCAAATGACTGAATTTAGTACTAACACACTTCTTCCCTTTATTCCTCCCCTAACTCTTAGATTAGCTTTTTCAAGCTGAAGTTCACAACATATTAATGAGTCATAAGATCAATTTAATGGATCATAACTACCTATTCAAAACAAAAATTGAATGGAGCAGAAAATATCAGACCACATTCCATATAGGATGTTTGTGAAACTTCTGTTTCTTTATTTTATATACTTCTATGGAATATGTGAATGTGCATTTCTGTATGCGTGTGTGTAAATGTAGTTGTGATCCACAAAGTTTGAAAACATTTTATCCTAGTCCTTACCAGCAATCTGCAGAACTAACAACTATATGTGCTCCCTAACATAGACTACCACAGTCCACAAAGGGTAAACCAATCTCATGTAACTAGTATTATGAAGCCTGCATAATGAATCACTGTAAGTAGAGTATGATATAAAATGGTTTCATCATTTATATCATCACATATGGTCATTAAATTTTATTTAATTAGGATAAATAATTTTTATAGCCATTTATTTGATCACAAGTATTTACCCTCTTGTCTGAAATCTTACCAGTGCCACAAGTGAGAAAATGCCCCACATGGCAATTTTTCATTGTAAATATTTTTATACAATTGTAATGTTATTAGCTCATGTTAAGCCAGTCAACTCTTGCTTCTTCCATAAAATTTTCTCCAATTATTGTCATCCACACTGACTGCTCTCCTTTCTCCTAACGCCTTTGATATTTAACTCTTTTTTTTTTTTTGAGACGGAGTCTCGCTCTGTCGCCCAGGCTGGAGTGCAGTGGCGCAATCTCGGCTCACTGCAAGCTCCGCCTCCCGGGTTCACGCCATTCTCCTGCCTCAGCCTCTCCGAGTAGCTGGGACTACAGGCACCCGCCACCATGCCCGGCTAATATTTTTTGTACTTTTAGTAGAGACAGGGTTTCACTGTGGTCTCGATCTCCTGACCTCGTGATCCGCCCGCCTCGGCCTCCGAAAGTGCTGGGATTACAAGCGTGAGCCACCGCGCCCGGCCTTAACTCTTAATAGTTCATCACATATCTGTAATACCTCACCAAAATAAAACACACCTCAAAGCTAGGTAGGGATCAAAGACATGAATGGCCAAGAGAAATCACAAATCCCATACACTAAAACTCGTGCATATTTTTCATAAGAAATATCTCTAGAATCTTGTCTGAAGCTCATTCTTTCTGCTTTGTATATAATTCTAATAAGCATCCTACCTAGCACATGAGAGATTTAAATATTTGTTTAATAAGCACATGGATAAAATAATGAATGAATGAATATGAATAAATGATATTTCTAAGCCCAAAGAAGTTTAATGGGAAGCAAAATGCAAGAATGGTCCTATAGACTGAATTGTGTCCCCTGAAAATTGATCTGTTAAACTCCAACCCCCAATATGACTATTTGGAGTGAGAAAATAATTAAGGCTAAATGAGGTTATGAGGGTGGGGTCCTGATCCAATAGTATCAGTGTCTTTATAATAAGAGACTCCAGAACTCACTCACTTGTTTTCCACCATGAGACACAGCGAGAAGGCAGTCATCTGCAAGCCAGGTAAAGGCCCTCACCAGAAACTGAGCCCTGGCAAAATGTTGATCTTGGACTTTCTAGCCTCTAGAACTATGAAAAAATAAAATTCTGTTGTTTCAGTTGCCAACCCCAACCCCTGACTAGGAGCTGGGATCTCTCTGTCTCTCCACCCTCACCACCCCCCTCCCCTCTCTCTCTCTCTCTCTCTCACACACACACACACACACCACTTGCATGAACTCAAAATTCGAAATGGTTTGGAATTATTTAAAATATGAGCAAACAGAAGAGAACATTTCAACAGTATTACCAAAAGAACAAATGCACATAATGAAGATTTTAAATCATTGAAGAGATTGGAATGCATTCAGCATATTCTATTTACCCAAGTGGCTAGAAGTTAAATCTTTTGTTACCTCTCGTCAAACTGAAAATGGCAGTGTCCCCAAATACTCTTTCCCAAAAGGTTTTCTGTAGCTGAATTTTGTTGCCATCATTTCATCAAATGTAATTTCACTTCCATGACTTGATTGTGGGCAATGTGAGGGCAGCAATTACCTGAAGTGCTTCAGAAATTACTAGCTGAAAGCAATGTCAGAAGGGTGTGAGCCCTATACCATAGAGATGGATAAATGGATCAACCTTCATGCAATGACTGGATAAATTTTAAATATTGTGCTTTATTTGACAAACTAATTTAAACAAAAATATATAAAGCAAATACACTTCTGTGAATGATACAGAAATTTCATGACATTAAGCATTTTCTAAGGAAGAAGAACGAATCTATTTTATAAAACCAAGGTCTCTTCAGTAAATATGCACTTTTGTAAGGTGTAGACTCACTCAGGACTAAATCCTGGGACTTGGAGAGCTTCAGATGCAAATACTCATCCCCCCCTAACAGGGACCCATCTGGCTTATTAACCACATTTTAATGAAGAACAGAATTCTATTCTATAAATGGTTTGCATAATACCTACAGCTCATTTTCATGAAGAATTTATGCAGAGTGTTGTGCTCATGTAACTAATGTGCATCCATTTGGATTATGGTCTTTACAAAGACCACTCACCACAGTTTTTAAAATAGACAAAGAATAAGAAATACATATGTGAACAGAGAAGACAGGAAGTGTTCCAAAGGGTTTTGTATATGTCAGAGCTTCACAACTTTGACCTATAAAATACGTGGTTTTGCCAAACTCTGCTTTATTTTAAGGTGATTTTTTGTTTTATACTGAAATTTATTTGGCCGAAATTGGAAACATTACTAAGGAATATTTGTGGAATCTTCTTCAAACTGTACAGAAACTATATTCTTGCCTGATACACGTGAAGATACATATATATATAACTAGGAACAAGATTAAAATACTTCTCAGTTTTTTTTTTGTAACAAATGTGTATGCACATTTCTAAGATGAATACATTTCAACCTATGCATTTTAAAACTGTAGCAATCAGGTCAGAGAACACTGAATCCATAAAAATCAAAGAAACTTTTCGCTTTTATATCACAGTCTGTGTAAATTAGTGAACAGTAGTAGTTTCCAGGGCTTTACAAGAAGTATGAATTCTGACAATTTTTTTTGTCAATCTCTGTTTGAAATAGTGTTGGGGTTGAAACAGTAATTTATAGAGTAATGGATTTAAGTCAGAAGATGTTGAAAAATGATACTGTAAAAATAGACCAATACATTATTTTGACATGCACTGGGTATACTTTCCTCTTTTAACTGGTCTCAGAATAATTTCAGGAGTATACATATGGAACTGCTAAAATTCGCAAATAATATAAGATATAGTTTTATAAAAATATATAAAATAGCTTCTGATACTATTTCACTTATAAAAACTACAAATATATTTTCACAAGATCCTCTCACTGATCATCAAGTCATGCAAAATGTTTTGCAGGGAAAATGAGAAAATGCTAATCTAGTGACAGCAACAGTTCCCAAGAGGACAAGCAGCCAAAATTATGCAGTGGAGGGCAGTGGAAAAGGACAAGAATTGGCATATTTGCTAGCAAGGTGACAACCATTATTAAACCAATTCTATTCTGTTTTATCTCAATAATCAAATCAGTAGGAAGTATCAATTAACAGTTAAATCATTTATAACTCAGCCCATCAGAGCATTTGTTGCCCAGTGCTTCTCAATCTTTGTCACAGCATGGCACACACACAAAAGGATGTTATTTGAATAGCACAGAGAGATAAACAGATAAGATAATTGACTCCACAACTCCAACCACCGGAGGCTGCCCCAGGGCTAAGGGGACAAATACCTCTCAGTCTATACATAAAGAATTCTTGAACACACAAATTAGAAATCTCTTTCCTAACCAACTGAAAATGGAAATGTGTGCTATAACAATATCCCAAGCTGACATACATTAGCTTCCACATGCCAAACAAAATTTTAAAATATTCACTGAATGTCTACTATGTACTATGGTCTATTTTTAATGATTGAACCAGCAGGCAGATTTGAATATCAGGCTAAATCCTAATTTCATTCTGTAGGCAGCAAAGTGCAATGAAATATTTGAGCACAGGAAAATAATTTCAGGAAAAAAATCAAGTTTAAAAAAATTTCAAGAAGCATTTAAAAGATGATGCTAGAAAGGCGGTTCAGTCCCAACTGTGTTTTTTTAATTTGCTTTGGGAATGAGTTGAATTTAAAAGTTCATTGAGTAAGGCCTGTAATTGTTCACTAAAAGGTAAGAGGAGTAACAAGAAATCAGATTGACTGTGGTACTTCAGGGAGTTTAATTTGGAAAAAAAAAACAATGTCTGCAACTCTGGAAAGGAGAGAAAGGAAAGCCAAGGGAACCAGGATGCAGTGGTTGTCAGGTAGTCAGGGCTTCCAGGACAGAGATGAAAAAGAAATGAATATGCAAAAAATATAAAAAGGAACAGAAAAACACAACTTTATGGCTAATTAGATATAGTTATGAACAGACATAGGAAGCAAAAAGAAAAATTTAGGTTGTGTACAATTTTCTGACCTAGAACATAGGAAACAAGTGACATTATTATTAGAGTCAGTTTAAGAAAATGACAAATTAGATTTTAGACATTTCAAGTTCAAATGGCAGGACATCCAA
The DNA here is from genome assembly GCF_009828535.3 of Hylobates moloch. NCBI lineage: Eukaryota > Metazoa > Chordata > Mammalia > Primates > Hylobatidae > Hylobates > Hylobates moloch. The sequence goes on from NW_026652281.1 coordinate 50,786,114, forward strand.
GGATTAGGCAAATATGTTGATGTAGAACTTAAAAGAGAGGTGACATTTGAAACTGTAAATATGAATTAGAATTCCAAGAAAAGCAAAGTGATGTTTATGAGTCAAATTCTACAGTCCCAATGACAATATTGTTAAAATAGAAAAGCATATGCGGGTTCAACCACATGCCATATAAAAATATTTATCCAACAAATCTCTTCCAATTCTCCACAAATTATTTATTCAAACAATATTCAGCAAATATTTAAAATGCCTAAAGTGGCAGGACTGGGACATACCATGGAAGACACAATTAACTTGGTCTTGACCTCATGGAGCTTGTAGCACAGTTGGAGAGACCAACATTAAGCAAAACCACATGCAAATAAATATGTAATGCCAACTGGGAATAAATGTTATAAATTCAAATTTAAAACGCCATAAGAAATTCTTATTGTCAAGTCATAAATCTGCTGTGTACCAAATTCATGTTCTTAAAATATTCAAGAAGCCAAAAATTACATATTTAATGTTGGCCTTAATTAGAGAGTTAATTTCCATTCAAATTTTTAATTGCAAACTATTTTATTATCTTTGAGAAATTTACAATTCACATGAACAGCATAACCAAAGCTGGGTCAGGTATCCCTTTTAAAAGCACCATAACTATCTCCGTCTTTATTCTCCCACACTGCTTTATAGTTTTCTGCTCATAAGCCTATATCCCTTCCTTGACTGTAAACTCCTTGAAAGCACTAAATGAGACTTAAATGTCAATATATCTGCAATGCTTAGCATAAGGTCTGGTGCCTTGGAGGCACCATAGAATGAATAAGTGATTGAATGAATAAGTGACTATCAGCAGGAGAAAATCTTAGGAGAACCTCCATATTTTTATTTTCATCCTTCATTATCAATACCAAAAATGACTAAACACCTGCCATAGATCAGGCTATAATAATTATTGGATTTCAAGGAAGCACAAAATATAGTGCTTACTCCCAAAGGGTTTATAATTTAGGGACACAGACATACAAATCACATAGCATTTCATGGTTCACAAACTGCCTTCGCATACAGGATCTCTTATTATTGTCATAATAGTCTTGTGAGCGAGGAAGGGCAGATATTAACTCTTATGATTCTGATGAAAAGACTGAGACCCACAGATGGTAAGTGCCTTGGCCAAGGCCTTACTTGAGTTCTACACTCACTTTTACTCCTCTGCCTCGAACTGAATTAGACACTACCTCATTCTAGAATGCTAGAACTCAAGTTACGGCAGTGTTTAATTCAGTTTGAGGCAGAAGAGTAAAAGATAAGTTTCAGAAGTAGGTAAATTATAACTTAAATACCAGGTTACATCTTCAGGCTTACACGTTAACATCAATTCAGCCTCAAATCTCTTATCTTAGATGCCAAAAAATCGTTACATGTGAAATAAAAATAAAATCAGTACTAATAATATAATACATTTAATCTGAGATTTAAGAATGTTATTTTAATTGCCTTTATAAAAAATAAAAACTAAAGCGTTTATATTTTCTAAGAGCCAATATAAGTATTGATATATGCATTCTTTTGAATAATTTGTATATTTTCCTTCTACACAATAAATGTAAATAGTTTTTTTTGGAATAAATAGTAGTGATAGCTAATGACTGCTAGTAAAGTAGTTAAAAGTTCTATTTGAAGCTCATACATCAACCAAACATGAGGAATAAGGAAAAAAGTGTTAAAATTGCTCAAGTGACTGGTAGTAGGCACCTTTTATTGCCTCCAGCTCATATCCTTGTTTGAGAACAGCCCCTCCTCTTCCTTCAGCCATTTTTCTAGCCTGTTCTCTCTATCAGAGCTAATTGGACAGTAGTAGGTAGATTACTGATCCAAGCAAGGCAATTATATTTTCCCTAGAGAACCTGAACTGCAGGACACAGAAACTGAGGAGCACAGTTGAGAGGCACAGTTGTGTAAATGGAAGGGCTAAAGGAAAGTCCATATACTTCCTTTGCTAAACATCCAGGAACTGCCTTGACCTTCCATTCCTGAAGCTTGTGTGTTTCATTTATGTACCTCAGTGTCCTTTCAAAATATTTCTTCAAAAATAAAAACCAATCCTACATGTAAAATAGATAAAACTTCATACATATATAAAGTCTTCATATTTCATTTTTAGCAAGATTAGGTAGAAATGAATTATGTCCCTTTCAAAATTTATTTATTTATAAGGGAACAGGGAGGGGAAGAGAACTCTCTAATCTTACAGAGTTGAAGCAATTGATCAGAAACAAATAATAGAATAGATATAATGGATGGAATCTTGGAGTTCAAAAGAGCCAAATTTCTAAATTCATTAGATTCTTACTATGACAATCTGACAATCTGGAAAATCATATCATTAAACAAACTTTTCTTTGATATATAGAAACATCCTTCACCAATATCAACCTCAATTAACAATGGGTACATGACCCAGTAGTGCCATGTTTGACTTTTATATTAGGTTACAAGTTTCAGGACATGCTAACGAAATGCTGTCCCAAGGCAATCATTGCTGTTCAACCAAGAAGTTCAATCTAGATACTAAGAGAATAGTTCTACCCTCTAAAGTTGCTTTTCTGAAGCCTTTTATGTGCCACTTTTGACAGAGGTTGCTTGTGTTAAAGATATGGCAAAGGTAGTAACTTTCTGAAAGACAAGTCTACTAAAATTATTTTATAGGATTGTTCTGATTAAGATAACCATGTTTTATTTAATTAGTGGCCTGTCGGCTTTTTTTTTCAGAGTGTATTAAGCAATATAGAGACCTCTCCAATATTAAGTAATTTCTGTTTTGTTGATTTTAAGAATTATGTTTGATTTTAAAATGTTAGGTAAATTTTATTGTGTATATTTGAGGTTTACAACATGGTTTTATAGGAGACATGTAGATAGTAAAATATGAAGCACATTAATGTAGCTATCATCTCATACAGTTTTATACTTTTTTGTGACAACAGCAGCAAATTGTATTAGGAATTTTTGTTAAATAAGTATATTTTAGCTCTTCAATTTTTAAACACTTTTTCATAAGATACTAATATTTTAAGGTTTATGTATTTGAGGAATGAAATTACTGATTTTTTTTTTCTGTTTGGATAACATCAATGATAGCTTTCAACTCGTCTGTCTATGAAGTCTTACTCAGAGTAGACTGACCCCACTATTGGTTGGTTAGTGCTAATGGTAGATTTACAATTGATAACATCTCTTTCTGAAAATAACTAGTTGAGACAAAGGTCAAAAAAAGTTCTAATATTTGGGGCATTTCACTGCTGAATTTAAAAAGTCAAGAAACCAAAAAGATCAGTAAATAAAACACCCCACATGCTGAATAACTGAAGTATTAGAATAGCAATAGTGAAAAATTTTAAATCTCCTTATGAACCACTAGTCCATAAACTTAATATTAACCATAAAAATAATTTACCATAATTTGAAATTACTTTATCCTGAGATAAAATGGTAATGGAGAACTCTTATTTATTGAAAAATATATTAAAATGTTTCAATATCTTCACTTCTTACAAAAGTGTGTGCAAATAAAAGAAAAAAATTCTCTTCTGCAAAATACCTTCCTTAAAATTGAACTTTATTCAAGGTACGCTCTTGTTATCCCATAGTTAACTGGTTTGCATGTAAACAATGTGCAAATGAAAGTAGGAGATTCTACAATTAATATGGTAATTTATAGTCTGGAGTGTTAGGCTTAGTATGAAAATTAAAATTATTTTAAAGAAAATTATTTTGTATCTTTTTAGTCATCAAATCAACAGTCTTATAAATTATAACAGTATAAAAATTCTATTTCATCATTTTTACTCCAGAGTGTTTTTCTTTATGTCTAAAAATAAAGTCAATTTGTATTCATAGCTCATAAATAATTTTCACACAATATACATTGTCATTTCTTCTGCTTTAGCATAAATAACAGCTAAAGCACTTGCTGGGCGAGGTAACTATTTTCTAGGCGAAAGAAAGTCCAAATTCAATCTATGGTTGAATTTAAATTAATCGTTAATCTGTGAGAAGGAACTGAATAGATATTACTCGTACTGGGACTATTTATCTATATATGAGGCTTTTTTCATTAGAGGTAAGGCAGTGGTGGAATTTCATCAGTGCAGTGGCAAGACTACTTAAGAGATATCCACAGTCTGCTCTGTCAGGGGAAAAATGATTTGGGAGGCTTCAAAATATAAATAGACAACCCCATATTAATTATTTATTAATTATTTTCTTTACACACTGTGTGGTATAGGGTCTGGCATACAGTAGCTACTCATTGAATATCACTTGTACCAAGCACTGTTAAAAACTATGGCACCAATAAAGACAAATGAGCCAAGTTTCTACCCACCAGGAACCTATGATCTAAAGGGGAAAGCAACTACTTGAATAAATAAACCTACCAAAGACAGAGTTGAATAAAAATAAAATATAAGACATATATCTTATGAGGAAAGGTATAAAGTACATAACTCTAAAGCCAGAAGTTTCTTAGAAGAGGTAGACATTTTTTAGCAGGGATATGACTTGGCTTTAAGAGATTCCAGGAGGAAAGAATATTCCATGAAAAGGAAGCATTTTGACCAAAACTGTGGAGAAGGCAGACATTATACTTGGGAAATATCTGGCTACAGCATGAGAAATGGAGAGACCCAAGGACAAGTACAGAGTAAGATAAGGACATTCCAGATCCCTTGACCACATCCTTCTCTCCAGCTCATCATGTCAGTTTCTACGGTTTCACTTCCTTCCATGCCAGCCCAGACATCATGATATCATTTCAATCTCTGTCTTCAAAGAACCCAACACTCAGTTTTCTATTCCATCTGCCCTTCAAAGCTCTGATTTTAGTCCACCTAGATGTCCACTCTTTTTATACCTGAGCAGGCAAAACTCAGTCCCCGAGCAGATCTATGCCCCTGTCTAGGTACTTAACATTTCTTAGCACCCCTTTCTGAATCCTTTACGGAACTTACCTAGAATGTTTTTTTCATGCAAGTTAGCCACTGGTTGTGCAATCCAGGTGTCCTTCAGCAAATGCCTGGTTCTATGTGTCCCTGCAGGTGTCTTTGCTGCACACTTGGCTTCCTTCTTCCTTCTTCTTGCACAGCACCCATCACAATCTTCTACCTATTGGATTACAGGCTGTGTCACTGGATCGTATGTTCTTCAAGGATTAGAACTTATGTCTAATAAATTACGTCTCTCATTCATTTATATGCCTACTATAATTCATGATACATTCTTCTAGGTACTTAGTATATATTTTCTGATTTAATAAGTAAAGAATGAATAATAGTACAATATATTAGGACAGAATGAGATGAAGGGGGTTGAGATTTCAAGTTGAAAAGTTTGTATTTCTCAGCAATGGCAAGTGATTTAAAAAACTCAACACACTGATGGCTCTCGTACCTGTAATCCCAGCACTTTAGGAGACTGCTGTCAGGGAGATCCCTTAGGGCCAGGAGTTCAAGACCAGCCTAGGCAACATAGCAAGACTCTGTCTCTACAAAATAATAAATGAAAGTAGCCTGGCATGGTGGCATGCGCCTGTGGTCTTAGCTACTCTGGAGACTGAGATGGGAAGATCTCTTGAGCCCAGGAGGTTGAGGCTGCAGTGAACTATAATCACACCACCACACTCCAGCCTGGGCAATAAAGTAACCGTCTATCCCACAAAAAAAAAAAAAAAAAGGAAAAGAAAAGAAAAAAAAAGAAAGAAAGAAACAACACAATCAGATATGTGTTTTACACTAACTCTGGCAGTGCATCTCTGGCAATGTCTGATGTGGAAGACAAACTGCAGAAGAGAGAAACACGTGGCAAGTAAATCAGTTAGTAGGCCACTGCAAGTTTCCAAGTGAGGATGATAAGAGAACAACAGAAGGAAACACCAAAGATGGTCATTTGAGTGGCAAAATGATAAATTCGTTTAAATATACAGTATAAAAGTCTTAACTGGCTGTTGGGAATATGGGTCTGGATATGAAAAGATATTTTAAAAATCACAGAATTTTTAGAATTAGAAATCAGCTACTACTCTTCCCCCACCTTTATTTTAGCTTTTGAAACTGATGTGAAGGACAGATAATTCAACCCAATACAATTGGCTCCAACTTCAGCGTTACATGCTTAGAGGATGAGAGTTAATATTATAGAAAGATAACATTTTCTGAGGAGAAGCTATACAATGAAAGTTTATGAAGCACCAGAACCTGGGCTTTGCAAAAGTGTCTCTCTATAAAGCAAGAGCAAGAAGGAGGGCCAGGAAAGGAAAGGAAGAAAATTAAATGGTCTAACCTTTAGAGTCTCTTAATGGTAAAATTCTTGCTTTTTACACAGATCTGCGTTCAATTCCTCAATTTATTTCAATAACATTTTTTTGGAACCTACTCAGTCTTAGGTACCACCCTAGGTGCAGAGGCCACAAAGATCAATGGTAGAATTGCAAAGAGGCACACACGTTTACTATTAGCCAGGAGCCCATATGAACATCTTGCACATATTTATCTATCTAGTTTTCACAACCACTCTTTGAGATTGAAACACAGAGTGGTGAAGTCACTTGCCCAAAATCACTCAGCTAGTTAATGGTAGACAAGGATTCAGATCTAAGCAGTCTGTCTCTAGAATATGCTCTTAATTACTAGCTCCTAATTGCTATACTATGTTGCCTCTGAAGACATAGTTCCTGTCCCAAGAAAACTTGGGACAAAATATTCCAAAATAGGGAAGCACATGTATTAATTTAAATAAAATTAAATCAGTGGGGTAATAAATGCTTGGAGTGCAAATGAAGAATTGTGGCATGAGGGATCAAATACTTTCAATGTTTCTAGTGTTTGTACTGGGTTATTATGATTTTCCTTACAATACTGACATTCTGGTGTAAGTAGTCAAGGAATTCACTGAGGTTTCTTTGAATCTACACCTCCCAATGACTTTCTATGATAGTCAATCATGGCACCAAAAGTCATTTCATAGTCAGTGAATAGTCAGTGTGAAGCTGATCCAGAGCCCAAGATACAGGCCTGTAAAAGCAAGGAGAAAAATACCTAAGAGTCAGGCAGAACTGGGACTAGAATAAAGAAAGACAAAGAAAAAGAGAGTGCCAAAAACAAAAATTACATTTCCGTAATTTTTCATTTGGCAACATTTAGCACATCATACAGTTAGTTGCTCACTTTGCAGTCTTTTCAAAAGAGCAGCATTGGGTATTTGAGCACTTTGTTTTATATTGGCTACACTTTCCTGTCATGTTGCCTTTATTCTAGAAGGGAGTAAGGGAGGAGTAGGAATTATCCGTGAGAGAAGATCTGACCAAGTAATAGTCGATTCAATGGGTTTTCCCCTTTGGGTTTGCAAGTAAGGGTTTGCAGGGCCTTCGTGTTATTTTACCCTCTCTTCTCCATTCACCCTGACTAAAAGATATGTCCTTGTATTAAACTCTGAGAGAAAGAAATCAAACATGATTTAATGCTCTATGTTTGACAACAATATTCAATGAAGTAATTTGTATGATTTACAGAGATATAATTTCCTCCGAAAGAAATTACACATGTTTAAAAATAATTTTATGATATAGCATAGCTGTTTAAAATCTGGCATAGATACATGCTTAAACAAATTATCTTTGCTTTCAGAAAGGAACAGAATAATTTAAAGATCATAAATATTAAAAGAACAAAATGATCTTTTTTAAATCAGGGGCAAATTTACTTAGGCCTGAGTACAAATAGAGACCATCCACATTTTCAGGAAGATTACAGAAATCAATCTATTGATTTTAGATTTAAATACTTGAAATAAATACTATACATATAACATATTTCAATCCAGTTATAACATTACAAATTCAATATACATTCATAACGTTTAAATTATATATACAAATATTTTGGATAAGAATCAGGTTCTTTCCAATTATTTATCTCTCAAATGTCTAGAATTCTAAGTAGCAACCCTGGTACAGGCATCATTGCAAATAGTATGTATCATGAATATGTACACTCTACAATTCTTGCCATTTTTATTTGCATTCATTTTGCACTAATTAAAAAATACATTAGAAATGTCTTTCTCATTCTTTATACTTAAAGTACTTAAACAGTAAAATTAATCATCACTTGAATTTCTTATATTATTTTTCATAACTGAACATTTTAAAACTACCAGCAAATTACAATATAAGAAAAATTACACTGAATTTTCAATTAAAGTTTGAAAGAATTTTTCAGTAGCAGCAAACAAATATAAGGGAAAATAATGGCTCTAAAAAACAGAACTTGAAAATGCCTGCTAGTACTATGTCTTGTGTTCAAGACACAGATATGTCTTGTTCAGAACTAGGCACTCCAGGAGCCAAAATCTCAAATGCCTACGGGTTCCAGGCTGACAGTAAAAAGGTGGAGGGGTGAATCCATGTGAAGACTATGGCAACTCAGAGAAAACAAGCTTTGACTAAAAGGGGCAGCTTCTACCAACTCAACACATAGTAAAGCTGACTCAACGTTGGTGGGTCATCTTTAAGAAAAGAGGAAGACTTAGAATAGTTTATGAAATGTTGACAATCAATTTTTTTAACAGAATAATGTTCAGGACAAATCTTTCACTCCAAAGTTTCTCTGATCATGGAATGTAATCCTTAAACAACAAATGTTACCTTCCACAAATCACTGTATGATTTTAAGTGAATGTGATTCCACATCAATCTAAAATATTGTGTGCTACAAAAAATTAAAATCAATTCCAAGATTTATCACAAAAATGAAAAAAAACCTATGTGTCCCTCTCCATATTTGGCAGCTCAAAAGATTTTCGTAGATTCAAAGAGAAAATGAGAATTCGAGGCTTGCCATAGATGTCTAATGCTCTGTGTTGACACAGCTATATGTTTTTTAAAAACCTTAATTGTTTTAGAAAGCATTTCACGGTAGTAAATGTTAATAGCCCCACTTACGGTAGTGAAATGAAGCTACAGATCTTCTCCAAAAGAAGCGGTAAAGAGGAAAACAGAAAAACCACTCATTTCACTTTCATATTATTCTGTATACTAAATAAAAACCACAGAGCAAAACATTTGTAAATGACTTACTGAAAATGGCACAGTGTGTCCGTCAACTTGTATGCCAATCTAATGAACTTTACCAATCATTTCACACACCACCAAGGAAAAGGTTGTGCTCTTACATTTTTTTTAAAAAAAGGCAAGCTATTTTAGCTTTTGTAGTGACCTATAAACAAAAAGGGCACCTATGACACAACGAAAACATTTCACTCGCTACCAGACATAGCAACCTTCTGCATTTATAATACCTTTCTACTTTGAATACTACATCATTTTAAGAAAACTCTGTATTCTTAACATTCCATTATATTGGTCACACGGCAAACCACCCCATTTGGTCTGAAGCCAAAGAAAAGGAGAAAGTTTGAACCTCTAGCACCACAATGGGGTGGGAAATTTGGGAGCACTCCCTCTACTGTCTCCAAGGAAATTCTGCTCCAACACCTCAAACTCCATTCTCTTGAAGGCTGGGAAAAGGTAATCACTAAAAGTGGGAGAGAAAAAAAAAAAAACTTCATAATTTTTTAGCATACCCAGAATAGATTGTCTAGCACTTCTAATTTGGCAGCTTTTGTTTTGCTCTTGAAATCTGGAGCCTCAGTAAAAAGCTGAAACAGGAAGAATTATATTTTTACAAACCATTTCATGTTTAAATGCTTATTAAGTCTGGGTGTAGATGCATACAAACTAAAGAAGTTCAGTGTGAAACTCTAGGATAAATTCAGTATCTAAGGGTAAAATGACAAGAAAAGCTAGTCAAAGGGGCAGGACAGATTAATCCATGAAAGGCAGAAATGGAGAAAAGTTTAGGAGAAAAGGCATCAAGGGTGCTTAGATTCCACAAAGAAATTAAGATGAAAACCGAGGAGGAGATTTTTCATATGAGATCATTCCTCATGGAAGTAGGAGACCAGGTCATCTTTGAGAGTAGAGGTGGTGGGGTGCACCCATCTATAGTAGCATTCTGCAATCTATGCTTTCTGCCCTTAGTTTTCACTCCATTTTTGCCGTTCTCTTTGGCCTAAGGTAATATTCATTCAACTCACCTTAGGAAGTTGTCAATTATTCACCCCAACACCTCTTAGTACTTCTACACCTATAGTTAGAGACAGATCCCAGCAAACTTCAGGGAAGTTGTGACCCAGGAGATCACATATATTACCCCAAAATTGCAAGATTTTGCTAATATATTTCTGCAGAAACCAGAGGAATATGTTTGAAAATGAATTCTAAATGTCTTAGACCAAGGAGAATAGAAGATAATATTAGATTAAGTTTGAGTTTCTTAAACATTCAGATATGTACTGACCATATAACCCAGCAATTCTATTCTAGTATTTGGTCCAGAGAAATGAAAACATATGTCCATGAAAACTGAAAATGAATGTTCACAGCAGCATTATTCAGAATATACAAAAGCTGGGAAAAACCCAAATGTCTATCAACTAGTGAATGGATATACAAGCTGCGGTATATCCGTGCAATGGAACACTACTCAATAATAAAAAGGAACCAACTATTGAAAAAGACAACATTATTGTAAAGCTAAGTAAAAGGTTTCTTTTACTTAGCAAATAATAATAATCATACTGTATGATTTCATTTAAATAAAATTCTAGAACAGGCAAAACTAACCTATCATGATGAAAGTTAGATCAGTAGTTGCCTGGAGGTAGGGAGTTAGGGAGATTAACTATAAGTGAACCCAAGAAAAATTACTGTATAAATTTCAAAAGTCCTTGATCCATATACTTAAAGTGTATGGATTGTATTGTTTTTAAATTGTAATTTAATATGTTGATTTTTAATAGATTGCATTGAATTTATTGATATGAGTACACTTTCTGGAAATTCTGAACTTCATTTTTTAGTTCAAGCAGCTGAGAAGTGGCTCTAATCATTTTTTTGGTTAGTTAACTAAAAAATTATCATGACCTCCAGTTAATTAAGTCAAGAAGCCAGAACTCTCTAGCATTATTGGAAGAATCCAAAAACTTAAGAAATGGATTTATCACATTCAGACTACACATCCAGACTACACATCCATCCCCGTTCCTTAAACCTTAGAAGGCTTTCCTTCACTGCAATGTCAAGAAGTACATCAGAAAAGTGAGCAGCAGCATCCTTTAAAAGTTCTGTGGTGGAGGTTGCCCTCCACAGTCTGGGGATGATAGTGGGAGACATCACTGTTAAGACTGGCTCCTGACAAAAGCTGTGATGATGAGACCCCAGATGAAAAGGCTACTTAGCAGCACTGACCCACCAGAGAAAAAGTGAGTAAAATCACTACAATGAACAGCAGGAAAAAGTAGTAATTAGAATGACCTAGTCTGCAAAGATCTTTGCTATGGCTAACTGGTCATGATGTCCTTAGAAATAAAATAGGTTCCCTGCTAAAATATTATTTATATAATATTTTAGTGTACATAACACAAAATAGCTTAAGAACGGATGGGTGGAAAGCTAAATAAAGGTGAGAAAACTGGCTTACCCAGTTCTCAGACCTAAGCGAGACCCAGAGTTCCTTGGCCAAAGAGAAGACATAGTCCTCTTGAGAATGGAACTTGCAACATAGCCAAAAAAAAATGCTGAATTTTTTTCAAACCTTCTTCCAAAAGAAGTGTGCACTAGGGGATAAGTAATACTCAGACCTTTCAAAGTTGACTGATTCTAATTCCCAAAGACCCAATATAATAATCTGACTTCACTTGTTAATGTTTGCTTTGCTGACAGCTTTTAAGCCTCATCTCTCTATTTTCCTCTTCTTCCTTGCATCTATGCAAACTGATACAAGGCATTCATTCCCTTCTTTACCAGCAGAAAGTTCAAACTACATGCAGGAGCCCTCACTCTGACCCCACCCTCTGACCACCACAGAAACTCCAAGCTAGTACAGCCATTATGGAAAAGAGTAAGGAGGTTCCTCAAAAAAATAAAAATAGAACTACCCTAAGATTCAGCAATCCCACTGCTAGGAATATAGCTGTAGGAAATGAAATTAGTATGTTGAAGACAGATCTGCACTCCCATGTTCATAGCAGCAATATTACAATAGCCAAGATATGGAAGCAATCTAAGTGTCCACAAGAGAATGGGTAAAGAAAATGTGAGATATATCAGCCATTGTGGAAGACAGTGTGGCGATTCCTCAAGGATCTAGAACTAGAAATACCATTTGACCCAGCCATCCCATTACTGGGTATATACCCAAAGGATTATAAATCATGCTTCTATAAAGACACATGCACACGTATGTTTATTGCAGCACTATTCACAATAGCAAAGATTTGGAACCAACCAAAATGTCCATCAATGATAGACTGGATTAAGAAAATGTGGCACATATACACCATGGAATACTATGCAGCCATAAAAAAGGATGAGTTCATGTCTTCTGCAGGGACATGGATGAAGCTGGAAACCATCATTCTAAGCAAACTATCACAAGGACATAAAACCAAACACCACGTGTTCTCACTCATAGGTGGGACGTGAATAACGAGAACACATGGACACAGGGCAGGAACATCACACACTAGGGCCTGTCGGGGGGTGGGGGGCTGGGGAAGGGATAGCATTAGGAGAAATACCTAATGTAAATGACAAGTTGATGCGTACGGCAAACCAACATGGCACATATATACCTATGTAACAAACCTGCATGTTGTGCACATGTACCCTAGAACTTAAAGTATAATAAAAAAAATTAAAACAACAAAAAAAAGAAATGTGAAATATATATATATATATATCACACAATGGAATACTATTCAGCTTTAAATAATAAGGAAATTCTGTCATTTGTGACAACATGGAGGACATTATGCTAAGTGAAATAAGCGAAGTACAGAAAGAAAAATACTACACAATCTCACTTACGTGTGGAACCTAAAAACGTTTAACTCATAGAAGCAGAGAGTAGAATGGCAGTTGCCAGGGGCTGCTGGTGTTGGGGGATAGGGAGATGTTGGTCAAAAGATGTAAATTTCAGTCAGATAGGAGGAACAAGTTCAAGAGATCTATTGTACAACATGGTGGCTATAGTTAATAAAGATATGTTATATACTAGAAAATTGATAAGAGAGTAGATTTTAAGTTTTCTCCCCACAAATAAATGCTAACTGTGTTGGGGGTGGGAGCCAGTCTCTTTTTCTTGTTCTCTCAAACCAGTTTCAGCCCAGGTTGGGAGGCCTACATTGTTTTCCCCAGAAAACTTCATTATGTGAGTAATAAACCTTTCCACACCCTCTTGATGTGTCTGTGGTGCCATCAGTCTCAATATAAAACAACAAATTTTGAGTGGGAGCTCTATTCCGTTTCTTAGGGATAACCTGAAACACCCCAAATGCCAAAGTATTCACCAACGCAGGAACTTATGATAATTGTAATAGATGGAGCATTGCTTATATATCTCCTCAGATAGATTCATTAGTTATGTCCTCAGTTTCTGGATATATAATTGAAATAAATATGCTCATCAATGGGCTTAAATCACTACATTTGCAGATACTAGAATGAGATATGTTATGGTAGAAAGAGCCAAGTGGAAGCTCCTGGAACATCCTCTCCCCATTTGGGTAAAAAACCAAACACAGTGCTCTATCTCCAAGGAAGCTAAACACAAGAATGCCACTACCAAAGCCTTGAAAATGCAATTTGGTGGGTTTTACTACATCCTCGTTTAACTTACCTATTTGGCCTGTGCAGATGGTAGATGACCTTGGAGAGTAAAACGTAACCAGGTAATGACTACAGTTGCTGCTGTTTCTCCTCTTGGAGTATCTTATTGGAGCAAACCAAGGCAACCCCTGGCACCTTATACAGAGCTATTGATTTGACAAATGCTTTTTTTCTCTATACCAATTTGAAAGCACAATTAGACACAGTTCATTCTCACCCAGAATGGGGAGAACTACACCTGCACTGTCACCTCAGTGAGTTATGTCAACTCTTCTGCTCTCTAACCCAATTTAGTCCCAATTCTTGGCATCCCACAGAATATCTGGCCCATTTCATTGATGACATCATGCTGGTTGAAACAGACAAACAAAAAGTGACTGGTATTATTCTAAGACACGTGAATGCCGTAAGATAGCAAATAAACCCATGAAAATTCAGTCTTGTTACTATGAAGTTTCTGAGGGTCCAGTGGTCTAGGGCATGTCCGAAAAATATTTCAAAAGTAACAGACCAATTGTTGCACCTTGCACTAATTGTTGCTACAAAAGAGTCATTGGGATCTAAAGTTTTCATCTGATTTTAGAAATAACATATAATGTATTGGAATGTGCTACTCCAATCCATATACTAAGTAACACATAAGATGGCTCTATTTCAGTGGGGCTTAGGGAAAAGGAAGGATCTGCAGTAGGGCTGGGCTGCCTCTGTAAGCTGATCTGCCACTTGGGCCATATGAACCCACAGATTTAATGGTACTTATGGTAAATAAAGATGCTCTATAGAGATTCTGGCAAGCTTGAACAAAAGAATTGTAGTACAGACACCGAGATATTTAGAGCAAAGACATATCTTCTTCTATTCATGATTCCTTCTCTTTTGAGATAGACTGCGTAACTGTTATCCAGAGATGGAAAATGTGACCATTAGGAATCTGTAGCTCCCCTTTTTGAAGAGAAGATAAAAGAGTCTTGCCCTCTCTTACTCTACTCTAAGACACTTTGGGTATGACATTGCGGTCAACATTCCCAGACTCCTTTGCCAGCAGACTTCCCATTAGGTTATCTCAATAGAGGATATAGAAGGAAATTGTTAGTCAGAAATTCATACATTTACATGAACTCATTCAGAATAGAAAAGTATTTTTGGATACACCTTTAATTCGAAGTGTGGGTTCACAAACTTTATTCTTGTCATTGGCCCCAAGAATATACACTGGAAGACAATTTATAATATTTTATAGTGAGAAGATATTGAATCAAAATTAAACTGAAAATTAAATATGTCAAATCTAGATATATTGTGCTGTTGTACTGAGCATGCATGTGCTCAAGAAATAACCAGTATTGTTGGATCTGCATACTTTAAATGTAAATGTTATTTGTCTTCCCAATATAAAACTTCAAAAAATTTGTAATATTAATAATTCAGTTCAGCCCACTTTCCATTGAGGAGCTACTACCTCCCATAGACTACTAAAATATGAGCCAGGAAGACAAACAGGAACACATACAAAGGCTGGGTACAGTGGCTCACACCTATAATCTCAATGCTTTAGGAGGCTGAAGCAGGAGGATCGCTTGAGGCCAAGAGTTTGAGAACAGCTGGGCAACATAGTGAAACCTCATCTCTACAAAACAGGAAAAAAGAAAAACTAGCCAGCTATGGTGGTGCACACCTGTAATCCCAGCTACTTGAGAGGCTGAGGTAGGAGGATCACTTGAGCCCAGGAGTTTAAGTCTGCACTGAGCTATGATCACACCACTGCACTCCAGCCCGAGCAACAGAGCAACATGCTGTTTCTAAAAATGAAATAAAATTAAATTTAAATTTAAAAAGAAACATATATACATCATGTTTCATAATCAAATTAAAAAATATATTCTTGCACTTTTAAGTCACCCAAGGTACTAATGTTTCTGTGAGTGTCAAAATTAGCAAATCACTGCAGTATTCCTCAGGAGACCGATTACATATCCTCATATGATTTATCGCCTCAGCATGAAGGGTGTTTGGGGAATCTGCAGCGAAGGCTTGTAGGATCTTTGTCCTGGGGCTTGAATGAAGTTTGGTGTTTGCCTTGTAGCATGCAGGTGTCTGTACAACTTACTCAATTTGGTCCCAAGGGCACTCTTGTGAGAAACAAAGGTTACGAAAAGATATGGTAAACAGTGGGAAAGCAAAGGAAGTTAATTACGTCAGGTGAAAGGCCACAGAATTCTCTTTTAGCACCTGCAAAAGTATGCCAATATTTATACAACAGTCTCCTGGGATTTGTGGGAGATGTCAATTTTTAAGACACTCTACCTTTCCTTTATTGTTTTACTTTCAGCCATCTGTGAGTAATATGTGTAGAGAAAGGATGATCTGACAAAGTATGAAACACAACAAGCTGTAAGGTTTTGAGCTTTGTACAAAATATGAAAACAAAGATCAAAGCCACAAGGCATACTGGGTGATTGTTTGGTTTTTTAAAAGAACAGCCCAAAGCAAGGAAAAAAATTTCCCAACTTCTAAACAACCAGAGTATCAGCAAAACATAAACAAGAGCATGTTTATCTTATACCTACCACTGAATCTCCTTGAGTCCCTTTCCTGTTTAAGCCGTTAGCCAGCTGGACATAAAGTCAGTGGAGCAGCCTGCTTTAATTTACTCAGAATGAGAGATTATTTTGAGGTTCCAGTGTTACTTTTTATGAAGTCAAATCCAAGAAAATTAACTCACATGTATAAATGTGTAAATCTATAAAAACTAGATATACAATATGATGAAAATGAATACCATAAAACTTACACAAAAAATTCCGAGCAATTTAGATCCTAACGCTGATAAAAGACTTTCAGTCTTTGAAGAAAGAAATTTCATTCTTTGTAAAGACACTTTTATAACGTTGCTGGGCTTTTTCTTCTATAAGTTAAATGTGCACCAGAGGTGACACACATAACTTTTTCTGAGGAGGAAAGTAGTATCTTCACTTAGCCAGACATGAAAATGTCTCATTTTCCAGTTTTTCTATATTATCCTCTAATGATAAAAAGGTAATATTTTTAAACTATATTGTTAGATAAAATGTATAAATCTAGCTCAATAAAACATTTTTTCATCAGTTCTATAATAGAGGCTTTTAAATGTTATCCAGAGAAATAAGCCCAAAGTGAGTAATAGAGTATCTTTATCACATTAACCATAGTGCTTAAAACAGTTTCATATTGATTAATTCAAAGAAAACTGAAATAGAAAACATCCAATATGTGACTTAAAGACAGAAATGTCAACCAAATTTAATATATTGTTTTTAAACTCTATAACTCCAAGTACACTTTAAGAAATATCTTTTAGTTTTTCTTCCTTTCCATCTCAACTGCTATCTCACCTAGGTTTATACATCATCACACAAATCTGTTTATTTCACTAGATCTGCTCCTAATATTTGTGGGATCTGAACTAAGAGTACAAAGAAATCCATTTACCATTTGTCTAAATATTTAAATGTAATTAAATCAAGCTAACAAACTACTAAATAAAATATATGCTGTCTTTCTAATTTGAAATAGATGATTCATAATAATCAGACCGGCCAAGATTGAATTTAGAGTTTTTGGATTTCTCAAATTTCTGTAGATACTGCAGGAACTAGAGGAACTTGATACTACAGGAAGAGCTTGTTCCTAACCTTCATCCTATGGCCTACCCTCTTTCTCCTCCCAACATCAACTCCAACATACACCAAAGTGTCCTGCATGGGCGCTTCAGCCTGCATGTCCAAGTTCAGCCCTTTAATTTCTACAGCAGATGGCTATACATTGGCTCCTCTTAGGGCACAGGTATGTGTAACAGGCTAACATGGTCTACCCTTGGGAGGAAAGACCTTAGATAAAGGCCTATACAGACCCTGAAAATGTGCTTGGAGTCATCTCAGCAGAGAATTATGGGGTCCTAAATACACAAGGGCCAGAGTGTAGGCCCTAGATGGACACAACCTCTTGCCCCTTGGAGGACACACAGCTGGAGGACAACCCAAAGGCAGCCCTCATAAGCACAGGTCCCAGGACAGGGGCTTTCTTTATTCCGATCAGTTGTTGATATTGAATTTTACTGCCTGCTCTACCACCTTAAATTCACTCTATGTGTAAATGTTATGTCCAAAATTACATTCATTATCAGTTTGTAATTACATATTCACTTTCTCCTGAATTTCCTAACATGGTAATAAAAGCATTACAATTCAAATATTTGTTTAACCTAGAAATGCTAGGGTCTTAGAACTTTGGAGTCCTAGACTCTTCCCCTACTATTTGTCTCCAATCTTCTCAATTTTTTAGCTGAAGCATCAGTAAACTCTTTTCCATTCAAATTGCCATTATACTAGCTAAAGCCTTCATTATGTTTCTAGACTATAGCAATAGACTCTTAAATGGTTTTCTGGCACATGTCATGTCCTAGCTAAATTCATTCCCTGCTCTTTTAAAAGGACATTTGTAATCAAGTCACTATTATCTTTAAAAAGCTTTCATGCTTGCCCACTGCCAAAGAATGAAACTAGCATAAGTTCAGCACAGACAGCCATTTTCAATGTGGCCCCAGCCAATGAGCAGCCATTTCTCCCTGAACCCATCCTGCCTTTTGCTT
This sequence comes from Hylobates moloch, assembly GCF_009828535.3. Classification (NCBI taxonomy): domain Eukaryota; kingdom Metazoa; phylum Chordata; class Mammalia; order Primates; family Hylobatidae; genus Hylobates; species Hylobates moloch. The sequence goes on from NW_026652281.1 coordinate 50,804,518, forward strand.
TGGCCACACTAGGCTACTCATCATTCTCAGAATATTTTATGCTTTTCACTTCCTATTCTTTGCTCATGCAATTTCAACTGAATTGAATACCTTTTTCCACTTCTGATGCATGTGAACTCTTTCTCATCCTCCAAAGCCAGCTCAAATATCCCCACCTCCTAGCAGGCCGATTTGAGCCCTAGACAAACTTAATAATTAATTCTTCCCTTATCTGTGTCCTGATTGAATTTTATGCCTAACTTTCTTACAGCATGTATAAAATTTATTATCCATTTCTTACAGCATGTATCAATAGCATGATTCATATTAATCTTAGCTGAATGACAGAAGTGACTGTTGAATTTATATTAATTTTCTCTTGGTTTGGAATTCCCCAGAAGCATACCCAGAGGCAAGGTTTGTGTGCAAATAATTCATTTAAGAAGTGCAGGAATCACTGCTATACAGCAGGGAAGTGAGACAAGGAAAGGAAGCCAGCCAATAAGGTTACATCATCAAGCCAAATAATACTGAGAACAACTAGAGTTTAGGACACACACCCTTCCCAAAGGACAAGGTGGCTGAGGTATGCTAACCCCATCATCAATGGCCAAAGGCTGCTCCCAGAGGGTATTCAATCCCCTGTACTTCTCCCTAGCTTTATACAGAGAGCGGCCTTCCCCTTTTAGAGAAAAACTCATAAACATAGAAATGCAAATAGTTGAAAGTTATGGGGAACACTGTATTGAGGCCATTATCAGGTGCTCAGAAGCCCAAATCTAGAATCCTATTGTTTCTATGGCATGGTAAGCAAAAAGCAGGGACCAACAATTTATGGTTCCTCCATTAACTACCAATTTGTTCCTTAATCTCTAGCTGCATTAACTCTGATGAAAGAGCAAGGATTCATCAACCACTGTGAAAGTTCTATTTTATTTAATCCTCATAGCACGTAGAAGTAGCTATTATTACCATCATTTTATGGAGGAAAGTGATGTTCAGAGAATTTAATTCATAGAATTTAAGTCAAAGAATTTAGACCATAGAGTTAAGAAGACTCAAGAAAAGCATTTGAACTCAGGTACTCTAAAAACATTCAAATGCTTAATAAAAAGATTTTAGAAGAACTCACCTGGCTATTTAATTTTAGAGTGAAAATGTTAATTAAACTGGACATGTTTTGTCATTTCTGTGCCTAATTTTTTAAAAACTTCATATTTAATCCATATTTTTAATCTTTAGTTACTTGAAATTATAAGCTATAATAATTTGTAAAAAAATGCTTTGCTTATTGTTCTCAAAAATCAAAGATTAAAAAATCATAGTGCCAAACTAGTAGGGAAATACACTAAATTTTATTATAAAATACTAGAAACATGTTATAAATGCGTAATATATGTTACTATTAAGATTAGAAATATTAATGGATCTTTAAAAGTAGTACCTCAAATTGTGCTTACTGTTATGAAAGAAAACATTAAACATAAATAAATAGCTATTAATATATGTGGAGTCTATCTGTGAAAACTGTCAAAAAATTTGAAATAGATTGTTTTTTACTTGTCATAAAAATCCCAGTCACAATATATTTAAGTGATATTTTTTAATTCTCCAAATTTTATAATTTGCTTTCAACCTTTTTGGAAGCATGTATAGTATAAAACATTAAAACAAGGATTTTAAGATCTACAGTACAAGCACAGCTAGTACCTCCATATCATACCCTCGTAAGTAATCACTGGGCCAGCCCAGCTGTTCAATCCCTCAAAATACAGAACAAATTCTTCAAAGTATTTGGATATGATTTGTCCCAACAAACAAATTGTTCTATACATATTATCAAGACCCTAATATGTGTTAAGTGGGAAATCATCCAATGATATAAAAAAATTTAACTCTTTTGCTAAAAAGCTCAGTAGAAAATAGTGTTGATTCCATTTTGATTTAAAATAATGTAAAGAAGTGAATATTTTGGTTACTGATGATTCCTGGGCAAAAAGTAAACTTAAATAAGTCTTTTTCAGCCTGACCAACATGGTGAACCCCGGCCCTACTAAAAATACAAAAAAATTAGCCAGGCATGGTGGCGGGCACCTGTAATCCCAGCTATTCTGGAGACAGGAGATTCTCCTGGAGGCAGGAGAATCACTTGAACCCAGGAGGCAGAGGTTGCAGTGAGCCAAAATGGTGCCACTGCACTCCAGCCTGGGCAACAGAGTGAGACTCTGTCTCAAAAACGAAAAACCAAAAAAAAAGTTTTTTTAATTTTTTAAAGAAGAGATATAATCAGCAATTATCTTAGTTCAGCATTTACTCATAAGGGTGTGTGTGTGTGTGTGTGTGTGTGTGTGTGTGTATAAAATTCATATTGAGTCATTTTTTCCTCAACAAATTTAATAAAAAATCTTAGTTTTTTTTTTGCTCTTAAAGAAAAGAAACAAACCAAACCAAACCTGACCTGCTGAACAAGGAAAGATCACTGACAGAGAATATTAAAGCAAAAGTTCTAGGTGTTTAGAAATACCTAGAAAAGGTCAATTTGTGTTATCTTTCAATAAAAGAAAAAACATAATTATTTATAATGTATTCCAAGCATGGGATTTATCAGAGTTCTGACATGTTTAATAATTTATCTTGATAAGAAGAAGAAGAAAGAAAGAGAAACAAGGAAGGAAGGAAGGGAGGAAGAGAGGGATGGAGGGAGGGAGGGAGGGAAGCGGGGAGGGATGCAGGAGGAGAGAGGGAGAGACGGAGGAAAAAGAAAAGAGTTAATGATAAATGTGTCACTAAATTGTATTTTAAAGACATTCCCATTTTTTACAGCCGTATAAGCTGTGGCACATTCTAAAACATCCATAAAATTCCTTCTATCTCATTTGTATTCTACATTTGTAAATTCTGTCTCAAGTAAAATAAGCAATTCGGTGCAACATTTGCAAACTTTTATAAATACTGTTTTAATTACTCTACACTCCTAAATCCTTCTGTTTGGATTCAAGACAGTGATGTCAAACATTTATGAGAGTGTTTATTGCTTTGGAGTGGGATGCGACACTTAGATGGCACATCTGTGTATTTTAGAGGACTGCTTTATATAACTCAATCACATACACATAGGATTACAGGTAATTTCACTTTTATATCAGATTAACACAAAATGATTATCAGCTTCAGTGAGTCTAATATTTTACAAAATCTCAGCTTAAATGAAAAACAGTACTTTACAATTCCAAATGACTTCTGAATTCACTATATTCCCAACTGTGATAACAAATCCAAAAGAAACGTTTCACAATATAATTCAATCTTTTAAGAAGGAGAATTCTTAAAAGGTCGTGAATTAACATTAATTGGTTTTAGTCCCAGCTTTGATTTTGTAATTTATGGTTTATTAATTTATTAACTCGTTCATTTAGTCAATAAATATTTACTAGGTTTCTTCTATTGGCAGCCTTTAGGCTGAGCACTGATAATACAAGATACAATCGTAAATACCACCTGTGTTTAAGGAATTGCCAGCTGGTGAATTTATCCTCCTTTCCTTTAAAGGAAATACCCAATCTAATCTGAAAAGACTTAATGTATGACACAAAGTATTAGAAATAAATCCTCTTTTAACTTTATAGAATTTTGTCATATTAGAAACTAAAACTCGTGCCAATTTACGGAACTTTGACCTTATTCCATTTCAGCCATCCACACCCACATTGTCACAACCCAGAACAGTTCCGCCTCTGGAATCATATTTAATTATCTTTTTCTGCCCCAAACATTCCATTATTTCACTACCTACTTTCATTATGTGTCATTCCACATCATTAAAATCTTCCAGTCCCTTAATCTCTTTTTTTCACACTATCAATCTGCTTTTTCTCATTTCCTGAGCAGCCTGTAGTTCATGATCCATCATTTCTCATTGCTAGCTTTCATTCCACCTTAACCCTGAATAAATTCAGAGCCTTATGCTCCTGTTCCTTTAGCCAGTAGGTCTCCTGGATTCTGCAGGACAAACTACATAACCCTGCTGATTTGTTTCATTACTAAGACAGGGTCTCCAGAGTCATGTGGGTCGTCAACCAGGAATAACAAACTTTTAAATGTCCCTGGGTCAGATACCTCTCTCACTTCCCTGAGATTATTTTAGACATTTTATGAATGCATCTAATTTCTGTAATGCAAAGTCCTTACCAATTACCACTTTAATCACTTTAAAAAAATACCCGAAGCTGAAGGAACTTAAACCCTAGGAGCCCTTTCTTACTTATCCAAGAGGGTTGCATGCTTTCTATGTTTCCATGTCTCTCTACTTAATACTATTCTGTAATTGTTTTTACTTTTTTTATCTGTCTTGCCAAATACTCAAGACCCAGATCCTATCTTTTTGTGTGTGAAGACACAAAAACTAGCACAGCACTTCACAGATAATAGGCATTTAATTTTAGTTGAGTAAATTTATTTAAAAATATTTACTATAATATTTCTTCTCATTTATTTCACCCACCTCTATAAAAGATTTTCTTATTGTAATATGAAATACCACCAAAATAGCTTTTTCTTTGTCCTCCTTTAAACAACCACTTAGAAAATAAAACAGTTTTATTTGTTTTTGATCATAGATTAAAATCTAGCTTTTAGTTTAACTAATTTAAATTTTTTGATATGCCAAATTTCAAAAGAATATTTCCAAAAATATTATATTTTAGTAAAAAATTATGAGTATGTAAACACATATATCACATATAAAGATAAAAAAGGAAGAATAATAGCTACTCCCCTAATTGGTAATAGTGGTGATTTCTAGGGAGTAGTATTGGAAGAAGTTTATTTCTTACATTGCAAATATTTATACTATTTGTATTTTCTACAAGGAACATGAATTACTTTTATTTTAAATCTTGTGAGTACTTCTTATAATTTTTTAAAAGAAATATTAATAAAAAGCAGAACTTCTGTTTATAAAGAACAAAGGTATTTCAGAGTGGAACTTCACCATAACATTATGAATCTAATGAGATTCTCCTCCTAAATAAGCAATTAAACTTTCTTAAAGAGGGTCCAAGATGAACCTACTATATGTAAAATTCTAAGAAAATGCCATAGGTTTCAAATTTATTAAATTTCTGAAGGAGTTGCTTCTTTTAACCTGCTGCTCACACACACCAACACTCAAACAATAACTTCAAACTAATTTATTATAATTCATTTTATCTGGAGTCATTTAACAGTTGTCAGTGAAAGCCTTCTTGAAAGAGTTTTCTTCATAGCAATTTCCAAAGCACTTATTTTTAAAATCCAAACAGTGGTTTAGGATTCCAAATCAGCAACAATATGTGTTTAGACTGAAAAATTAAAATACATTTCAAACCAAATTTTTCAAAATCAATTTCTTTCATGTTTACTCATCAATTCTTTGGTTCCGGGCTCTATGTTTTCCCTGAAACAGTTGACAGTTTTGCTTTTGGTATTAAATAACATAGGATTAGTTTGCCTGAGGGACCATCTGTTGTTCTACGCCCTGTCATGACAATTCTGAGGGCTTCAGAACTGCATTCTGTGGTTTCTCATTAAGGGGAAAATAAGAGTACTCTCTATCTTGAACCTAAGCCTCAGAAATGCTGTCCATTACATATGCATCAGAATATATTTGTGACATGTGTCAAGCAGGACAGGAGGTTTTTGTTTCATTTTATGTGAATATTACTTGATGCTCTAGCAGATGGGAAGATAAGTTTTGTTTGCTTGTTTAAATTTTTTTATTTCAATAGGCTGTGCCTTACAATGTGAATGTGTTATTTAACACTTAAACCGTTTTCTCAATGTATGAATTAGTGCTGATATTCCTGATCAAACCATAAGTAAAAACAAAGTATAAGTAAAAAAAAAAAAAAAAAAATGTATTATTTTTTAACAAGTTTAGGCAATCAGTACTCCCGTTCTTTCAAAATTCAAAGAGAAGATGTCTGTCTTCCATCACAACTTCACAAATCATTTGAGTCTTAGAAAGCTCAAAATAATCTGAATCAAGTACACATACAATGAGGGTGTTACAAATAAGGGTAAACAAATTTGTGTTGATTCAGTAAGGAAAGATTAAGGAAACCTTTCCAACAGTCGGGTGTTTTGTACTAAATTACGAAAGGACTCAGCGGCGTGTATTGGCAGAAAGGAATGTGCTAAAAGCTATTCCTGGGTCTACCCTAGAAGTCTTTTGCCTTTTAAAAAAAAATCACATTACATTGACTTAAATACCAGTGCATATTTTGTTTTTATATTTATTATTTATATATGTGATTATTTCATTGTTTCATAATATAAACTAAATAGTACATTTTATTTATCAGACTCTCAGGTATCTATGGTGTGTAACGCAAAACTCATGGGCCATGGGCCATGGGGGTGTGAAAAGATAAGAGTGGTCTAAGCGGCCGGGCGCGGTGGCTCACGCTTGTAATCTCAGCATTTGGGGAGGCCGAGGCGGGCGGATCACGAGGTCAGGAGATCGAGACCACGGTGAAACCCCGTCTCTACTAAAAAAAAATACAAAAAATTAGCCGGGCGTGGTGGCGGGCGCCTGTAGTCCCAGCTACTCGGAGAGGCTGAGGCAGGAGAATGGCGAGAACCCGGGAGGTGGAGCTTGCAGTGAGCTGAGATCGCGCCACTGCACTCCAGCCTGGGCGACAGAGCGAGACTCTGTCTCAAAAAATAAAAATAAAAAAAAATAAAGAGTGGTCTAAAAGCCTCCCATAGGGTATACCAAAGAGTTAAGGGTTACCCTCAGAAATTTTAAAAAAAAAGACCCAATATGAAATAGATGAACATAGTCATCTCCAGAAGTAGCAACCTTTAAAGATTCCATGTAAACATGTTTACAGATAAGCCCACAATAACCCCAGATTTCCAGTGAAAAGCCCACAGTGTCTCCAGGATTCAGTCATGATAACAAATATAAATATGCCTTTCAACACCAATTTAAGTCAATAGGCAAATTAAAATGGAGAATTAAGCAGCTAACAATTTTACTATAATATGTCTGAGATAATTATTGTCTTGTTAAAACAGATGAGCTCCAAATCTAGGGAGAGACACAGGCAAAAGGGAAGAGTTGCATGTTCTGTATTTCCAAAAGATACAGACTTTGCTTCCAGCAGAAAAACTGTTCAAATGCCAGATATTTGATACGATGATAAATCACTTCAAGTTTTTCCTTAGACTGAGTGAAATATCTCCCAAAACCACTGCAAACTCTTTGCTCCTATTTCATAGAGCATCCTTCAGGTTAAATTTTGTTTTCCAATTTCCTCCACATCTTGAAGGTGATGCCCTATACATAGGACAGAAGGATATCCCCATAACAGATAAGTTAGCCCTGCAACTTATAAAACCTTCTCTGATAGGTTCAGGTAATATGCATTGAATGATCCAACAATGACCATGGGGAAACAAACTACAGTTTCCTGAACTTAAAATCTTATCTTATGAAAGGTAGCTCTAAAAGTGCCGCCTGCACCCCAGGAGCTGTGTGTACATATCATCTTTTAATACCACCATGAACCCTAAAGCCATCAAGACAGAGGTCAGCTCCAGGGAGCTCAAAGCCTAGAAGAGGAGTTATATGTGTATAATTAACTGTGTTATAAGATAGAACGAATGAGCTATCATGATATTCAAGCAACTTGCAAATACTGACAAGAAGGAGGTTACATTTTGCTAAAGGAGTAAGAAAAGCTTAATAAAGGAACCAGTTAGTCATCCAAAAAATATTTTTCAAGCACTGTAGCACTGAGCTGGGATTTGAGTTGTGACAGAGTGGATGGAAAGAAAATACCAAGCTAAAATAAAAAGAATGCCATCAGTAAAGTGCCGCAAATACTTAAGTAATTCAGGGATTCTCATTTGACTGATTTTACAATCTATAACAGAGAAGACTCTATCAAGGTGGGTTGGTTTGAATCCTAGCCCAGACCTGGTTTTCTTAATATACCAACCTAAGGAGTATGGACTTGATTTTATAAGCACCAGGAGAAGGACTGCTTTTGCACAGGGGTACTACATGCTGGGTCTTGTCTGTGCTCCCAGATCACTCTGGCAGTTGGTAATGACAGATTTTGAACGAAAGAGGTGGTGAAGTCAGTGGGGAAGCTATTGTGGTGGTTGAGGTGAGAGTCAGTAATAACATGGGCAGGCAGGGTACCAACAGGAATAAAAAGACATCAAGACATAGGCCATTATTAAATTTCTACAGCAACACAATTGTTTTATTGATATGCCTCATTTGAATGTTTACTGTATATTCAAATCTTGATATTAAATTACAACTTCCCGTTACAATGAACTAGAAGATAGGATCAATCAAAAAAGTAATTTGATAATATATGTTTATGATCCATTTATTGTGAAGCTCAGAAATAAAAGAAAAACCTGCCATTGTGGATACAATTATGTAATAGATCAGTAATCGTACCTGTTTTTAAAACATATAACTTTAATAAAACTGACTTGATTCTCTCTCTTAACTGAGAAAGTTACTGACAATTAAAATACCTAGTCATTCAGAATGGAGGAATAGAAAGAGCTAAATGTGACTAATATAGAGACAGTGGAAAGGCAAATAAAGCTACTGAAATAGGAAGGAGTAGTAAATGTGAGGGTTCTTCCATACGGCATAGTACAGGATTAGAACCTCATTAAATGAAGAGTTAATAAAGGGCTTTAAATAAGGGGTGATAAAAATCTTAGCAGCTCTGCATTGAAAAAAAAAGAATCAAACTTTACACTCCCCAAATTCAGCTCAACTTCAGTAATATATGTATCATACCAAAATTTCCAAAGGGAATCCCCACATTCCAAAAACTTTCAAGTTTTATTAAAGAACAATAAAATATCTTCATATTTAAATAGTAGCACTTTATGATTCTTATGCTAATAGTGTAAGCTGATTTCTCTAAGAATTTAATATAGGTATGTAACTAAGATATATTAATTTTTTAATGTTACAGTAAGAAATGTATCTAGTTACATGACATATCTAAATTTATTAATAAAATTTGACAAAAGTAATCATTATTAAAACATTGCATACTTAAGGAATAAAGATGAAAGCATCATCCTTTTCTACAGTGTATTGGTAGTTTGATTACTGGCTTTAATCCAGTAAAAGAAAAGCCACCATACAGAGCGCCACCTACTCCTTTGCTCTTTCTCCTTGATCCCAAAAATTTATCATGGGTCATCATTTTCTGCATGGTTATTTCAGAGAAAAGACACTCGTTTTTGTTTTTAGAACTCTCTCCAGACTTTATTTTCTTAGTAGTAAATTGCTTCAAACATATTGTTTGGTATTTAATGCTACATTAAATAAAGTCCAAATGTGTGTGTTTAAGTGCCTCATCACATTCAGTGTAAAAGGTTTAATTTCTGTCTCTAGAGAATATTGCTGAAGCGTTTGTCTTCTTTACTATTGTATCTAAATGGTTTTTTATTGTATTTTTAATTGACAAGTAATAATTGCACATATTCTTGGATGCATAGTGATGTTTTGATACAATAATATATAGGAATCAGATTAAGCTAATTAGCATATCCATCACTTCAAACATTTATCATTTATTTGTATTGGGAGTATTCAGTATCTTCCTTCTAGCTATTTGAAGCTATATATTAATAGTATTGTCTCCTACAGTCATCTTACAGTAGTATAGAACACTAGAACTTATTCCTTCTATCTAGCTGTAATTTTGCATCCTTTAACAAATGCAAAGAAGTATTTGAGAATGCTAATATGGAAACTTTTTGTAATGAAAATTCCAGTGTTGAAATATTTCTAGAGATCATGAGCATAACATCCCATTTTTTTGCAGCTGAAGGTAAATTGAGGCTCAGAGTATTTAAATGGCCTACAAGTTTATGCATTCAGCTTTTTCATGAACTAGGAATCAAACCCAGGTCTCAAAGTATAGTGTTTTTTTGTTTTGTTTTGTAATTTGCTGATGGTTCTACTTTATAGTATCACACAACTGCTTGACCAAAATTTAGCATCGCCCAGCAATTGTCTATTCCTCCTTCTGTAGATGTGATCTTGAATATTGTCTACATTGCCAGCACTTTTTTATTTCACAAAACTTACTGGCTACCATGCTCTGTTAATTCCGTTTCCAAACAAATTTTGAAGCTGCTACTTCCTCATTACCCTAAATAATGTTGATATAATTTAGGTAACTACCATACCCTACTTTGATTAGTATTATGGGTGATGGCGGCAGCCTGTCTGGAGAGGCCGCTGTGAGGACACCAGCTGCAGTGGGGGAGGCACAGCTGGGGCTACAGGCTCCGTGGAGCCAGTCAGGGCGGGAACAGGTGACCCCAGCAGGAGCTCCGTGTCTTACCAAGTTAGTGGTGTGGCAGCAGAAGCTCCCAGGTGCAACTGCAGCCACCCACCGGTGGCTCTGGACCTCGGCATCTCTGTGCTCTTGGTGGTCTGAGAAGCCCCCTACCCCCCCATGCTCAGAAGTGTCTGCTCCACTCCCTGGCCTTTCCCTCTTCCCAGCACCCACTTCAGTGTGGAACAAAGTTGTGGCTGAGCCTCAGTGCTGTCGCGACCCAGCCAGATGTGTGTGCGCTTGGGGTGGTGCTGATGTGTCCGGAATTGGTGGGTTCTTGGTCTCACTGACTTCAAGAATGAAGCCACGGACCCTCGCTGTGAGTGTTACAGTTCTTACAGGCGGCATGTCGGGAGTTTGTTCCTTCTGATGTTTGGATGTTCAGAGTTTCTTCCTTCTGGTGGGTTCGTGGTCTTACTGGCTTCAGGAGTGAAACTGCAGACCTTCAGCGGTGAGTGAGTGAAAGAACTAAGCCTCCACAGTATGGAAGGGAACCCCAGCGGGTTGCCACTGCAGGCTTGGGCAGCCTGCTTTTATTCCCTTATCTGGTCCCACCCAGATCCTGCTGATTGGTCCATTTTACAGAGAGCTGATTGGTCAGGGTGCTGATTGGTGTGTTTACAATCCCTGAGCTTAGACACAAAACTTCTCCAAGTCCCCACTAGATTAGCTAGACACAGAGCACTGATTGGTGCATTTACAAACCTTGAGCTAGACACAGGGTGCTGATTGGTGTGTTTACAAACCTTGAGCTAGACACAGAGTGCTGATTGGTGTATTTACAATCCCTTAGCTAGACATAAAGGTTCTCCAAGTCCCCACTAGATTAGCTAGATACAGAGTGCTGATTGGTGCATTTACAAACCCGGAGCTAGACACAGGGGGCTGATTGGTGCATATACAATCCTCCAGCTAGACATAAAAGTTCTTCAAGTTCCCACAAGACTCAGGAGCCCAGCTGCAGTGGGTCCCGCACTGGGCTGCAGGTGGAGCTGCCTGTCAGTCCCACGCAGTGTGCTGGCACTACTCAGCCCTTGGGCAGTTGATGGGACCCGGGGCTGTGGAGCAGGGGGTGGCAGGGAGGCTCGGGTGGCGTAGGAGCCCACGGAGGAGAAGGGAGCCGGGGGCAGGGTGGGGGGGGAAGGTTCAGGCATGGTAGGCTGCAGGTCCCCAAACCCTGCCCCGCGGCCAACCCCACCCAGAATTCGTGCTGGCCTGCAAGCCCGTGCAGCCCCGCTTCCCGTCCGTGCCTCTCCTTCCACACCTCAAGCCGGCCAGAATGGGTGCAGAGGCCAAGGAGACGCCAAGAGCGAGCGAGGGCTGCCAGCATGCTGTCACCTCTCACTGACACACCAACACCCTGCCACTTCAGCCCCCTGAGGACTGTGAACACCTACAAGTGTGGGAGGGAGGCCAGGGTGGCCGAGGGTGGCTTGGTGTGGGCCTGTGGGCACCCCTCAGAAGGGACAGTGTGGGTGCTGTGAATGGCATGTTAATGGCAGGGGAATGCAGACAGGTTCCCATGTGGAAAGGGGAGGGTACTTGGTGAAAACCCACTTTCAAGCCAGGGATCACCTGAAGCATAGGTGCTAGGCTGCCCATTAGGGTGCAGCCCACAACCGGGAGTGAGAACTTCCTTGATGCCTTTTGGCCAATCAAGTGGTGTTTTTTCCAGGCCTGCCAATGAGCACCCATGGACCAATCAGCACACACTTCCTCCTGCCCATAGACTAATAAGCATGCACTTCTTCCACTCTGAGCCCATAGAAATCCAGGACTCAGCCAGACTTAGACACTCCCAGGATGACCTGCTTGTGAATAGGAGCTAGCCATTTCACTGAGAGCTATTCTGTTTCTCAATAAAGCTCCTCTCTGCCTTGCTCACTCTCCAGTTGTCCACATAACTTCATTTTTCCTAGATGCAGGAAAACAAGAACTCAGGACCTGCGCAACGGTGGGAGCTAAAAGGTCTGTAACATGTTTGTGGCTGGATCACCAAGCCGTGGGCAGTGACACGCTCCTGGACAGTGGGAGTGAAGAGTGGTGATCCTTCTAGGGGCCCAGACCTTAGGATTCCCCAAGCCAGAGCTGCTGTAACACTATAGCCTTCCTACCCTCTGCCAGAGCCCAGCAGCAGCCCCACACAACAGGAAGCAGCTCCGGGGCTGGGCCAACCCAGGAGCCATGAACTGAAGCAGGGCAGCGGGACCGAAAGAGCTGTAAAACAAATGGGCTAAAACACGCGCCGGCGAAACACATCCCCCAAGTCGCCATGCTGCAGGCAACAAGAAAGAGAGAAGAGCTGCGGCCCTTCTGGGAGCCCAGACCTAGGGTTCCCTGAGCCAGGGCTGTGACATGCTGTAACACCCGTTTGGGGGCTCTGCAGTTCCTGGCATCTCTGAGCTTTCAGGCACCACCACTTTCCCCTTGTCCAAACACTGTGCCCGTAGCAGAAGCCATTTGTGGTACGTCTGGTCCAGCTGCAGCCTCCCACAGAGCTGGTGCCTGTGGGAGCACCTGGAGCTGTCTGTCCCACTGCAGCAAATGGCATGCTTGACTTTGCACAGTGGCCAGACCCTGGGCTTTCTCACTCACACACCCCTCACTGCTCCACACCTGGCTCCTCTTTGGCAGGTGTGTTATCTCGGCCAAGCCCAAGCCAAGTACAGCCTGCCAGGCCAAGTGGGCGAAATGAGCCCAGTGGGTGTGAGCAAAACTCCAACAGAGATGCTGCTGGCCACAGAGGTTTCTGGCTGGCAAAGCGACACCCAAATGATCTTGTGACATTTCAATATCCTTATATCCAGTTTCTCCTTCAACCTAATCCCACACTTGTTCTAGAATGAACTTTTAAGACTATAATTCTGATCATTATCTGCCATTTTAAAGTCATCCAATGGCTGACCATTACCTTAAGGATAAGTCCAAGAGTACCAGATATGACACAATCTGGCCCCTGATCATTTCCTCCATTATCACCTCCTTGTCCCATGAGTACAATTTCCTGAACGTGGTATGCTGTCTCTTGCCTCCTTTGTTAGCTCTCCTTAGAATACATTCCTCCTTATCACGTAGCTAACTCATTCTCAAATTTCAAGATACCCTCAAGTGAAACTTTCTCTGGAGAGTCTTTACTGGCATTCTTCCAACATTTGAAGGTGTTAGATGCTTCACTTCTAAGTTCCCAAAGCACCTTGGGCACTAATCAATCATGGCACTTACTCAACTGTAATATAACTGTAAATTTACATGTCTATCTCTTCCATTAATCTTGAGCTTCTAAAAAGCAGGGACCTACTTTTATCTCCACATCACTGGAACCTAGCACAATAATTAAAATTTATTTGCTGAATAGATGAAGAAATAATTTAAGATGACTAAATGAAGAATGAATAAAAGAGTCTATAAGGCAAATAAAACAGAAACCCATATATACAAATACAATTGTTATGTAGACTGCCATCAGAGAAGTTAATTTGTTACACAGTCTCCATTGGTAAAAGAAATATGTAAAGTTTGAGTCTATGTTATACCTACTGCAAAACAGAAATATATTATAAACAAAAATTATTTTTGTGGAAATACGTTTTATAGTAAACTTCACCTGCATTTAAAGTGTTTTGATCTTTAAACTAAAAAGCCTTTTAAGAGTGCTGAAGTCCTCAACATTAAATGCTCACTTTTTAAACTCCTGACCATGAGATTCTACTTCTACCCTTTTGATCAACTAATGAGATATCCATTAGAGCCAGATATCTCATGAATAGAAAATGCTGCATACTACCTTCTAGGATTGTTGCTGTAGGCTATCATCAGTGCAAGTGCTATAAAACTTCGGTGTAGAAGGTATGAACTAATCCTAAGTAATACTAAGAGAACACAAAGCATCAATCAGAAGAAAAGGATGTGTCTCGCACCCTTTCTATCTGGCTAAATGCCACAGCAAGTCTTCTCTGATCTTTTCTATGACCTTTTCAAGTACTAATTATTTTGTTAATGTTCTATGAATACAAATACGTTTGTCATTGGCCTTCCTATGATGCATTATAAGACATTAGCAAAGCAAAATAAATTTGATATTGAAGGTTTAACTGCACAGCTTTTGCATACACTTTAATAGGCAATGCAAAACCTTCTCAGCAGGTGCACTATGAGATGAAGTGATTTTTCATGAATAATTCGTTTTTTTTTTTAAAAAGGTACCTCTGCTAAGATACAAAGTGCAATAATGTTTTTCAAGAGAAATCAGTGAAAATTTGAAGCTGTCATTGCCAATTTGTTTTAGTTCAGATTCAAAAGGTCACCCACTTGACACAATGAAAATGAAAAATGCCCGTTTCTTTTTTTCAAGTCAACATGCTATGTTCCATATTTTCTATCTAAAATGTTTTTGAAGCCTAAAGAGTGAAGAATTTTATGAGATCTAATAAAAATTTATACTACCACAGAAAAAAAAAATTTATAGAACTTCCTTCAAAAATCAATTTCAATAGAATAATATAAAAAATGTGGAAATCATCTCAGGATCTTTTGCTGTAAAATGCCTAGAATTTATATTAAAATGCCATCTTACACTTCATGGACCAGGAAGTTCTGTGATTCAAATCATGGCCTGTATAGACTATCATTAAGAATGTTTCCCTTTTCATTTTCTCTGAAAGATAATAACTTCCCATAGAAGCTTTTACATATATCATACCTTTTCATATTGAAGATTACTGTATAAGGCAGAGCAGATAATAATGTCATTTTTTAAGATGAGGAAACTGACAACATAAAAAATCCTGAGGCAACACACTCAGAGTCACAAAACTAAGTGGTGAGGTCAAGAACCATGAATACAAAACTTTTATCAAGTGCTACGATTGCCCAGGACACCAGAATTACTATTCCTGTGGGGTTTTCATTTAATACAAAGCACTTTTGAATTGTAGGTGATAGAGTCCATGCTATATGCCAAATGCAATAAGGATATATTCTTTCCAAATTTTAGTTTTAAGAGGCAAAATAAATGAAAATGTAAGACATTCTGAATACATGTATTCTGAATGGTTTACTCCTAAAATATAAAATTTGGATAGATTATATTCCTTAGTTAATAATATTAGACTCTATTCCTCATATAAGAGAAATTTTCTCCAAAAACACTTTCGTATCAACGCTTTTCATCTCAGCTATTACTTAATAACAACATAAAAAATAATCTAAGCCCTAATGGTTTTCTGCGAAGCATATCAGCATAGGTCAGAGACCACAAAAGTTAAGAAATCCTTTCCAAGATATCAAACAAGAGAAACCTTTGTTTTCGTCAGAAGACCTTTGTTTTTATCAGAAGAAAAAAAAATGGGGTATCAAGTAATATGGTAAAACAGGTTCATATCATAATGTTCATTATAACCTTACTTAATTGCCTTTATGAAAGCAAGGGTATATGAAATCCTGATGACTTGGAAATGTTTTTAGAAGCTCTGTTCTTCTCGGGGTTGGGAGGCTGTGGTGGCTACTGATGCTGACACAAGTGGAAGCAGCAGGAATTGAACTCAGTTCCATTAATTCTCAGTTCCAAATTAGTTTTCCATTATCAGCAACTTCAAATGATAGCAGTTATCTATCTCCTCCAGAAAGCATTTTCTCCTTTCCTTCAGCTGCAGGTCCTCCACTGAATTATTTTGCTTCATCATTCACATTTCCTCCTACAGCCTCAGAAAGAAAGGATGCTTTTCTAACAGTGAATCCCCAGTTTCCCTCTTCCACTTCTAGGGCACCATCAGAGATACCATAAACAAACTTGAAACACACACGCATCACAACATGGCAGAGATCAAAGAGGAAGCAGTCACATGTGAAGAGGAGCAAATTTCAGAGGTATCCTGGCTTAATAACAATGCGCTTTTGGGAATTTATCCATTCCCATGAAAACTAATACAGTCAAGAAAGTAAAAACTCATTCATTACTGTGAGAGTAGCACCAAGCCATTCATGAGAGATTTGACCCCATAACCCAAATACCTTTCACTAACGCTTACTTCCCAATATTCAACATGAGCTTTGACAGGAACAGACATACCATATGCAAGCCATAATACTGAATGACCATATGCCACTGTTATCAACTGACTCTGGTAGTACTTTCTTGTCAATATATCTGAAACTTAAGTGTCAATAGTCTGAAAAGCTATTCTAAGGGCACAATCTGAGTTTTAGACTAGAGTGCTAAGAAAGCACTAAGGCCATACTTTTGAACTCCTTAAAGGAGATCCACAAAGTACCAAAATCTCAATTAGTCTTATAAATAAATGTACCCAAGAACAAGAAAGACTAAGCAAGAGAGTACAGATATGAAGTATTGTTAACCTTCACTGGACAAACACTATATGCCAGAAACTGTGCCAAGCAATGGTGACAGAATGATGAATAGGACAGAAAATGGGAATAACTCCTTCCTTACATAAAGCTTAGAATCTAGCTGAAAATATAGACTATTAATAAAATAATTAAAACAACGTGTAATGACTGCCTTGACAAAGAAATTAAGAGTGGAACACTTACCAAGATAGGCTATATTGTAAGTCATAAAACACACCTTAACAAATTTCAAAGAATACAAATTACACCAACTATATTATCAGACCACAGTGGAATTGAACTGGAAATATAACAAGAAGATAGCCAGAAAGTTCCTGAATATTACAAATTAAATGAAACACTTCTAGACAAAACATTTGTCAAAGATGAAGTCTTAGAGAAATTTTTAAATATTTGGAAAAAAATGAAAATTAAAATACAATCTATAAAAATGTGTGGGAAGAAGTAAAAGCAGTGCTTATAGGGAAATTTATATTATTGAATGCAGCATATAATAGAAAAGAAGAAATATCTATGACCAGTAACCTAAGCCTCCACCTCAGAAAACTAAAGAAAGAAGAGCAATTTAAGTCTGAAGCAAGCAGAAGAAAAGAAATAATAAAAATTAGAACAGAAATCTATTAAATGAAAAAGAAGGAAGCAAGAAAAAATTAACAAAAACAAAAGCTAATTTTTGAAAAGATTAATAAAGTTGATATAAACCTTTAGCCAGAGTAACTTGGGGGAAAAAAGGCACAAATTACAAATATCAGTAAGGAAAGACAGGTCATTCCTACTCATGCCATAGACATTAAAATGATAATAAAGAAATAATACATACAATTTTATGTCTACAAATTTGGTAATGTGGGGAAGTTTAAATTTTCTTTCTGAAGTTTTAATAACTGAGTCTGCTAAGGTATGCTAACAAAAGGCAAATTAACAGAGGAAATGGCAAATAAATTTATTAATGTGCAAGTACACAGGAATCACACAAAAGATGAAACTCAAGAAAGAGCTGGATGGTTGAAGCTTAAAAATCCTCTTCTTAGTGGGGAAGAAAGTGTGGAATGCAGGCAATTTTAAAGGAAGAGTAAATGATTTCTGGGGGAGATAAACGGGCCTGTAGCACAGACAACAACCTGGGACAAAGTGCCTCCAGACTGTGTGGGAGGTGGTGACAGTTACCAGAAGGTGAGGGATAGAACTGCACTACAAAGATTGCCAAACTATGCAGATAAAGTCTCTCAGGTAACAGCCTTCAGAAGAATAGATAAAACATCTGCCTAGGTGGACATGACAATAACCTTTAGTTTCATCTTTGTGATTCATCTTCCTTGGTTAATGAGATTTCACACAGGGGATTGATTGCCATTGTGTTTGTTTTGAAAGAACTTTCCTTAGTCAAATAAAGGAAATTTCAGACAGACGCCCTGTCTGCACTGGGAAAGAAACAAGGGAAGGTCAGAGAGACATTGATTGTGAGGCAGTTTCAAATGTCTTCCAATTTCTTTTCATTCAAGGTGCTCAGCATGCCAAAGCACCAAACTATGGTACTCCTAATAGTAACATAAATAAAATGAACAAACTCCTTGAAAGACACAAAATACCAAAACTTATACCAGGAGAAGAGAAAATCTTAGTAGGCCTATATTTATTTTAAAAATTGAAGCCATGAGGCCCAAATGATTTCACAAATGACTTCTACCAAACATTCAAGGAAGGTAATGTTTCACAATCCCTTCCAAAAATAGAAACAAAGAGAACACGTTCTAATTTATTTTTTAAGACCAGCGTTACCACATACCAAAATGAGATAACATAGGAAATAAGAACTACACACCAATATCTCTCATAAACATAGATGCAAAAATCCTCAACAAAATATTAGCATATTGAATCCAACAATATAAAAAAGAATTTACACACTTCAGGTAGAACTGGTTTAACATAACAAAGATTAATCAATGTAATCGACCATATCAACATGCTAAAGAAGAAAACTTGTGTTATCGTATCAATTAATGCAAAAAAGCATTTGATAAAATTCAACACTCATTCACAATAAATTTAAAAATAAAACTCTCAGCAAATTAAGAATATAAAAAACTTCCTAAGCTTAATAAAGAACATCAACAAAAAGCCTATTGTAATTATCCAACAGGTTCTTCCTGGCTGCTGCACAAACAAAATCAATTTACTGAGACTACAGCATTGGAATAAAGGGTTTAATAGACATGAGGCTGACTCACCTAGGAGAACTAGAGTTATCACTCAAATCAGTCTCCCTGGCTGGGCGCGGTGGCTCACGCTTGTAATCCCAGCACTTTCGGAGGCCGAGGCGGGCGGATCACGAGGTCAGGAGATCGAGACCACGGTGAAACCCCGTCTCTACTAAAAATACAAAAAAATTAGCCGGGCGTGGTGGCGGGCGCCTGTAGTCCCAGCTACTCGGAGAGGCTGAGGCAGGAGAATGGCGTGAACCCGGGAGGCGGAGCTTGCAGTGAGCCGAGATTGCGCCACTGCACTCCAGCCTGGGCGACAGAGCGAGACTCCGTCTCAAAAAAAAAAAAAAAAAAAAAAAAAAAATCAGTCTCCCTAAAGGCTCAGAAGTTAGGGGTTTTTAGGGACAATTTGGTGGGTAGGAAATGGGTGCTGCAGATTGATTTCAGATGAAATCATAGGGGTGTGGAAAATGGTCCTCATGCACTGAGTCTCCTCTGTATGAGGCCACAGGATCAGTTGAGTCATGAGCCACAAGTCTGGGTGGAGTCAGTCTGAAAAACATCTCGATAAACCCAATCAGGTTCTATAATAGTGATGTTATCTATAGGAGCATTTGGGGAAGTCACAAATGTTATGAGCTCTGGCCACATGACTCCTGAGTAGTAATGGGTTATAGAAACTACGCAGAGTTCAAGACCTTCTCATAATCCTAACCTGTGGCTTTTCATTAGTTTTACAAAGTTGTTTAATTTGGGGAAGAGTTATTATCATCTTTGATTTAAATTCAAACCATAAACTAAATTCCTCCCAAAGCTAGCTTTGCCTACACCTAGGAATGGCCAAGGACAGCTTGGAGGTCAGAAGCAAGATGGAGTCTACTATGTCAGATTCACTTAATGTCAGAATTTTGTAAAGGCAGTTTCACTATAACTGACATCATACTTAATAATGATAAAATGGACCCTTTACCCATATTGTCAAAAATAAAGCAAGGATGTCTGCCTTCATCATTCTGATCTAACACTATACTATAAGTACTAGTTAGTACAATAAGAAAAGGAAGTAAAACAGAAAGGGAAGTAAAAGAAAAACAGATTGGAAAGGAAGAAATAAAACTATCTTAATTCCTATATGAAATGATTATGAAGAAAATTCTAAAGAATCAACCAAAAAATTCCTGGATCTAATAAATGAGTATAGCAAAGTATCAGAATAGAAGGTTAATGTACAAAAGTCAATTGCTATTCTATATACCAGCAATGAACAATGGGAATTTTAATTTTTAAAAAATACCATTTGTCATAGCACCAAATAACAGGTAAAATAATCAGGTATATCTAATGGAAATGTACAGAATATATGTGCAGGAAAGAAAATCTGATGAAAGAAATCAGAGGAAGCTTTAACGGACAGATATTCCATGCTTATGGATTGAAAGACTCGATATTGTTAAAATGTTAGTTCTTCCCAATTTGATCTATAGATTAAATGCAATCCCAAGTATAATCTCTATAAGCTCTTCTGTAGTTGTAGATACACTTACTCTAAACTTTAAATGAAGAGGGAAAAGACCCAAAATACAATGCAATGCTGAAGAAAAACCAAGTTGGAAGACTCATACTACCCATTTCAAGACCTACTATAAAGCCACAGTAAGAAAGACAGCATGGCACTGGAAAGAGAGTACATTGAATAGAATAGAATAGAAAGCCCAAGAATAGACCTATGCAGGTACAACCAACTGATCTTTGACAAAAGAACAAGGGTAATTCAATGAAGAAAGGAGAGTCTATTCAACAAATGGTGCTGAAAACAATGAGACATTTATATGCAAACAAAAAGGAGAAAGAATCTAGACACAGACTTTAGACCTTTCACAAAAATTAACTCCAAATGAATAGTGGATCTAAATGTAAAATGCAAACTATAAAATGTCAAGAAGAATACACAGGATATATAGAAATCTAGGTGACCTTGGGTTTGATGAAGAGACTTTCTATACCATACCAAAAGCATGATCCATTAAAAAAATTAAGTTGGTCTTTGTCAAAATTTAAAACATCTACTCTATGATAAAAACTATTATAAGAATGAAAAGAAAAAACACAGACTGGTAGGAAATATTTTTAAAACACATATCTATTAAAGGATTTCTATCCAAAATACAGAAACAACTCTAAAACTTAATAACAAACAAAAAAATTTAAAAATAGGGGAATAATCTGACTAGACACTTTACCAAAGAGGATATTGTTGGAGTTCATGAAAGATACTCCGAAGTATGGCATTTTGAAATGCTGAGCACTTTGAATTAAAGAGAATTAAAAGGACTTAAAAGCATCCTCAGAGCCAAGGACTTTTTGACCTTCTCTTGATATTTACCCCCAAGCAAGCAATAGAACTGTCTGCCATGTTCACTTATCTGAGGCTCCTCCAGAAGGAAGATAATTGCCTTTGATCCCCTCCCTAAACTCTTACTAACCAGGGAAGATGAAACTCATATTGCAGAAAGGATGACTGAGGAATGTCACTATACCTAGGCAGACTTTGTCACAAGCTACTGTCTGTTCTCCAGTACCAATCAATTTCTAAAGAGAATCATTTATAAACTATTGTCTGCTCTTTGAGTCTATTAAACTCTCCCCAAAATCATTTAATACCCCTCAAAATTGCCTACATTCCCCCATGTCACTCTCCTCTATGAAGAGGGTGCTATTTAAGCTTCAGTCATTTGATCCTTCTTTGTGTCTCATATTTTGGTGGTCTGGTGCATATTAATAAATTTGTGTGCCCTTCCTCATGTTAATCTATCCTTGTCCATTTATTTCATCAAATTCTAATCTTCAGAGAGAAATGAAAACTCTCTTTGCCCCTACAATATGTAGATGGCAAACAAGCATATGAGGAGATTCTCAACATTATTTGTCCTTAGGGAATTGCAAATTAAAACAACATGTGATAGAGCTCAGGATATATTACTCCAAAATATGACTGTAGGTAACCAGAATATGTCCCTTTGGCATACTGATTATTTTGGACTGGTTATGTTGAGAAACTGCAGACATGGGAGTAGCTATGAAAAATTGCTCTTTTGTAAGAGAAACTTATCTCTAGAAAGAAAATCTCAATTTATAAGGGTGTCTTCGTCTCTGCAGCAGGAAGAGAATGATAACTAAATCACCAGAGACTTAACCAATAGAGATGGCATATGCTTACATCTGTACAATAAATCTTACCTTTGTTTTATGGTGCTTTTCCTGGCAATCTCCTCTTAACAATCTCCTCTTAACTGAGCCTTTGCTCACAAACTTTTCTGTTTCACAGGAAGTGATATTAAAGCCTAAAGTTTAAATGCACTTTTGAGTTTACTCTGGAGATAAACTCATTTCTCTGGGTTTCTCTCATGTATATACAGGCAGTATATATGTTGATAAAATTCTGTTTTTCCCCTGTTAATCTCTGTTTTGCTACAGTGAGGTCCAGTTAAGAACTATAAAGTGTGGAGAGAAAATTATTTTTCATACAAATGAAATACCACTACATAATTTTTAGAAGTTAAATCCAAAAATTGACAATACCAATTGCTGTCAAGGATGCAGAGCAACAGGAGCTTCCATTCATTGCTGGTGGGGATGTAAAGTGGTATACTTCGGAAGATAGTTTTGATGCAGGGCAGAAGATGCCCAAAATTGGGATTTAGCCCAGGAAGATTTCTGGCTTCACTCAGGAAAGAATTCGAGGGTGAGTTGGTAGTAAAAGAAAACAGCTTTTTACTGAGGCAGCAGTATTACTGCTCTGTGACTGCTCTTGCAGAGAAGGGCTACCTCATAGACAGTATGTTGAGATTAGCAGTTCAGGGGCATTTATACCCACTTATAAATAAGTGTAAATTAAGGGCCAGGTCATTCAGAAATTTCTAGAAAAGGGGCAGTAACTTCCAGGTGTTGCCATGGAAAAGGGTGTTAAGGTCTGGGTGTTGCCATGGCAATGGTAAACTGTCATGGTGCTGATAGGTGTGTCTTATAGATTCCCTTTGGCCAAGGTACTTAGAGTCAAAAGACTTTTAGCCAATTAAACATTCTAGGCCAATGGAGGTGAGGAGGTACTCACTAGCCCTTAAAATATTTTTAAGAGTCAAAAACTAAAAGACAAAAATAAGATTATATATCAGTAAAAACCAATATAGAATCAAGCTATATTGGGGAAAAACATTGCTCCCAAAGACCTCTGAGACAAAACACTTTAGCATCAAGCCACAATTTTAGTCAGAATCAGAAGAGAAAAACTCACTGGAGATGATGAAAAATGAGAGAGCCATTATTCCAGGACTTCTTAAAGGGAGATAAACTTGGAAGTAAAACAATAGTTGAATATGTTAGACATTAACCTGAGAAGTTTTAAAAGAAATTGGTTATAGTACTAACAGCAAAATTTCCTCTAATTTAGGAAATCAATACCTTAAGAAAGCCTGGTTCTAATATGGAGACCATTTTCTAGAAAGTCCACCACAAATAATTTTTCTTTAATCATAGCAAGCTTAATCCTAAACAAAATTACTTTTATAAATTCCCCTTCACAAGCCTTATCCTCACTTATGCAGACCATATACATTATGCTTGGACTTTCTGACTTGTCCTACCTTTTCCACCGTTTTCTTAAATAACCAATCATATTACCCTAGGACCAGGATTTACTATTCAAAATCCTTTCTCATATAAAATTACCCTTTTTTTATATTCTTCCTAGGCAAAAAAAAAAACATGCACTTTCTATCCATAACATTCTTTACATCTCTTTTCTACTAATTGGTTCTCTCATATTTTGAAACTCCCTTTTAATAATTTCCAAACTGACATATAAATGTGTATATATATATATATATAGTTATATATTTCTTTTCCCAATAAACAGTACAATTTTTGGTATATCTTCTATAAACCTAGAAAGCAAGAAATCCTGAATTCCCACCAGACATTGACATTTTATAGATGAAAACCATTTCACAATTTAAGATTTTTAACTACACAAACCTCACTATTTAAAGCCATTTTAACCATTCTAAAGCCTATGCACATCAATTTATTGTAAAGTTACATTTTAGAAGACACAACATTATTTTCAAACTAAAACGTTTAAACTAGCCTTATTTGTTTAATTTAGGAGTGAGTTTATAAACCAATTTGTCAAATTTGGTTTATAAACCAATTTATCAAATTTGGTTTATAAACCAATTTGATAGCATCCTAGACATAACACCCATCACAATACCTGTATATACACATAAAAAAAATATCAAACAAAGGGACCTACGCAATACAACTGGATCCAAGTTATTTATAAAATTGGGACCTGTCTACCAGGACAAATTTTGTTTGCCCCAGTAGGTATGGAAAACAGGAAGAGTCAGGGAAGAGGATCCCATAACATTAAGTAAGGAAGGGAGGGGGCAAAGTATATTACTCAAAGGGAGATCCTGGAGTCCCTAAACCACGGGAGGGCTCACCGGGCAGTGGAAACACTGAAGCAAAATGTTTGAGTGGCCACTTGTCTGCCACTGCAGAAAGCTGTTCATCAAGTCAAGTGTCCAAGACCCCTAGCAAACTTACTTGAACAAGGTAGCTTTTGGGGGCTAGTGGAAGAAGGTTGGCTCTAGTATTTATGGGGAGCTTTTTTTCTCTCTCACGGGGGATGGTTAAGACATTCGCATTGTCAATGCCCCTTTTGCTTATACTACACACACTGACTCTAGCCTGGGGGCCAGCGAGTCAGGAACTCTTCTTTGGGCATTTCAGATGCCAATCCTGTGACGCTTTCTTAGGATGGGTAACCCTGAGAGGGTAGGGAGCTTAATGAAACTGTTAATAATTGCATTTTTGGGCTATTTCCTTTTTTTTTAACCTCTTTTGCCCTATCCCTATTGTAAACTTTAGAGGTGATGATTAAGAGTTGGCTCATAGAGGTTTGGGGTCCCATTGCTGCTTTCTAAAGCTTCCTTCTAATATCAAGGGTAGAATGAATAATAAAATACATATCAAGGAGAGCTTTCTCTTAGGGGTAGTCTGGGTCTGTATTCGTATATTTCTGAGTGCCTCAATCAAATGACCCTGAAACAGAGCAGGATTTTTGTCTTTTCCCCGACTTATTTCTTTAACCTTGTCATAATTAACTGGCTTAACTTTTTTTCCTACAACACAGTAAGCACGTGACAATACTTGCAAGTCTTGACAAATTAAAGCACATGGTCACCTTAACAAACATCTCTATGAACTTTTTTGGATCCTCTGAAAATCACCCATATTTTGACTGGAAAAAGCCAAATCATACTTAGAAAATTGGACATATATTCTAAGTGTTATTTTATTTCCATCAGCTACCTCCTGCAATTGACACAGGTTCGATTTTAGAGACTGATGTGGGACCCCACTCCTGGTGGTACTGTTTGAGCTTACTTTCTTCTCAGGCAGTAGGAGCTATAAGATAGGGCTAGTGGATAAGGGGAAGGGGTACCTGATGGCCCTGGGGTGGAATCCTTCATTAGAGAACTAGTGGGATTCCCCCTGACCAGAATTGAGGGACTGAGGAAGATCCAGGGAGCATTAGGGCTTCTAGGGAGAGAAGCTAGGAGGAGATCTCTTAGGGATAGCTTAGGGGTAGCTTCCTGGTGGTGGAAGTAACATAAACCAGTAAAGGGTCATAAAAGCCTGTACATAAGGTACCTCATCCCATTGTACTTCTTATTTACAGAATGAATCTAATTGTAAAATAACACTATAACATAAAGAACCATGCCTAGGCCAGATGTGTTGGTTTTCTACTGTGTAATGGACCCAAAAAGTGTTACAATAGAAAATGAGTTTCTTTTTCTTTAAGCCAAATTTGAATTTGCTCTAGTAGCCTAAAAGGCACGCTAGTGGAGAGTCCTCTGGGCTGCTCATCATTGTCCCCATGTCTAGCAAGGATTTCTATAGGACACAGAAGACTTTCTAAATCTAGTAAGAGGGAAAGTAACTAGGCCCTTCTTACTTTTCCCTTTTAGTTTCTCACTTCCTGCAAAGAAGGTATAAGTATAGTTAGCAAGTTACGAGAGTGGATTATAAGTGTTTGCCAGTGAACAAAATATGACAAAAGAAGTATTTTTTTAACTAAGTATAGAAGGAAAAGTGTAAATAAAGTGATAAGAAATAAAATGCTGTTGTGAAAAATAATAACTTTAGAGCTGAAAACAAGAGAAGGCAAGACAGAGTTTCCCCCAAGATTCCCCCAGGGTGGGCCTCCAACCCACATTCCTAGAAGAAATGCCAGTGTCAAAAACCCTGGAGAATCCAGGGAGCAACTAAAAATACCAAATGTCTAAAACCCGTAGTACCTGAATATCGGCCAGTGAGGGTCTCTACAACTAATGCCAGAAAACCCAGAGTATCTGGGGGCCAACCAATGGCTGAAAACCCCAGAGCACCCAGGGGGCAGCCAACAGAACCCCAAAGGCACGGTTGGGGCCACAGAACAATGTGACTCTGGCATTTCAGAGTCCTGCAAACAAAACATTAATTTTCGGACTGAAAATAAAATGACTGGTGGTGCAATAAAATAGAGTCAGAAGAAAAGGCACCAGGGGAAGAGGTAACAAGGGTGTGTTTCAGGGCATTCAAATGACAGGGGACTTTAAATTGACTACTTAGCCAGAGGCTTTTATTCCCTAGCTCACCCAATATTATGGGAAGTGGGGAAGTGGGGACACTCATCAATCCATAGGAGCCGAAATGGAGCTGATGAATCTTCCACGTGGGACCCAGGTGAGCTTTCTTCAGGTTCCCCAGGTTGGGTGGGCTCAGCTGTTGCAGTGGGAGTGGCCAGCACAGGGACCAGTAACCCACTAGCCTGCTGGTGAGAGTGGCAGCTATTGTATAAGGCAGCAGTATTATGATCGCTTGCCTGTTCACTCACCTCCACCGCCTGTCTGGAAAAATGAGGGCTCTGAAAAGAGCCTTTGCTTAATGCTATAGCTCTTGCAGTGTGAGCACCTCTTCAGTGTTACAGCCTCAGTGTTACAACTCTTGCAGCCTCAGTCACTGACCACTTTACGATCTCTCTCCTTCTCTTTGCTCATCATCTCACCGGTCGCTGTCTCTTGCCATCACCTTGCCAACTATAACCACTGCTTCTCTCACTGTCGTCTTCTCTCTTCAGCCCCACTTTGGCCACCACTTGATGTAGGGTGAGCAAGCCCTAAAACTGGGGCTTAGCCTTGGAAGTGTCTTGGCTTTGCTCAGTGAAGAATTCAAGACCAAGCTGGTAGTAGAAGAAAACAGCTATATTGGCCGGGCGCAGTGGCTCACGCTTGTAATCCCAGCACTTTGGGAGGCCGAGGCGGGCGGATCACGAGGTCAGGAGATCGAGACCATGGTGAAACCCCGTCTCTACTAAAAATACAAAAAAATTAGCCGGGCGTAGTGGCGGGCACCTGTAGTCCCAGCTACTCAGAGAGGCTGAGGCAGGAGAATGGCGTGAACCCGGGAGGCGGAGCTTGCAGTGAGCCGAGAGCGCTCCACTGCACTCCAGCCTGGGCGACAGAGCGAGACTCCGTCTCAAAAAAAAAAAAAGAAAACAGCTATATTGAGGCAGCAGAGTTACAGCTCTGTGACTTCTCCTGCAAAGCAGCACTACCCCACAGGCAGTGTGTTGAGAATAGCAACTCAGGGGCAGTTCTACAGTCATGTTTATATCCACTTTTAATTACATGCAAATTAAGGGGAGAGTTATTCAGAAATTTCTAGAAAAGGGGTGGTAACTTCCTTGGAAAGGAAGGAAGGGGCAGTAAGTTTCGGGTACTGCCATAGCAATGGTAAACTGTCATGGTGCTGTTAGGTGTGTCTTATGGAAAAGTGCTTTCAGTGTATCTTCCTGTTTCAACCAGTCTTCAATCTGGTCCAGAGCTGAGGCCCACCTCCTACCTCAGTTTGGCAGTTTCTTACAAAGCTAAACATTATGTAACGTTACTACATAATCCAGCAACTGCACTCCTAGATATTTACCGACCTAATTTGAAAACATGTCCCAGGAAAATATGCATATAAATGTTTATAACAGTTTAATTCATAGCTATCAAAAACTAGAAACAACCAAGATGTTTTTCTATATCTGAATTCATAAATACACTCTAGTATATATTAATACACACAGTGCAGTGTTACTGAGTGATAAAAAGAAATGAGCTAATAAGCCACAAAATGGCATTAATAAATCTTAAGTGTATATTACTATGTGAAAGAAGCCAATTTGAAAAGGCCATTGTAGTATGTGGCTCCATTTATATGACATCATGGAAAATACAAAATGATAGGGATGATAAACATATCAGTGGTTGCTAGCAGTTGGGTGGGTGAGGGGAGTTGAATAGGTGAAATTATGCTATATGACATTGTAATGTTGAATACAAGACATTAAGTAGTTGTGCGGTGGCTCATGCCTGTAATCCCAGCACTTTGGGAGGCCGAGGCAGGCGGATCATGGGGTCAGGGGTTCGAGACCAGCCTAGCCAACATTGTGAAACCCCATATCTACTAAGGATACAAAAAATTAGCTGGGCATGGTGGCACGTGCCTGTAATCCCGCTACTCGGGAGACTAAGGCAGGAGAATCGCTTGAACCTGGGAGGTGGAGGTGGAGGTTCACCTGGGAGGTGGAGCAGAGATCACACCATTGCACTCCAGCCTGGGCGACAGGGCGAGACTCCATTTCAAAAAAAAAAAAAAAAAAAAAAAAGCAGTGGGGGAAAAATGTACAAATTGCCCATGCAGAAGAATTCCAAATAATTTATGTGGCTATTCTGTCCCCAAGGAGGTAAAGCATAGCTCCCCACTCTCTCAAGTGTGGGCTGTACACAGTGACCTTTCAAAGAGTATAGTATGTAAGGGAAGCATGGAAAGAGTAGCTATACAGTGGAGAAACTTGACAATCAATACCTGAGCCAGCTGATGAACGTCCACATCAACAGTGATAAGTCACATTGAAAGCATGTACCCTGAATATGATAGAATGAAAATGGAACATTGCCTCTATGGTTCTCCTTCCAAAAACATTTAACCCAAGTCTAATCATAAGAAAAACATTCTACAAATTCCAATTTAGGGACATTCCAGAAAATGCCTGAGCAGTGCTTTCAAAACTGCCAAGGTCATCAAAAACAAGGAAAGTGTTAGAAACTGTCACAGCCAAGAGGAACCTAAACAAACATGAAACTAAATATAGTGTGGTATCCACTAAGTGTAATGATACCATGAATAGAAAAAAAAGGACATAAGAAAATATGAATGAAGTGTGAATTTTATTTACTAATAACGTATCAATAATGATTCATTAATTATAATATAGTATATTAATGTAAAATAATGATAATAAGAGAAATCGTGTGCAGTATATGGGGAATCTATGTAATATCTTCACAAGCCTTTTCTGAATCTAAACCCATTCTAACATTAAAAGTTAATTTTAAAAAAACAATTTGCCAACTTCAGGGGATGATAAAGAAACAATTCATCTTCTTGAAAACTAGTAAATTAAGGAAAAGAATCATGCATTTATCCTGTCATTCCTAAATAAACTGAACCCTGAGTAATTTTGGTAGCTTTGTAATATGGCAATGTGGCTGGGCTGAATTATGTAGTTGAGAATTCCCTTTCCTGTGTGTTTTCAGTTAGGCTGGGTGAAAAAGATAATCGAAGGCTCATGCAGTATGAGGCCTATAGTGGTTGCCAGCACAGTGGACAGGAGAGAACAGTCTTCCTAGAGTCAAGCTGCTTAATAATGCAGCCCAAAGTAAGTGGTAAACTTCATCTTTGGCTAAATATCAGCAAGATACTGATATTTAATAAACTAGTACAATAAGGGAAAGTTGAAAATAATTTTGAGAGAGTGAGCAAGAGAGAAAACAGTCTTTCATAACCTAGTTTAGAAAGTGATATCCCATCACTTTTTCATATTCTATTCCTTATAAGAGAGTCACTGGTCCTAGCTTACATTCAAGAGGAGGCGATTACACTGAGCATGAATACCAGGAGGCAGGGATTATTGAGAGCCATTTAGAATCTGCCTACCACAGTTTGCCTTGTGACTCCCCATTGACTCACATCCTTCCACATACAAAACACACTCATCCCCTCGCAGAGTCCCCAAAATTCTCATCCCATCACACCATCCGCTCAAAGGCTAGAATATGGCACCCTCCAAATCAGATCGTATACACATAGGGCTCCTCAGGTGTAGTAACTATTGATTTTCCTTCTTAAAAATTAAAGATGCTTGATTTCCAAATCTAAAACTTAAAAATATTATTAACTTCAAGGCAAATGCATCCTTCTTGTCATTAGCAAATTGTACACGATCTATCATATATATTCCAAAGTAAACATTTAAGTGCTAAAGAGGAGATATTTTAGGAGAGCTTAATTAACAATTGCTAGGTCCACTGATTAATCTTGACAAATGTCTTTATTAAATGTTAATGAGAATCTAGAAGACTGACAACAATTTCTGAAGTTAGCTGGCAGATCAAGACTCAGATACTTGATTAGTACTAATTCTTCCCTGTCCTATTTTAGTGTGTAAAAATGACATTTGCGACATTTTTCAACTGATATCAAAGAAGTAAAAAAGAGAAAATTTATTATGCTCCCTAAAATAGTTGAAACTTTCATTCACAAATGACAGAAGCACACTTTAAACTAGTATAAGCAAAAATGGAATAAGGAATTTACTTGTTCATACAACTGAGAAATGTAAGGCAGAGCTGGATTTAGATGCAAATGAGACCTCAAATTATATTGTCAGACCTTTCTGCTTCCCTTTCTCTCCAGCTCTCAGAACCACTTTTTTGAGAGTGTTAGAAAATTCTCCTCTTTAGACACATATCAACCCATCAAACGACCACAGAACACATAGAAATATCTCCATTTTTGAGTCAATATATAAAATTTCAGATAAGGCCTCTGATTGGTCCAGCCTGGATCACATGTTCGTTGGGCTGATTTTTTTAATCAGGAAGCAGGATACTGTCATCACAAACACACCAGAACTGGAGTAGAAGAGGGCCAGTCCCCTAAGGCAAGGCAAGGAATAGGGGAAAGCAGGTGGTAAGGGGATCTTACCAGAGGAGGAAAGAAAAAGATCGCTGGACAAGCTAAAACAGTTTTGTTTTGCTGTCTTAATAGTAAATCGAAATCAATTATTATGTGAGTTATCCAGCTACGCCTAAAATGTACAAAGATACCAACATTTCAATTCAAGCAAGTTTACCTCAGCCAAGATTTCTCTGCTTTTCAAATCTTGGAAATCTCTGCTTTCGAAACTCAGGAGTTCAAGACCATCCTGGCTAACACAGTGAAACCCCATCTCTACTAAAAATACAAAAAATTAGCCGAGCGTGGTGGTGGGCTCCTGTAATCCCAGCTACTCAGGAGGCTGAGGCAAGAGAACCTCGTGTACCTGGGAGGTGTAGGTTGCAGTGAGCCGAGATCGCGCCACTGCACTCCAGCCTGAGTAACAGAGTGAGACTCTGTCTCAAAAAATAAATAAACAAATAAAAATAAATCCACATTATGAGAAATAATATTGCAGCTTAGTTTCTTCATGTCAAGTAAACACTAAGACAACTCTTTCTAAAAGTGTTTATCTTGTATTATAGATCCATATGCACATCTCTATCAATGGGATTATAGTAGTTAAGAGTATATGTTGATATAGATAAAAATCTCCATGCAGAGATGAGAAAAATATGGCAAAATTTAGGTTTGTCATATTTCCAGCAAAACCAAAATTAGCTTTAGAATTTGAAAAGCAAATATGATTTAGCCTTTAATGAGCATAAACAATGTACATGATACCACCAAGAAATAATGGTAATCACCTATCTTTTTACTTGGTTTGAAATGATCATATAATTAAGGAAGAAGACAAAAGACCCAAACATAGGCAATACCCTTAGCAAAAGGTAAAGTCTGCAAGTGTGAAGTGACTTTAAGTGTAATTACTACTAGATTTAATGTAGTAAAGATTAATGAAGATGCATAAGTATTCCTTGAAGCTAGCTAGAAAACAGCAAGTAAGGCATTGATGAACGGAATGTCATCATTCTAATGCAATACTTTTATTGACTACCCTTATTCAGTAGGTACAAAAGGAAATACAGAGGAAACGGCTAGATAATAATCTAATAAACTTACCATGTATTGTATATGTTTTCCATCTACCCTAGGCAATAGTCCAGAAATAAAATTAATGTTTTAGCCAATGTATTCTTGGCATTACCCAGAGTTGTTGAAAGCTCTTCAATAACAAAAACTATAAGAAAATAGTGTTGAGATATGTAACACAGGATAGGAATGTGTAAATCATAATATCATAACAGATACTGATAGAAATAATGCTAAAATATCTGCACATTCACACATTATAAAGTAATATAAAGAAGGATCTATTCCAAAATCTCCAGGTTGGAATGATTCACTCTTTGTAGTCTAGGCATTTGGTTGGTCATTTATGTCTTAATACTAAAATTCACTTATACATTAACATATGTCTACACAATCCTGAAAGACAGCAGCCTATAGCAGAAATGACAGATGTGTGGCAGACACTGCGTTATTGGCACCAACTCTATTGTTATGTCAGATACTCCTAAGTAATGATAGAACTCTGTCCTGAGGACAGGGGCAAGGATTCAGAATCTCAACTCAGGGATCCAGGCAGCTACTACTAATGGAACAGAGATGGATGATCCTTGAGACTATGTCTGTTTGCCCTCCCTGGCCTGCAGTAAATAGGAAGAAAGATAACCTTGAATTATTTGACAAGAGATAAGCTAAAAATAGCTGGTAATAAGCAGTAGAAATAAGTATCATTAAAATTTCCACCAAATGACGCTTCGTAATGGAAAAGTTATTAACTTGAGTTTGAAAAATCATGTTTCCTCAACTGGTATGATAGGTAGTTGATGATTTAAATCCCTTGTTTTTCAAATCATAGTCAGCCTAATCTTTTATACTCCATAGAGTGCTTATGTTAACTCTCATAAAAATAATATTTTATAAAATGTAAGGTACTTCTATGAGCATGTTTTTGAAGGAAGCAATGCATGTTTGTGAAGGAAGCATAAATGTAACATAGACCAACTATAATGTGCCAAAATTTAATATATAAAAGCATGTTTCTTTGAAAATGCAAATTCAATTTTTATCTATTATTGAACTTCTACTATACATGATGCACCTTTGGAGATTACAATCCTATGTAGTGGTCCAAAATATGAGCTCTAGAATCCTAGTGCCAGGGGTCAAGTCATGGCCCTGTCACTCCCTAACTGACCTTGGTGACTTCTCTAAGCCTGAGTTTTCCCATCTATAAAATGAAGTAAAAATATTAGCTATGTCATTGTGAAGTGATATAAACTCATGATATATTATAATGCAACAGTACTATACCATCTTCAACAAGTGAACAATCAACAAGACTTAGTTATTGTTTTTATTATTGTTATTGTCATTTTAATACAAAGATCAATATCACTCATTTATATTGTCAAATCCTCTTTCAAGAGTCTGGGAGCATAGGGTGGGAGGGGAGGTGGAGGAGGGGGAGATGGGAGGAAAAAACAGAATACATCTAACAGAATAATATGTTATATGAGATAGAATAATATTGGTATATTGATATAAAAACTGTTAGATCAATTCAACCGTTATCAGAATTCAAGTTCAGGTGAAAGGATTAAGATCTTCATCGAGAGGATGAAATTTTGAAAAAGGCATGAGATGGTGCCTATGATTTCAACAGACAGAAGGGTCAACATGAGTAAGCTGGAAAGAATGCAGAGGACATGTCTGGAGACTAACGAGTCAGAAATTAAGGAGTAAGTAAGGAAAAATGTGAAAATATAATTTAAAAGTTAGGCTGAACCATATGCTAAAGGGCCGAGATGCTGTGCTGAAAGTTTGAAATTGAATAAAACAAGTTAGAAACTCAGCATGTAATATAGAGCTGGAAGTCTGTTTAGAGTAATAAATCATAACAGGGTATTTTTATGGGACAATGATGACTCCCCACCCCCAAAGTCAAAGGCCAGTCAAATGTGCCTTTTTATTTTTTTACTTTGAATTATAGTAAATAATATTTTTGTTAATATTTTTAAATTACAGGGAAAGTTTTGCAAAATCCAGTTAATCTCAGAATTTGCAAAATGTTACTCTAAACTGTCCATTACCCTCTCAAATGATAATCAATGAAAATATACCATATAAAAGTATACATAACTGCTGTTTTAAAACATATATATAATACCCAGATAATAATCCACATCAAAAGTGACATCTTCAAATCAAAAGATAATCTTCAGATACTCTTTTCTTATTACAAGAAATTATGAACCTCTGAATTTTGCATTTATCTAAGTAGCACTAGACTTGGCTTTATAAGGACTTGAAAAGAGGCATATAAGCTTCTCTTCAATCAAGGATATTTACATAAAGAATCAAGACACGTCTTTTTCAAAATAATAAAATACCATGTTAAGTGGCGAGAATAAAGTAAAAAATAAAGGGAGCTAACCTTTTTTGAAAGCCATGTAGTTTACATCCCACATCTCATTGAATCTGCCCAGCAGCCCCATTTTTACAGATCAGAGAGGTTATCAAGAGGTCATCTTCCCAACAGGTGAGGCTAAGCCTGGACTCAGGAGCTGGAAATTCAAATGTTAGTGCTGCCTCTAAAGGCTTTGTGATCTTAGGCAAATGGTAAGCCTCTTTAAGTCTCAATTGCTTCATCTGTTAAACTGGGAACATAACAGTATTTGATAAACACAGATGTTGTGAAGGAAAACTAAAAAGTATGTGTGAAATAATTACACCCTATGCTAGCATTTACTTGAAGTACGTTCTGCGGCATTCTACTCCTGGAAGATTGTTGTGACCACAGAGGGATCTATAGTCTTATAGATTGATTCTTGGGGATTACTATGTATAATTTTTACCCTTTGGAGATTTATAGTGTTCATTAAGACTCTGAGAAATCTTGCAGTCAAATATTTAAAAATGTAGCTTTAACTTCACTTAACTCACAAGTTTTCAATTTATTTTTACATAGACTATTATTTTACTCTTTTCCCTTTCATTACTTTTCCTATCTTTTATTCTTTTTTCTTCCTTTCTTTGTTCATTTTTTGTAATGCAGCATTTAATCCCCTATATCCAAAGAAAAATACTCCACAGAATATTCTCCAGGAAGCACTTTATAATACAATTAGCTGGCATTCATAGCAGGCATGAGAGATTCAATAATCAGCAATATAAAAGTTCAAATGTGGAAGTGGTACTTGAGAAATGGCATGACCTAAGAGGCTTGATGCAGAGATACAAACTTAGACAAACAGAAAGAAAGGCACACTTACATGGGCAGAGGACACAGTTCAAATGGAGAGTTTGTAAAGATAATAATATTGATGGTGATGCCAGATATCATAGCTATTGCATACCAAACACATAATATTCATCAGGCATTATCTCATTAGCAGGTGAGAAGCCTGGTGAAGTAGACTAGGACCAAACTTGGGAAACTCTGAGTACCTTCTTTTGTAGCTATCTTACTGATAAAGTCCCTGGCAAATTTAAGGATTCAATCATTCAAAAAGCATTCATTGAAAACTGATCCTCAAAGCAATATGCTAGCTACTTTATGTAAGAGGAGTAAAGAATTAGTATGCTGAAAACAAATTAGAAGGCAGTAAGTTGGAGGGAGGAGAATATAGGTAGGGAGACCACCTAGCAAGCTATCATGTAAATCACAGTATAAAGTGATGAGGGCCTGGAGACAGTCAGAGTTAAGGTGGAAAACAAAGAAAAAGATTAGATGAGAAATCAGTTCTGGGTGTCACATGATTAAGGAAGAGTGATAATTGTGACTAAGACTGGGTTAGCCCTCTAAAGCAGGATCTTTAAACTGCAGATTTTGGTACATTAGGGTTTGTGAAATGGGTTTAATGGATCACAACCAGTATCTTACTGCATTTGAAGAAAAAGAAAAGAAAACATCAGAGTGTACCTACACACTAAGTATTGTTTCATGAAACTTTTATTTCAGAACTATGTACTACACATGTGTACGCTGGGTCATATATAGTTAAAAACTTTAAGATTCTATGCAAATAAATAATGAAATAAAGCAGTGAAATCAGAAAAATGAGAGAATTTTATGATGATATCACATGCCAATTACAAAAGAACTAAACATAATGATTTCTTAGAGAAAATTATTGGGCTTACATGAAATAGGGTCAATCAGAAAAGGGCAGACGCTAGACTACTAAGAAATATCATATATTTATTATTTTTTATTCATAGCATAGTAACTTAGTAAACTAATGTACCTCAATCATGTGTAAAGATGACCAAATATTTTGAATTACCCTCATGTCTCTGATAGACTTTTCTTTTCTTAATTAGTTTCCTGTTAATAATAATTCAAGTATTTAAGATCCATAGTGTACAATATTGAGAAAATCTATAATTTATGAAAATATGACCCTTAAAAACCAAAAAATAAATCACTAGCTGTATAGACATGCAGAAAGTATCCTTAAAAAGATTAAGATCCAGTTCCATTCATACCAAAAGCCTTTGACAAGGCAAAAGTTATGCTATTCTTCCAAAAACTGTACCTTGATTTATGTTTGTTATCCTTTCCGTTCAAATACTGCATCGAGCACAAGCTATTTTAAAACACTGAAAATACAGCTTTAGGTTAAGAAGAGATAAGGGACTTAGCTGTTACTGTCAGTTGTTTGTGCATTACTCTGACATTTTACAAGACAAGGCATTTGGCCATCTCTGGTTGTCTAGATCTGCAGTGGATGTATTTCAATGAATACTAAATTCAAAGAAAATTTATTGAGTTTCTAGTATGTAGACATTTCAACAATATCGTAGTTTCTCATACATACGAAATTAACAATCCCATAGGAGTTCTAATTATATAATGAACCACGATTAAGGCAGAATATGCTATGTGCCATGCTAGAGATAAAATCCAAGGTCAAAAGGGTTTCAGAGAATAAAGATATCCTTTATTTTTCACTAGGATGATTGATGAAGACTTTTGTGACACTTTAACTGGTTCTTGAAAAACAATAGAATTCTGACAGGTCAAAATTAGAAGTAGAGATTAATGATGTAAGAAGATAAACAAGATGAGGAAAGGAGAGATGAAGATTCACAGTCAACCAATTTGAATATATCATAAGGTATATGTGCAGAAGGGTGGATGATGCTGTAATGAGCTACCCAGATCACCCTCAGGAATGAAGGACCTACATTCCACCTTCTGGAAATTCTGCCAACTTACAG
The DNA here is from genome assembly GCF_009828535.3 of Hylobates moloch. NCBI lineage: Eukaryota > Metazoa > Chordata > Mammalia > Primates > Hylobatidae > Hylobates > Hylobates moloch. The sequence goes on from NW_026652281.1 coordinate 50,841,830, forward strand.
CCCTTAGATGTCAACCCTCTCCAAAAATATCCTATGCCTAAAAAGAGCTACCTGAATCAAGGTCATTCTCTCATCATGGGCCAGCCCATGTTTAACGATTCACTGATGTAGAAGTACAAAGGCACTCACAGGATGCAGGACAATTCTGATGGCCATTCCAGCTTCAGAGCTCCCGGTTCAGCTGAAGCCTTTGTTGAGACTCCATCACATCTCAACTTCTACTTCTGCCAAACTCTGTTTCATTTACTTCCCTTACCTCCACAGGAGTTGATCTCAACAGTGCTTCCTAACAAACTTCCTGCACACTAATATCCATCTCGGAGTCCTTATTTGGGAGGCCAACCTATGATAAGAAGCATTAGTAGAGATTTCTGATTTTTAAGATGAAGAACCGAAAGCATTCTACCCTTTCTCTTCATTTTGTCCTCCAAGATACTTCCCAGAACTTACAAGTAGACAAAGAAATAGAAATTCCATATTCATTAAAACCAGGAGATATATTTGAACCCAAAATATAATATAGAAAGAAGGAAAATAAAGACCAGTGTATTTAGCAAAATATTGGCTTGTTAGACTTTAAAGCACTCAGAAGAGAATAACTAAAAAACAATTTGCCCCACATATCCATGAAGATTGTTTAGGGACTGAACTTTGTCCCCCCAAAACCACATGTTAAAGTCTTAAGTGCCCAGCCCCCAACCCAGTACCACAGAATGTAACTGTATTTGGAAATAGAATCTTTACAGAGATAGGTAATTAAGTCAAAATGAAGTCCTGGGTGGGACTTAATACAGTATGACAAGTGTGCTTAGAAGAGGACATTAGGACACAGAAACATACAGAGGGAAGATTATGTAAAGACACAGGAAGAAGACAGTGATTTACAAGCCAAGAGGTGAGGCCTTCAGAAGAAACCAACCCTGCCAACACTTTGATCTTGAACTTGACTCAGGAACTATGAGCCTATGAGAAAATAAATTCTGTTCTTCAAGTCTCCCTGTCTACTGTGTTTTGTTATGATGGCCCAAGAAGACTATGGGTCTTATCTAATATCTCATGCCTAAAGATCTTAAGCTGTTTGAGAAAACTCAAAAGAACAACTAAAGCAAGAGAATACAAAGGAAACACAACCAGCATAGAATATAACAGCAAGTTTCAAAGTAATTGTCTTCAATATTCTAAGAGAGATAAGAGAACAAATTATATCAAGAAACAAGATATAGATTGCTATGAAAATAACAAAAAAATTATTTTAAATTAAAAAACGTAACAGAATTAGAAAAAATTAATAGCATATTCACAAAATAAATTTGGAAATTAGAAATTTTCCTTAAAAAATTTGATGAAAAGAAAAGAGAGAATAGGAGAGAAAAGAAAATTAAAAGACCAGTTGAGGAAGGCCAATATTCAGCTAAAAGGGAGACCATGTGACATTGCTCTAGCTAGTAAGATGTAAATGGAAGTCATTATTAGGTAGTGCTTCTAGGAAAATATTTTAAAAGAAAAAAGACTCAGAGGGCTCAAGCTTTCTGCCCGTTTTCATTCTTTCTTCCTGTCTGAAATATAGATGAATGCTGAAAATAAAGCATTAATCTTGCAACCTAGAAGTGACCTGCATGATACAAATAGCCACATGAGAAGAACTGGAAAGTCAGAATGAAACTTGTGTCCCAAATGGCATAGTGAAGCCTATTCATCATCACTGAGCTGCCTATTTCTGGACTTTTTACTATACGGGTAACATTGAACTTCTTGGCACAGTGTAGCCAAGTCTTCTATAATTAACCAATGTAGTCTATTTCATTATTATAGTATACTGTTTGACTCAGCATATATTTAAAACATCATAAAAATAGAAACTCTAAATATTAACTTAACAAAAACTATAACATAACCAAAAAATAGTATATATTGGAAATGTGGGGATGTATTAAGAGTTCTCCAGAGAAACAAAACCAATAGGAGATAGATATAATAGATGATAGACAGACAGACAGACAGACGGACAGACAGACAGATAGATAACAGATTGATGTGGAGAGAGAAGTTGTGAGAAATTAGCTCAGATGATTTTAGAGGATAAGAAGTCCCATGATCTACCATCTGCACGTAAGTAGGTATATTCCAGGCCGAGACAGGAGAAGATGCAATGAGAAAGAAGTTCCAGCTCATACAGTGAGGCAGGAAAAAAAAAAAAAAAGGGCAAATTCCTCCTTCCTCTACCTTTTGTTCTGTTCAGGCCCTCAACCCTGAACAGATTAAATGATGCCCACTCACATTGCAGAAGAGTATCTACTTTACTCAGTCCACTGATTCAAATACTAATCTCATCCAGAAACCCCCAGAGATACACTCAAAATATTTAACCTGGATACCTCTTGGTCCAGTCAATTTGACACATAACATTAATCATCACAGGGGAGTTGCAAGATAGCATGAATCCTGATCTATGATATTCAAGCTCAAATAAATGCCTTAGACTAATGAATTGAGAGAGAGCAGTAGAAGTATATAACTTAAAAATATAAAGTAACTATTATAAAAGAGTGAAAGTGGCTGCCAAAGGAAGCTATAGTTTGAAAATAAAAAGACATGACGCAGGAGAATGAATTTTTAATTTTAATCCTTTTAACACTGTTAGAATTTATTAAATGTTCTGCATGTATTTTTTTTTTAATTTAGAAAGTATTTAAAAATGAGGAATGGATTCCAGTAGTCCTTAACTAAGCCCTTATCCTCTAGCCTTCAGACTTAAAAAGTTTAATAAAGGTCACTCTCATTTTGTCAAGTGGCCAATGAACATTTTAAGTCAGCACTCCAAGTGACCTCACATATAAAATCAGAAAAGTACAAACGATTTTAAATTTCACAGTACTCTTTTAGGATGGCTGGTATTCAAACATCTACATGTTCCACATTTTAACTATCCAGTGTCCCAGTAATGGATTTCCAGTTTTCCTTTCCCACTGTCCCAGTGATGGATTTCCAGGCTTATTTTCCCACTGCCCCAGTGATGGGAATCTAGGATTACCTACCTATAAGCCCAGCTCATCTATCTCTGTCCGGGTGGCAGACACCCAGGCTGCCTTCAACTCTTGCCTTGACATACATTTCTGCAAATAAAATCCTAAATCCTCACGTGTCTCCTCAAGCTCCCTGAGATATGTACTCAGAAGTAGAAAGGTAGGGTTGTAGGATACACTTATACTTAATCTGAATAAGTCATGTCAGATCCATTACCACTACCACTAGAAGTGCAATAGAGTTCTTATGCCTTCATATTTCAGTTGCTATTACCAACTTTCAAATGCCTGCCAGTCTAATCATTTACAATTACAGCTCAATGATGCTTGAACTTGAATTTCTTAGATTACTCACCATTCTGATCATCTTATCACATGCCCCTTAGTTTTCTAAGTTTACTCTTCTGTAATTTCATGTTCATTTATTTTTGTATGTTCCCTGGGGTGCCTTTTTCTAGTTGATTTTTAGGAGATACTTGTGTAGTTTATATATTAAGCACTAGTTGCTGTTAGATTTTGAAAATGTTTTTCCACCTATTATCAGTTAATTTTATTCAATGAGTTCTTTATTGGACAGAATGCTTAATTTTTATGTAATGTTATCAATTTGCAATTTTAATTTTTTTAATTTTTCAACTTTTAAATTTTGGAGTATATGTATAGGTTTGTTACCTGGGTATATTTCATGATGCTGACACTTGGGTATAACTGATCCCATCACCCAGGTACTGGGCATAGAACCAACAGTTTTTCCACACCTGCTCCCCTCCCTCTCTGTCCACTCTAGTAGTCCCTAGTGTCTATTGTTGCCATCTTTATGTCCGTAAGTACCCAGTGGTTAGCTTTCACTTATAAATGAGAACACGCAGTATTTGGTTTTCTGTTCCTACATTAATTTGCTTAGGATAATGACCTCCAGCTGGATCTATATTGCTGGAAGGACATGATTTCATTCTTTTGTATGGCTTCACAGTATTCCATGGTGTATACATACCACATTTTCTTTATCCAGTCCACTGTTGATGGGCACCTAGGTTGATTCCATGTCTTTGTTACTGTGAATAGTACTGCACTAAACATGTAAGTGCATATGTTTTCAGTAGAACAATTTTTTTTCTTTTGGGTATATACCCAGTAATGGATTGCTGGGTCAAATGGTAGTTCTATTTTTTCAGTTCCTTGAGAAACCTCCAGTCTGCTTTCTACAGTGGCTGAAATAATTTATATTTCTACCGACAGTGTAGAAGTGTTCCCTTTGCTCTGCAGCCTCACCAGTATCTGTTGTTTTTTGACTTTTTAGTAATAGCTGACTGGTGTGAGATGCTGTCTCATTGTGGTGTTTTGTTGTTGTTGCTGTTTTTTTTTTTTTTCTTTTTTTGAGACGGAGTCTCACTCTGTCGCCCAGGCTGGAGTACAGTGGTGTGATCTCGGCTCACTGCAAACTCCACCTCCTGGGTTCACACCATTCTCCTGCCTCAGCCTCCAGAGTAGCTGGGTCTACAGGCGCCCGCCACCACGCTCAGCTAATTTTTTGTATTTTTAGTAGAGACGGTGTTTCACTGTGTTAGTCAGGATGGTCTCGATCTCCTGACCTTGTGAGCAGCCTCCCAGAGTGCTGGGATTACAGGCGTAAGCCACCACGCCCGGCCGTAGCTGTTGTTTTTTGAGATGGAGTCTCACTCCGTGGCCCAGGCTGATCTCAGCGCACTGCAATCTCCACCACCCTGTCCCGAGCTCAAGCTATTCTCCTGCCTCAAGCTCTGCAGTAGCTGAGATCACAGGCGCATGCCACCAGGCCCTGCTAATTTTTGTATTTTTAGTAGAGATGGGGTTTCACCATGTTGGTCAAGCTGGTCTCGACCTCTAGTGTTCCACCTGCCTAGGCCTCCTGAAGTGCTGGAATTACATCACTGTTTTTGATTTGCATTTCTCTAATGATTAGTGATATGCAGAATTTTTTAAATTTTATTTTTAAGTGCTGGGGTACATGTGCAGGATGTGCAGGTTTGTTACATAGGTAAACATGTACCATGGTGGTTTCCTGCACCTATCAACCCACCACCTAGGTATTAAGCCCAGCATGCATTAACTATTTTTCCTAATGCTCTCCTTCCCTCTACCCCACTCCCTGTATTCTTGATTTAGCTCTCAGCTTGAACAGTATTGGTATATAGAAATATGGCTGGTTTTTTTTTACATTGATTTTGTATCCTAAAGATTTGATGAAGTTGTTTATTGATTCCTGGAGCCTTTTGATGGAGTCTTCAGGGTATTCAAGGAATAGAATTATATCATCAGCAAGAAGAGATAGTTTGACTTATTTTCCTATTTGGATGCCTTTCTCTGGCCTGATTGCTCTGACTAGTATTTCCAATACTATGTTGAATAGGAGGGGGAAGAGTAGGCATTTTTGTCTTATTCCAGTTATCAAGGAGAATGCTTCCAGTTTTTGCCTGTTCAGTATGTTGTTGGCTGTGGGTTTGTCATAAATGGCTTTCATCATTTTGAGGTATGTTGCCTAGTTTCTCGAGAGTTTTTACCATGAAAGAATGCTGGATTTTATCTAAAGCTCTTTTTGCATCTATTGAGATGATCATATAGCTTTTGTAATATAATTCTGTTTATGTGATGAATCACATTGATTTGCATATGTTGAAACAACCTTGCATCCTGGGAATGAAGCCTACTTGATTATGGTCAATTAACTTATTGATGTGCCGCTGAATTCAGTTTGTTAGTATTTTTTTGAGGTTTTTTGCATCTATGTTCATCAGGGATATTGGCGACTAGTTTTCTTTAGTGGCTGTGTCTTTGTCAGGGTGTTGCTAGCTTCATATAATGAGTTAAGGGGGAGACCGTCCTCCTCAAATTTTTGAAATAGTTTCAGTAGAATAAGTACCAGGTCTTCTTTGTACATCTGGTAGCATTCGGCTACAAATCCTTCCAGCCCAGGGCTTTTTTGGTTGTTAGGTTTTTTTATTACTGATTCAATTTCAGAACCCGATATTGGTCTGTTCGAGGTTTCAATTTCTTCATGACTCAATCTTGGGAGATTGTGTTTTTCCAGGAGTTTATCCATTTCCTCAAGATTTCCTAGTTTGTGTGCATAGAGGTATTCATAATAGTCCCTGAGCATTTTTTTTTTTATTTCTGTGGGATCAGTTGTAATGTCACTTTTGTCATTTCTTTTTTTTTTTTTTTTTTTTTTTTTTTAAGAATAAGGCATAGCGCTTATTTGGATCTTTTCTCTTTGTAAATCTGGCTAGTGGTCTATCAATCTTGTATATTCTTTCAAACACCAACTTTTGGTTTCATCAATTCTTTACATGAATTTTTAGGTGTCAATTTCATTCAGTTCCACTCTAATTTTAGTTATTTCTTTTATTTTGCTAGCTTTAGGGTTAGTTCATCCTTGTTTTTCTAGTTCCTTGAGGTGCATTGTTCGATCATTAATTTGAGATCTTCCTAACTTTTTGAAGTGGGCATTTAGCACTATAAACTTTCCTCTTAACACTGCTTTTGCTAAATCCCATAGATTAGGGTAAGTTGTGTCTCTGTTTTTATTTAGTTGAATTTTTTTTTATTTCTGCCTTGATTTCATCATATACCCCAAAGTCATTCAGGAGCACATTGTTTAATGTCCATGAAATTGTATGGTTTGGGGAGATTTTCTTGGTATTTATTTTTATTTCACTGTGGTCTGAGAGTACGGTTGGTAGGTTTTTTATTTTTTTGAATGTATTGAGACTTGCTTTCTGGAGGAGTAGGTGGTCAATCTTGGACTGTTTCATGTGCAGATAAAAAAATGTATATTCTGTGGTTGATAGGTGGAGTATTCTGTAGATGCCTATTAGGTCCAATTTGTCAAGTGTCAAGTTTAAGTCCAGAATTTTTTTGTTAGTTTTCTGACTTGATGATCTGTCTGATGCAGTCACTGTGGTGTTGAAGGTCCCTACTATTATTGTGTGACTGTCTAAATCTTATAACAAGTCTAGAAGTACTTGTCTTATGAATCTGGATACTCCAATCTTGGGAGCTTAAATATTTGGGATAGTTAAGTCTTCTTGAATTGAACACTTTATCATTATGTATTGCCCTTCTTTGTTCTTTTTTACTGTTGTTGGTTTAAAGTCTGTTTTGTTCTGATAAAAGAATAGCAATTCCTTCTGTTCTTTCTTTTCCATTTGCATGGCAGATCTTTCTCTGACCTTTTACTTTGAGCCTACGAGTGTCATTATTTTGAAATTCCTTAAGTAAGATTTTTAATTCCAGAAACTCTGATTGATTTTGAAGATGTTTATCTCTTCATTCATTTCCTAGATTGCTTAAAAGTTTGTGTTAATTTTCAACCTTATCTTGGATCTCATTGAGCTTCCTTGCAATTCCTGCTTTGAATTCTTTATCTGTCATTTGTGAATTTCCATTTCGGTTAAGGAACCATTCCTGGAGTGCTAGTAGAATCCTTTGGTGGAGTCACTATGTTCATCTTCAACTGAAATTCCAGGTGGTGGTGAGTCCAATTATTTCATGAGTCCCTCATTTCACAAAACATGAAAGCTAATTTTTAATAAATCTTTTATTTTTTTTTTTGAGATGGAGTTTTTGCTCTTATTGCCCAGGCTGGAGTGCAATGGCATGATCTCAGCTCACTGCAATCTCTGCCTCCCTGCAATTTCCGCCTCCCGGGTTCAAGCGATTCTCCTGCCTCAGCTTCCTGAGTAGCTGGGATTACAGGTATGTGCCACCACGCCTGGCTAATTTTGTATTTTTAGTAGAGACAGGGTTTCTCCATGTTGGTGAGTCTGGTCTCGAACTCCCAACCTCAGGTGATCCGCCCACCTCAGCCTCCCAAAGTCCTGGGATTACAGGCAGAGCCACCATGCCTCGCCTAATTCATTTTTTAAATGGGTTTATTTTTTGTTTTTACCCATTCAACAGAAAAATTAGACATGGTGAAATTTACAATTGGTGACATCATCCTTCACTCCATCTGTACTATGAGATTCTATACTTAAAGCTCAGCATTATTGGTATAAAACTTTAAGACACCATGAGGATTCTCAAGTGAAGAAAAAGGGGGAAATTAAAAACGATCTGCAAACAACTAAGAATGACTAAACATTGAACCAGACCTAAAACATCTTCCAATTCCTCTGCACACTGCATCCCATTACTATCCAGCCAGATCAGACAACAGGGCAGTGAGGAACAGAGAAGCCACTTGGTAGATATTTTCAAGGGATTTTAACAGATACTCTTAAATGAGAAAACAACTCATAGTTTCTTATGTTTGCTATAAAGCAACAAAACGGTGAGAAATATGAAAGCACAAATGGAGATATTAAATGACTGTGAATTTAAGAAAAAGACTATAATTTCTGACAAAATGGAAATAATTAATTGGGATGTACTAGGTTTGTTTTGCTTTGTTTTTAAGGATACTTATATTCCACATTGGTCTCATTGATAAGGTGACCCAAAAAAACTTTGTTTTTAAGGATACTTATATTCCACATTGGTCTCATTGATAAGGTGACCCAAAAAAACTTTTTTTTTTTTTGAGACGGAATCTCACTCTGTCACCCAGGCTCACTGTAGAGCACGGCTCACTGCAACCTCCATCTCCTGGGCTCAAGCAATTCTCCTGCCTCAGCCTCCCAAGTAGCTGGGATTACAGGCACTCACCACCATGCCTGGCTAATTTTTGTATTTTTAGTAGAGATGGGGTTTCACCATCTTGGCTAGGCTGGTCTTGAACTCCTGACCTCATGATCCACCCACCTCGCAATGTGGTGGGATTACAGGCATGAGAGTGAGTTCTACAGTATCTTTTTTTTTTTTTTTTTTTTTTTTTGAGACAGAGTCTCGCTCTGTCGCCCAGGCTGGAGTGCAGTGGCGCGATCTCGGCTCACTGCAAGCTCTGCCTCCCGGGTTCACGCCATTCTCCTGCCTCAGCCTCTCCGAGTAGCTGGGACTACAGGCGACCGCCACCACGCCCGGCTAATTTTTTTTGTATTTTTAGTAGAGACAGGGTTTCACCGTGGTCTCAATCTCCTGACCTCGTGATCCGCCCGCCTCGGCCTCCCAAAGTGCTGGGATTACAAGCGTGAGCCACCGCGCCCGGCCTCTACAGTATCATTTTAAAAAGTACAAGTGAATGTGGATCCATCTGCGGAAAAAAAAAAAAAACTACAAAAAGACAAAAATGCAACACTCAGTCCTTGCAAAGGACAACACACTGGAGCTGACCAAGCACATGCTTTATAAATGCTTTTTCAAAATCAAATGTTAGAACATACAAGAAACTGGTTTGTTCTTATTGTTTATTTTGATTGTGTCATTCCTTGCACATCACCTCCTCCTCGTCCTGGCATTTCGCATAGTGAGAAAAGTCATCAAAGATAGAGGTTGTGTGCTTGCAGGGAGCAATAATTTTCAGCACTTGTTTTTCTTTTTCTAAAGGCACCTCCTGTGTTTGATGGTTTATGACTGGCTTGTTGTCATGATTCTCTAGTCTGATGTGCCTGAGCTGGTTATTGGCTACATCACTGACAAAAATCCACTTGACATCAAACTTCCCCTTCCATTTGTCTTGAGACCAGACTCCAGCACTGGTGCTGCTGTCCACAGAGCACTTCATCTCCGCCACCCCACAGAAATACTCACTCCCACTGATGCTGAAGAGCAGGTAGACAGGCCCCTTGCTGCTTATGGAGCTGAATGCACTATTCAAGTAAGTAGTGCCATGTTCTGTACTACACAAAATGGAGTACTTAATGGAGTGGTGAATGTCATCCTCAGAATAGCTCTTTATAATGCACACACATGTCTACTTTTAAGATTCCAGTCAAATTCTTTAGGATTATAACTGTGGGCAGCTTTCACTTTTTTTACACTTGGGGAAGAACTAGTCTTGGTATTTCCAGGAGAGTTACTATCACTGTCGGCCCCTCTGCTCTGCCCAAATGCCATATTTTCACGTGAGGAATGATCCAGCAGGTCTGGAGTGGCTGCTGAGGGCTCTGATACTGTGGTTGAGCCAAAGCAGGAAGCTTCATTGCGAGAAGCTGAAGCACCTTCTGGGGTTGTAGGACAGCCTGTGAGGATCATGTCTCCTGGGGGGCCGGGGTCTTCAGCACAGGCCCCTTGTTATCCTGGGTGTCAATATCCATGTTATGCTTTATAGATGGAGGGGGCAGTGCACCCCCTATGACAGGCCCACTCCTTGTTTCCATTTTAGGCTGTGGTTTTGCAGGCTTGCTGGCAATGGCAGCCCATGAGGTCAGCTTTGAAACTGCCATGTTCACACATGTCCCATCATTGCCAGAAAGGATGCCAATCAGTGCCACACTGCTGATGACAGAGCACACTGTCTTGACTGCAGAGGAGCTGACATCCCCAATCTTCAGGCTGACCATGCCCTGCTTCAGGCTGTTCACTCCAGGGGCCTTACTAAGGGTGTCACTGTGAAAGCCCATCTGCCCATCAACCACTGTGTGGCCCAGGGAGCTTGGGGGTAGGTGTAGCTGCTCCCATATGCAGAGCTCTGAATCTGCTACCCTTGAGACCCACTTGTCCTCCATGCCAATAATATAAGGTTTGGGGGTAAAAATTAAACCTGTGCTGATAGATTTTGTTCTCCAGACCCCAAGGCTATCCCAAAATAGAATTGTGCATAAAATTATGATCTCTGTTACTGAGCTGTTCATAGGTGATGAGGTGTAGAATCAAAGGGTCCCTTGCAGTGGACCACAGAGCCTCACTGAGGGATTAAGGAACTCCAGTGGATGGTGGGTAATAGCCGGACAGGTAGAGGTCACTCACTGAAGGGTAATTATTACTCTAATTTGACTCTCCAGAAAGGTAGGACTGAAAGTCATTGTCATGACCCACATCCTTGTGATGCAAAGAATCATTGTGTACTTTATTATCTTGTCCTTTTGTTCTCTAAGTGTCCATGCTGATGGTCACATGCTTCATGAACAGCTTGGAGCAGTGCAGGGCCGGGACACAGGCTGGCTCAAGCATCCCTGTGAGGCTGGGCCTGTCATCTCTGCTAACGCAATCTCTGGCCTCACCACCAACGCCCCAGGTACCAGCTGGGCAGTGGCAGTGGCAGTGGCAGTGGCTGCTGGGTGCTCAGGCCACTGGCGAGGCACTACCTCAGTAATGCTTTTCCCAAGCCCTAGTCTATGTAAGTTTCCTGTTATAAACTCCAAGATTCCCCTGTAATTTTCCATTTTTCCATCATGGTAGGTATCGTCTTTGCCATTTCTTTTTCTCTTTTTTTTGAGACTGAGGGCTCACTATGTTGCCCAGGCTGGTCCCAAACTCCTGAGTTCAAGCAATCCTCCCGCCTCAGCCTCCCAAGTAGCTGGGATTATAAGCATGTGCCACCAGGCCTGGGGGATCTTTGGGGGTGGTATGAATGGAAAAGGAAATGAAGGAACTTTCTAAGACAGCCATTCTCAATTAGATGCAATGAGAGAATTAGACCTCACAGAAAATAATTTGAGATGCCATTTTCTTAATTATTCTAATAATGTTACATAGTATCATTCTTGATGCACAAGAGGTAAACTGACTAATTGGGCATGAGGATTTAACTCCCTTCTAGATCCCCAGTTGAGAGGTACTATCTGAGGCTGCATTGTTCCATATTGTAGCCACTAGCCACATGTGGCCATACGAATTTAAATTTAAATTATTTAAAATTAAATACAATTTAAAATTTAGTTCCTCAGTCAGACCAGCCACACTTCAAATGCTCAAAAGCCATATATGGCAAGAGCTGCTATATTAGATAATACATATGTGTCAATTTTATCTCAAATTTTAAAAATAAGAAATTAGCACAAATAAGTTTATATTACGTATGAATAAGGCTTTAAAGTTTGATGATGGTAAGGCGTTATGTCTCATGAAACACACACACACACACAAAAAAAATCTTACTTTTGTCAGTTTTCATAATATAACACATCTACCAAACTACAACATTTCATATTATTACCGGTCCTGAATAATCAGTTTCCGTGAAAATCGCAATTTAGAAATGTGTATCTGGGCTTGAGTTCATTTCGAAATATAATTAATACCCCCAGGACTGGTCAGATTTGTTTCACCCAATTCATCTTTAAAGGATTATAGAACCAGGGTATTTTGCAGCAATACATGGACCAAATGCTTAATATTCAAGATGGGCTTTAAACAGCACACTTGGTGAAAAACACCACCACTACTACAAACAATAGAACACTTTCTATATTAGCCAAGTTAAACATATCAGCATTTTTCATGAAGTCATGCAATCAAACAGACTTCATTTTACAAGACACTGTTCATTGGACTCTAAAATGAGTTTGCTAAATTAATATTTCAATGAATTACAATTAAAGAGAATATATAGATTTTCAAGTGCCATTGGGTTAGACCAAAATGTCTTAGAACCAAAAAACAAAGTTATCAATAGTTGTCAGCAGTTTAAGTATTCAACTTAAAGGAATATATGTAAATTGTGAAGTTATTCCAAACATCCAAACAAGAAAATAAAATTTTAAAAAAGGCTTTGATTCCTAGAATAGCCTATAGCCAAATTTCTACCAAAATAATGCTTATTTTAAATAAATTCTCAGCCCTACAAAATGTAACAGCTGAATTATAGTCTGAGGTCGAGCACATATATAGACATATAAAGTCTAGTGCGTATATAACAAACTAGCCTGCCCTAATGCTCAGGAGGTCCCAACAATGTCCAGTTGATATTAGAAAGATGAGTTCTAAGCTACAGAGCTCAGTCACAGTGTACTTGAGGCAGCTTGCCCTGTCTTTCAAGAGCCTATTGTACTCATATCTTCCCAATTCCACTTTCAGGAACATCATGTTAGTAGCTTGAATTAGGCCACAGTGGAAATTTCCAGATGGTTCTTATTTAAACATTGAAATAATAAGTAATAACACACTGGAAAATGACAATAATATGAAATAGGTCCCACACTAGAAACATGTTTTATGGTTTATCGTTGTGTTGCCCCTGGCTGTTGCTCTCACCCACTCCACAATCTTATTTAATGACATCTCCAATCTGTGGATGCTCAGGCAAAATACTTTACAATCATGCTTCTCTTTATCTCATGCCCCTTTTGTCACCTATCAAAAAAATTTGGCTGCTGTTCCTTTCAAAATATATCCAGAATTCAACTGTTTCCCACACTTCTCACTGCTACCACCCTGGACCAAGCCACCAACAGCTCTTTCCCTGTCTTCATTTGCTCTTAATTGCTGCCATTCTACCCCCTACCACCTAGTCTCAGAATACCAGCCCCAGGGACACTCAAAACCCTGCTGGCTCCCCATTCATAGTAAAAAATCTGAAGTCCTTACAGCAGTCTGTCGATCTGACCCCTTTTCCCATTCTGAACACAGTTTTAGCTACTTTCCTCTCACTCTCTTCACTCTAGCCACATAGGCCTTTTTGCTCTTCCTTGAACATCCCAGGAAATTTCCCACTTCCATGCCTTTGCATGAATTGTCCTAGTATTAGAATGCTCTTGCCTAATACCTGCATGACTACCTCTTTCACTCCCTTCAAGTCTTGACTCAAATGTCACCTTAATAAGCCTGATCGCACCCTCCAATTGCAATGTCCTCTTCAGTAATTGTCACTCTCCTTTATCCTGCTCCACTTTCCCTTTCCTCCCATAGCGCTTATTAACTTCTAACATACTATACAATTTACTTATTTTGTGTAAATAAAAGCAAGTAAAGTTAATACTTTATGAAAGCAGAGTCTTTCATCAATTTTATTTGCGGATGTATCCCATGCCTCTGGAATGGTGCTTGGCACATCATAGTTGCTCAAGAAATGTTTGTTAATGAAAAAATGAGTGGCTATCCCAAACTCTAAAGAATGTCAGATAGCTTTGTTTTCTCCTTTGATCTTAAGATGTTTGGGAACATGATAACTGGATCTGAAAGCCATCCAAATGTGTTGTGAAAATGTTCAGAATTGTTTAATCACATCTGTGATTCTATTCTGTAAACCAAAATCTGTCAGAAATCTAATGCCAAAATTGTGAGTGGAATTTTCTTGCTCACTGCATCACTTCTAAGAACAGTTTGAATCATTTCCTGAGACCCTAAAGGCTATAAATATACAATCTGCTTCTTAACTGGTGAAGAGACTCTAGTTTGCGTAAAGGTTTTAAACATATTTTAGGAGACATAAATGGTTTGAACAATAAAATTAACCTATGATTTACAGGAGCAAAAAACAAATGATTTTAGCATCCAGTAAAATTTTATGCTTGACTGCTCCATTATTTTATATCTGTACATGAAACTACTTTTCATTTTCTTTACTGGATACTATCAAGGTACAAATAATAACTCAAAATCTAGAAGTGTAAAGTTCTTATAACATCAAAGAACCGGCAGAACTAGTGTACTTTGTATTGTTCAATAATGTCGGTGGCGGTAAGAGAATGTATTATTGCATTTGAATACTCCAATTCCAAAATTTTATAAAATGTCTTTAAATTATATTAAAATGATCAATATATTTTGAAGCAAGTTTCTCAAATGGCCTTCAGACACAATCTTCATAGCCATTCAGAGATGTAAAGCAACAAATAACCTACATTTGTTTTAAAAATCTGTTGCAATGCTCTATACACCTAACATATGCTTTAGAAGTTTAAATTCATTGCTATAGCAGTAAACATGACTGACAACTTTAGAATAAGTTAAAGAAATGAAAAAGAATTTTTAACACTATTATGAGTGCCTGGATGGGAAGAAGTAAAAAGAGAACAAACACAGGGAATTCTAACTTCTCCATACCTCTGGAGGATAAGAGAGTTGTTCGTTATTCATTTGTTTGTTGCTCTCTTTTAGAAATAAAGTGACGGAGCATGAGCTACATTTTCCCCTACCAATTTTTGGCAGAAGCATCTAAACAAGTGGTGCAAAAAGGAACTATGGCTCCTGCTGTCATGGCTGAGATAACCATAGTCATCACCATTGAATGGTGATGTAAGAAATATAATCATTGTAACAATCAAAGTGCACAAGCCCTACCTGGTCCATTCATATGTAACTTAATGAACATTGTTCTCCTTGGACAAGATAAGCAGCCCCAAAGTGCAGGTGAACAGAAGATATGGAGAGATTTCTGGCTTCAGTGTGAATCCTAGCCAGTTTGAAAGTTCATATTGGAAGCAAAACCACTAAAGAGGAAGTATTACTAAGCAATAATGCATATTAAGAGCACGGTATTATTGTTGATTAAATTCTTAAGAATTTATTAATTTTTAAATGCACTATATGCCTTCCTAAGAAAAACTTAGACCTCACTTGCCTCTAGAATCCTTGTTTCAGTGCACACTAAATATTTAGGAATGACATATGAAAAATTTGCAGCTTTTCTATACCTTTCGATTAAATAACATTTAAATATCTAGTAATTGCCTACCATTTACCAGACACATGTTGGGAGTGCAACAATAAACAACGTAAGTGATGCTAGTAATTTTTGTACATTGATTTTGTATCCTGGAACTGCTGCAGTTGTTTATTAGCTGAAGGGGCTTTTGGGTTGAGACTATGGAGTTTTCTAGATATAGTATCTTGTCATCTGCAAACAGAGATAGTTTGGCTTCCTCTCTTCCTATTTAGATACCCTTTATTTCCTTTACTTGACTGATGTCTCTGGCTAAGACTTCAGTAGTATGTTGAATAGAAGTGGTTAGAGAGGGCATACCTGTCTTGTGCCACTTTTCAAGAGGAATATTTCCAGCTTTTGTCCATTCAATATAATGTTGGCTGTGACTACCATTTTGAGGCATGTTCCTTTAATACCTTGTTTATTGACAGTTTTTAACAGGAAAGATAGCTGTCGCTTTAAATTAAAAGCTAGGAATGATTATGCTTACTGGGACAAGCCAAAAGCTAGGCCTCTTTTGCAAAATAGCCGAGTTTTGAATGAAAAGGAAAAGCTCTTGAAGAAAATTAAAAGTGCTACTCCAGTGAACACATGAATGATCAGAAAACAAATCAGCCTTATTACTGATATTTTCAAAAGTTTGAATAGCCTGTATAGAAGATGAAAGCAGCTATAACATTCCCTTAAGCCAAAGCCTAATCCAGAGCGAGGCCCTAACTCTCTTCAGTTCTAAGAAGGCTGAGAGAGGTGAGAAAGCTGCTGAAGAAGAGTTTGAAGCTAGCAGAGGTTTACTCATGAGGTTTAAGGGAAGAAACTGTCTCCATAATACAAAAGTGCAGGCCAGACGTGGTGGCTCATGCCTGTAACCCCAGCATTTTGGGAAGCCGAGGCAGATGGATCACGAGGTCAAGAGATCGAGACCATCCTGG
This sequence comes from Hylobates moloch, assembly GCF_009828535.3. Classification (NCBI taxonomy): domain Eukaryota; kingdom Metazoa; phylum Chordata; class Mammalia; order Primates; family Hylobatidae; genus Hylobates; species Hylobates moloch. The sequence goes on from NW_026652281.1 coordinate 50,858,224, forward strand.
CCAACATGGTGAAACCCCGTCTCTACTAAAAATACAAAAATTAGCTGGACGTGATGGCGTGTGCCTGTAATCCTAGCTACTCAGAAGGCTGAGGGAGGAGAATCACTTGAACCCAGGGGGCAGAGATTGCAGTGAGCCGAGATGGCGCCACTGTACTCCAGTCTGGAGACAGAGCGAGACTCCGTCTCAAAACAACAACAACAAAAAAGTGCAAGGTGAAGCAGCAAGTGCTCATGTAGAAGCTGCAGCAAGCTATCCAGGAGATCTAGCTAAGATAATTGATAAAGGTGACTACACTAAACAACAGAGGTTTAATATAGATGAAACAGCCTTATATTGGAAAAAGATGCCATCTAGAACTTTTATAGCTGGAGAAGTCAGCCTGGCTCCAAAGATTCAAAGAACAGGCTGACTTTCTTGTTAAAGGCTAATGCAGCTGGTGACCTGAGATTGAATCCCATGATCATTTACCATTTCAAAAATCCTAGGGCCCTTAAGAATTATGCTAAATCTACTCCACCTGCTCTGTAAATGAAACAAGAAAGCCTGAGAGACAGCACATCTATTTACATAATTGTTTACTGAATATTTTAAGCCCACTTTTGAGACCTATTGCTCAGACCAAAAAAAGAAAAAAACTCTTCAAAATGTTACTGTTTATTGACAAAGCATGTATGGTCACACAAGAGTTCTGGTAGAGGTGTAGAAGGAGATTAATGTTACATATATTTTTTAATTTATTTTTTATTATTATACTTTAAGTTCCATGGTACATGTGCACAATGTGCAGGTTTGTTACATAGGTGTGCATGTGCCATGTTTGTTTGCTGCACCTATCAACTCATCATTTATATTAGGTATTTCTCCTAATGCTATCCCTCCCCCAGCCCTCCACCCCCGCCAGGCCCTGGTGTGTGATGTCCCCCTCCTTGTGTCCAAGTGATCTCATTGTTCAACTCCCACCTATGAGTGAGAATATGTGGTGTTTGGTTTTCTCTTGTGTTACTTTGCTGAGAATGATGGTTTCCAGTTTCATCCATGTGCCTGCAAAAGACATGAACTCATCCTTTTTTATGGCTGCATAGTATTCCAAGGTATATATGTACCACATTTGCTTTATCCAGTCTATCATTGATGGGCATTTGGGTTGGTTCCAAGACTTTGCTACTGTGAACAGTGCTGCAATAAACATACGTGTGCATGTGTTTTTATAGTAGAATGATTTATAATCCTTTGGGTGTATACCAGTAATGAGATTGCTGGATCAAATGGTATTTCTAGTTCTAGATCCTTGAGGAGTCGCCACACTGTCTTCCACAATGGTTGAACTAATTTACACTCCCACCAACAGTGTAAAAGCATTCCTATTTCTCCACATCCTCTCCAGGATCTGTTGTTTCCTGACTTTTTAATAATCGCCATTCTAACTGGCATGAGATGGTATCTCATTTTGTTTGGATTTGCATTTCTCTAATGACCAGTGATGATGAGCATTTTTTCATAAGCTTGTTGGCTGCATAAATATCTTCTTTTGATAAGTGTCTGTTCATATCCTTCGCCCACTTTTTGATGGGGTTGTTTTTCTCTTGTAAATTTGTTTAGAAATAGTTCTTTGTAGATTCTGGATATTAGCCCTTTGTCAGATGGATAGATTGCAAGATTTTCTCCCATTCTGTAGGTTGCGAGATTAATGTGTTTATGTCCACTAACGCAACCTCCATTTTGTAGCCAATGGAACAAGAAGTAATTTTGACTTTCACATCTTATTATTTAAGAAATACATCTTGCAAGGCTATGGGTGCCATACATAGTGAGTCCTCTGTTAGATCTTGGCAATGTAACTTGAAAACCTTCTGGAAAGGATTCACCATTCTAGAAAATAATAATAATATTTGTGATTCCTGAGAGGAGGTCAAATATCAACATTAATAGAAGTTCGGAAGAAGTTGATTCTAATGTTCGTGGATGACTTTGAGGAGTTTAAGGTTTCAGCGGAAAGAGTAATTGCAGATGTGGTGGAGACAGAATGAGAACTAGAATTAAAAATGAGCCCGAAGATATGACTGAATTGCTGCAAGCTTATAATAACACTAACCTACGAAGAGTTGTTTCTTACAGATGAGCAAGGAAAGTAGTTATTGAGATGGAAACTTCTTCTGGTGCAGATTCTGTAAACATAGAATTTAGAATACTACGTAAACTTAGTTGATAAAAGAGTGGCAGGGTTTGAGAGGATTGACTCCAATCTTGAAAGAAGTTCCACTGTGGGTAAAATGCTATCAAACATTGTAAGCTACAGAGAAATCTCTCATGAAAGGAAGAGTCAAGTGATGCAGCAAACTTTATTGTTGTCTTAAAAAATTGCCACAGGCACCCCAACCTTCAACAACTACCACCCTTATCAGCCAGCAGCCATCAACATTGAGGCAAGACCATTTATCAGCAAAAATACCATAACTTATTGAATGTTCAGATGATTGTTAGTTTTTTTTAGCAATACGGTATGCTTTAATTAAGGTATGTATATCTTTTTCTTAGACATAATGCTATTTCACAGTTAATATACTACAGTATAGTGTAAACATAACTTTTATTTATTTTTTTTTTTTTAAAGTTTCATATAGTAAAAGGTTTTTTCTACATGCACTTCAACTTCACAGCAAGAGTGGCAGAGAATACCTAAACACAGAAGAGAGCATTCATGCAAGATATCTAATTCCTTGATATAATAACGCATACAATTCAAAATGATTACACTATCATTACATCTAGGGCTTTCTGCAACTACACAGTGGTGGTTATGGAAAGCATTGCCCCCAGCATCGACATCTAGAAAGCATCCACCACCTTCTACATGTGTTCTCTTTTTGCGTTTTTTCTTCATTTTTCTTAATCAACTCTGCTGTTGTTGCTGCTTCTTAGCAAAACTGGTAAAAACAAAATTGTAATCATTGAACATAGCACTCTGGCAATCAAGACGCTTAAAACCTTCAATCTTCTGGGGCGAAGCAAGCACTGTGCGACATTTAGAACTCTGATTAACAAACAAGGTGGTCACAAATTTTCCTGGCTTGAAGACTTCTACAACTTTCCTGATCAGGTCATCATAGGAGGTCTGACTTAAGTTTGTTTCAAAGCTAACATAAGAAAATTCTGGTTCTGGAGTGATGTGAATAGTCCAATAAGTTCCATCCGATTTCATTCCATTCATCGAATACCCACAAGGATTGAACATTGTGGCATCAATGACAGAACCTGGTATCAGGTCACGAATTCCACTCTCACGAGTGACATCCTTTGCAGTAACACCATCTTTCATGTAGAACTGGTCCATAACTGCTGGGTCAAGCTCACTCATCAGAATTTCCAAGGTTTGATCCGGCTGACTGATTACCCGACTCTCTGGGAAATCCAGAGTATATAAGTACCAACAGTCAGAATTCATACGTCCCATACAATATGCTGCTCCATTTGGGAAAATTGCATTAAGAAACTCTATTTCTTCCTGGAAATTCCGGTGTGGGTACCCTTGGTGAGAAGGCTTCATGAAATTCTTACGAGAATAAAAGAAGCTTTGAATTGAGTCAAACCCACTGTAATCCCTAGCAAGCTTCAACAGGGGAACCAGTGCTTTCAGCAAGAGGGTGGTACCACATGTCTTCAAAATGAAACGTCTCTTGGAGACAAACATGCTACTCTCACTGAGTACATAAGCTTCCTGCTTGTCAGTTTTTGTCACACTTATGATTGAACATTGCACATCCTTCAAAAGTATGTCCCACTCAGATCTTGGGATAGTGCGAAGATCCCCAGATCCTTGGTTTGCGTCGGGCTGCTGCCGAGAGAACCACACCTCCAGCAGCTTCTCGGTCCCTTCGAAAAAATGTGCAGCTTCCATCACCGTGAGACTAGCGAACAACCAACAACCACAGAAAATCAACTAAATTAAACCTCTTCTCCCGCCGCTGCCGCCGCCGCTGCGGATTGTTCCAGCTGTGTTACTAAAGTTCAGGTTCCTTTTTTTTTTTTTGCTATAATTTTATATTAACTTTTTTTAAAAAAAGGACTAATAAAATTTTCCCGGCTTTGTGTGAGCGAAAGTTGAACGTGAGTCTTTTGGAAATAGAAGCAGATACAGTTCAGTCTCTTGTATTCCGCTGCTTTCCCGTTAGAGAGAGTAGAGCGAGCGCTAGCTAATGTCGCCGGCCATACTGTGTAAGCCAAACATAACTTTTAAATGCACTAGGAAACAAAATAATTTCTGTGACTTGCTTTATTGCAACATTCATTTAATTGTGGTGGTCTGAAACCAAACTTGAACTATCTTCAAAGTCTGTATAAATGAAGCCTAGCAGGATACCATCCAAGCAGTTAATAGTGGTAGACAACAGATTCAAATCTGTATACTTGTGCACTATTTAAACCATTTAAATAAGCATATATCACTTCTCTAATAAAAAACAATCTTTCATTGGGTAGATCTGTCCAATATCTTGCTACCCACCTAATTATTAGTAAATGCTTCGTGATGTAATTATCTGGGAGGCAGAGCAAGATGGCAGGATAGATGACTCCACTGATCATATCCCCTGCAAGTACATCAACTTAACATCTATCTACACAGAAAAAAATAAAAAAACACCTTCATAAGAACTAAAAACCAGGTGAGCCCTCATAGTACCTGGTTTTAACTACACATCACTGAAAGAGGTACTGAAGAGATAGAAAAAAAGTCGTGAATCACCAGTGCCACCCAACCCCTATCGCCCCAGCATTGGCAGCATGTTGAGAAGAGCATCTCTGGGTGCTGGGGGAGGGAGAACACAGTAATTGTGAGCCACTGAACTCAGTGCTGTCCTGGTGGAGCAAAAAGCAAAACCAGATCAAATTCAGCTGATGCCCAACCACAGATGAGCATTTAAAAAAGCCCTAGCCAAAGGGGAATTACCAATCCCAAAGGTCCAAACTTGAATTCCCACAAACTTCACCACTAAGGGCCAAAGTGCCCTGAGTCTCTAAGTAAACATGAAAGGCAATCTAGGACATAAGGACTGCAACCCTTAGGCAAATCCTAGTGCTGAACCAGGCTAAGAGACAGTGGAGCACACAACCTACTGAGACAGCTGGGGCAGCTAAGGAAATGCTGGCATCACCCTTCCCCTAACCACAAGCTGCACAGCTCCTGACTCCAAAAGAGACCTCTTCCTTATGCTTGAAGAAAGAACAGGAAAGAGAGGGGAAGACCTTGTCTTGCATCTTGAGTACCAGCTCAGCCACAGCAGAATAGGGCACTGCTCAGTCATGAGGCCTCAATTCTAGGCCCTAGCTCCCAGACAACATTTCTAGACACAACCTGGCCCAGAATGGAATCTATTACCTTGAAAAGAATAAACTATTCTTGGCACCATTTATCACCTGCTAACTGAAAAGCCCTTGGGCCCTGAACGACCAGCAGCAATACCCAGGAAGTATATTGAAGGCCTTGGGTGAGCTTCTGAGATTCACTGGCTTCAGGTGAGATCCAGCATGTTACTGGCTGTGGTGGCTATAGGGTGAAACTCCTTCTGCTTGAGAAAAGCAGAAGAAAAAGTACAGGGGAATTTGCCTTGCACTTTTATGTACCAGCATGGCCACAGGAGAATAGAGAACATCAACTGGGCTCTTGAAGTCCCTGATTCCAGGTCTTGACTCTTATCAAGTATCTCAGGACCTGCCCTGGCCCAGAGGTGAGCACACTGCCCTAAAGGGTGAGTCCCAGGTCAGGCAGCATTCATCACATGCTTATTTAAGAATTATTGGGCCTTAAGAGAATATCAGCAGCAGTCAGGCAGAACTCCTCATGGCCTGTGGTGGCCGTGACTATGAGGTGAAATTTCTCTGACTTTGGAAAGGGGAGGAAAGAGTGGAAAGGACTGTATCTTGTGGTTTGTGTGTCAGCTCAGCCGCAGTACAAGAGTACACCCCATAGACTTCTAAGGTTTGTGACTCTAGTCCCTGACTCCCAGACAGAAACTGTGGATTCACTCGGGGCCTGAGAGAACTTGCCACCCTGAAGGGAAGGACACAGGCCTGGCTGTCTTTGCCACCTGCTGATTGTAGAGCCCCAGGGACTTGAGCAAACATAGGCAGTAACCAGGGAGTGGTTACAGCAGGCCTTAGATGAAACCCAGGGCTGTAATGGCTTCAGGTCTGATCCGGTGCAGTCATAGTGGTGGTGGCCACAGGGGTACTTGTGTCACTCCACCCCTAGCTGTAGGTGGCTCAGAACAGAGACAGACTGTTCGTTTACTAGAAAGTAAAGGAAGAGAACAAGAGTCTCCAAGGGGTAATGAAAAAATTCTCCCAGATCTTGCCCAAGACCATCAAGGTGGTACATCAGTGAGTCTACAATAACCACAGCGTTATTGGGCTTGGGGTACTCCCTGAAGCAAATGCAGGTAAGATCACAAAACCCAAGCCCTTGAAAATATCTAGAAAGCATTCCCAAGAAGGATAGGTATAGACAAGCCCAGATAGTGAAGACTACAATAAATACCAAACTCTTCAATGTTAAGACACTGAAGAAAATCTGCTAGCATTAACACCGTTCAGGAAAACATGACCTGACCAAATGAACTAAATAAGGCACCAGGAACCAATCCTGGAAAAAGAGATGTGTGACCTTTCAGACAGAGAATTCAAAATGGCTGTCTTGAGGGAACCTCAAAGGAATTCAAGATAAAACAGAGAAGGAATTCAGAATTCTATCAGATAAATTTAACACAGATGAAAATAATTAAAAAGGATCAAGCAGAAACTCTGAAGCAGAAAAATGCAATTGTCATACTGAAGAATGCACCAGAGTCTTTTATTAGTGGAATTGATCAAGCAGAAGAAAGAATTAGTGAGCTTCAAGGCAAGCTATTTGAAAATACACAGAAGAGACAAAAGAAAAAAGAATAAAAAAAAGAAGCATGCCTGAAACATATGGAAAATAGCCTCTATAAAAATAGCCTCAAAAGGGCAAATTTGAGTTCTGACCTTAAAGAAGTAGAGAAAAAGAAGTAGAAAGTTTATTCAAAGGAATAAAAACAGAAAACGTCCCAATCCTACTGAAAGATGGCAGTATTTGAATACAAGAAGGTTATATGAACACAAGCAGACTTAATCCAAAAAGATGACCTCAAGGCATTTAATAATCAAACTCCCAAAGATCAAAGAAAGGAGTCTAAAAGCAGCAAGAGAAAGGAAAGAACATACAATGGAGCTCCAATATGTCTGGCACCAGACTTTTCAATGGAAAGCCAGGAGAGAGTGGTAAGACATATTTAAAGTGCTAAGGGGTGGGGGCAGGGGGAAGAAAACTTTACCCTAGAATAAATATCTGGTGAAAATATCCTTCAAACGTGAAGTAGACAAACAAAAGCTGAAGGATTTCATCAGCACCAGATCTGTCCCACAAGAAACAGTAAAAGGAATAATGCAATCAGAGAAAAATAAGAATGTTAATTAGTAATAAGTAATCATCTGAATGTACAAAACTCGCTGGTAATAGTAAGTACACAGAAAAACGCAGCATAGGGTAACACTGCAACTGTGATGTGTAAACTACTCTTAAAGACTAAAAGATGAATCAATCAAAAATAATAACTACAACAACTTTTCAGGACATAGAAAGTATAATAAGATGCAGATAAAATCAACACAAAGTTTAAAAGTTGGGGGGATGGAGGGTGAAGTAAAGGTGTGGAGTTTTTATTTTACATACACTGACTCCAGGCTTCCCAGTGGAAGTGACAGCAACTCCAGCAAGGCAGGAGGTTGGACTTCTGTACGTACCCCTTTGAAGGGGACTGAATCCAGGGAGCCGAGCAGTGACTGTCTTTGGGCCCCACTTCCACAGCACCACACAGGATAAGACCCACTGGCCTGGAATTCCAGCCAGCCACTAGAAATAGCATTTCACCTACCTGGGACAGAGTTCCTGTGGGGAGGAATGGGCTGTCATCTTTTCTGTTTGGGAGACTCAGCTGTTCCAGTCTTAGGGCTTTGGAGAGTCCAAACTGGCCAAGGGCAGAAGGGATCCCCCAGCACAGCACAGCTACTCTACCAAAACATGGCCAGACTGCTTCTTCATGTGGGTCTCCAATCTGTACCTCCTCGCTGGGTGGGACTTTCCAACCAGGGCCTCAAGCCACCCTCACCAGTGTTCTCAAGCCGATAGAGATTTGAATACACCCTGAGAGGAAGTTCCCAAAGGGAGGGGCAAGCCACTATCTTTGCTGGCTGGGTGACTTAGACATTCGAGCCTGTGGGCTTTGGAAATCTCAAGCTGACTGGGGCAGAAGTGGTCCCCCAGCACAGCAGAGCTGCTCTATGAAAGGCATGGCCAGACTGCTTCTTTAGGTAGCTTTCCAATTATGTGTCTCCTCACTGGGCAGAACCTCTCAAACAGGTCCTCCAGCCACCCCTGCTGGTGTTCTCTGTATGACAGATATTTGAATTCTCCCAGGGATGGAGTTCTCAGGAAGAGGGGTGGGCTGACACCTTTGCTGTTTGTGTGACTGAGCCATTTCAGTCTGTGGGCTTAGGAGAGTCCAAACCAACCAGGGTCAGAGGAGATCCCCCAGCACAGCACAGCTGCTCTAACAAAATGTGGCCAGACTGATTCTTTGAATGGGTCCCCAATCCTGTTCCTCCTGACTAGACATTACTTCCTAACAGGGGTCTCCAGCCACTTCCTACAGGTGCTTTCAGCCAGCAACACCCCCATACCTCTCTGGGCTGGAAGTCCCAGAGGAAGGAGAAGGCTGCCTACTTTGCTGTTTTGCAGGCTTCACTGGTGATGGGGTGCTGAAAAAATCCAAGGCAACTGGGAACTGGAGCAGACCCCCAGCAAATGACAGCAGCCCTATGGAAAAGTAGCCAGACTATTAAAAGTAATAGAAAACAAAAATTCAAAGGTCAGCAACCTCAAAGATTGAAGGTAGATAAGCCCAAAAAGATGAGAAAAAATCAGCTCAAAAACAATGAAAATTCAAAAAGCCAGAGTGCCCTCTTTCCTCCAAATTACTGTATCACCTCTCCAGCAAGGACTCAAAACTGGGCTGAGGCTGAGATGGCTGAAATGACAGAAGTAGAACTCAGAAAATGGATAAAAACAAACTTCACTGACCTTAAGAAGCACCTTGTAACCCAATGCAATGAAGCTAAAAATCATAAGACATTATATAAGCTGACAAACAAAATACAGTATAGAGAAGAATGTAACTGAGCTGATAGAGCTAAAAAAAAAAATAAAAGAATTTCATAATGCAATCACAAGTATTAATAGCAGAATAGACCAAATGGAGAAAAGAATCTTAGAGCTTGAAGACTGTCTTTCTGAAGAAGACAGGCAGACAAGAATAGAGAAAAATGAATGAAAAGAAATGATCAAAACCTCTGAGAAATATGGGATTATGTAGAGAGTGAATCCATGACTGATTAGTGTACCTGAAAGAGATAGGGAGAATGGAAAGTTGGAAAATATATTTCAGGATATCATCCATGAGAAATTCCCCAACTTAGCTAGGCAGGCCAACATTCAAATTCAGGAAATGCCCAGAACCCCAGTTACACTACTCCACAAGGATCATTTCCAAGACACATCATCATAGAATCTCCAGTGTCAAAATGGAAAAAAAAAGTTAAGGGCAGCTAGGGTGAGAGGCCAGGACACCTACAAAGGGAAGCCCATTGGACTGCCAGCAGTCCTCTCAGTGGAAACCCTACAAGCCAGAAGAGACTGGGGGCTAATATTCAAAATTCTTAAAGAAAAGAAATTCCAATCCAGAATTTCATATCTGGCCAAACAGAGTTTCATAAACAAAAAAGAAATGAGAGCTTTTTCAGACAAGCAAATGCTGAGGGAAATTGTTACCACCAGACCTGCCTTACAAGAGTTCCTAAAGGCAGAACTAAATATAGAAAGGAAAGATCATTACTAGCCACTACAAAAACATGCTGAAGTACACAGACCAGTGACACTATAAAGCAACCACATAAACAAGTCTGCAAAATGGCAAGCTAACATGGCAGGATCAAATCTACACATATCAATACTAACCTTAAATGTAAATAGGCTAAATGGCCCAATTAAAAGACATGGAGTGGCAAGCTAGTTAAAGAACCAAGACCCATTGTTATGCTGTCTTCAAGAAACTCATCTCACATGCAGTGACACACATAGTCTCAAAATAAAGTGATGGAGGAAAATCTACCAAGAAAATTGAAAACAGAAAAATGCAGGGGTTGCAATCCTAGTTTCTGACAAAATAGATGTTAAACCACGAAGATCAAAAAAGACAAAGAAGGGCATTCATTACATAATGGCAAAGGGTTCAATTCAACAAGAAGACCTAACCATGAGCACCCAGATTCATAAAGTAATTTCTTAGACAACTTCAAAGAGACTTAGACTCCCATACAAGAATAGTGGGAGACTTTAACACTCCAATGACAATATTAGACAGATTATCAAGACAGAAAAGTAACAAAGATATTCAGAACCTGAATTCAGTTCTGGGTCAAATGGATATGATAGATATCTATGAACTCTACCCCAAAACAACAGAATATACATTCTTCTCATCAGCACATGGTACTGCTCTAAAATCAATCACATAATCAGAAGTAAAACACTCCTCAGCAAATGCAAAAGAATTAAAATCATAACAGTTCCTCGGACCACAGTATGATCAAATTAGAACTCAAGACTAAGAAATTCACTCAAAACCATACAATTGCATGGAAATTGAATAACCTGCTCCTGAATGACCTTTGGATAAATAATAAAATTAAGACAAAAATTAAGAAGTTCTTTGGAACCAGTGAGAACAAAAATGCAACATACGAGAATTTCTGTGACACAGCTAAAGCAGTGTTAAGAGGAAAATTTATAGCACTAAGTGCCCACATCAAAAAGTTAGAAAGATCTCAAGTTAATAACCTAACATCACAACTAAAAGACCTAGAGAACCAAGAGAAAACAAATTCAAAAACTAACAGAAGACAAGAAATTACCAAAATCAGGCTGAACTGAAGGAGATAGACACACACACACACACACACACACACACACACACACACACACACACACAAATTTCAAAAAATGAGCAAGTCCAGGGGCTGCTTTATTTGGAAAAAATAAAAACTAATAAAATAGACAGACTGCTAACTAGACTAATAAAGAAGAAAGAATGTTCAAATACAAAAAATCAGAAATTATAAGACAGATATTACCATTGACCACACAAAAATACAAATAAACATTAGAGAATATTATAAACACCACTATGCAAATAAACTAGAAAATCTAGAAAACATGAATAAATTCCTGGACACATTCACCCTCCGAAGACTGAACCAGGAAGAAATTAAATCCTTGAATGGACCAATAATGAGTTGTGAAATTGAAGCAGTGGTAAATAGCTTACCAAAAACAACAACAACAATTAAAAAAAAAGCTCAGAACAAGATGGATTTACAACTGAATTTTACCAGATGTACAAAAAAGAGCTGGTACCATTTCTGCTGAAACTGTTCCAAAAAATTGAAAAGGAGGGACTCCTCTCTAGCTCAATCTATGAGGCCAGCATCAACCTGGTACCAAAACCTGGCAGAGATACAACAAAAACAGAAAACTTTAGGCAAATATTATATTCTTGATGAACATTGATGCAAAAGTCCTCAAAAAGTACTGGCAAACAGAATCCAGCAACACATCAAAAGCATATCCACATAATCAAGTAGGCTTCATCCCCAGGATGCAAGGTTGATTCAACCTACACAAATCAATAAACGTGATTCATCACATAAGCAGAACTAAAGAAAAAAGACACATGATTATCTATATAGATGCAGAATAGGCCTTCAATAAAATTCAACATCACTTCAGGTTAAAAATTCTCAATAAAGTAGATATTGAAGGAAGAAACATACCTCAAAGTGATAAGAGCCATCTATGACAAACCCACAGCCTCCAATATACTGACTAGGCAAAAGCTGGAAGCATTCACCTTGAAAATCAACACAAGACAAGAATGCCCTCTCTCAACACTCCTTTTCAACATAATATTGGAAGTTCTGGCCAGAACAATCAGGCAAGAGAAAGGAATAAAGGGCATCAAATAGGAAGACAGGAAGTTAAACTATCCCTGTTTCAGATGACATAACCCTATATCTAGAAAACCCCATTTTCTCAGCCCAAAAGCTTCTTAAGCTGATAAGCAATTTCAGCAAAGTCTCAGAATACAGAATCGATGTGCAAAAATTGCTAGCACTCCTATGCCTCCAACAGCAGTGAAGCCAAGAGTCAAATCATGAATGAACTACCATTCATAATTGCCACAAACATAATAAAATATCTAGGAATATAGCTAACTAGGGAGATGAAAGCTCTCTACATGAATTACAAACCACTGCTTAAAGAAATCAGAGATAGGCCGGGCACGGTGGCTCACACTTGTAATCCCAGCACTTTGGGAGGCCGAGGCGGGCGGATCACGAGGCAGGAGATCAAGACCATGGTGAAACCCCGTCTCTACTAAAAATACAAAAAATTAGCCGGGCGTGGTGGTGGGCACCTGTAGTCCCAGCTACTTGGAGAGGCTGAGGCAGGAGAATGGTGTGAACCTGGGAGGCGCAGCTTGCAGTGAGCCGAGATTGCACCACTGCACTTCAGCCTGGGCGACAGAGCGAGACTCCGTCTCAAAAAAAAAAAAAAAAGAAATCAAGAGATGACACATACAAATGAAAAATCATTTCATGCTCATAGATAGGAAGAATCAATATTGTGAAAATGGCCATACTGTCCAAAGCAATTTATAGATTCAATGCTATTCCCATTAAGCTACCATTGATATTCTTCACAGAATGAGAAAAAAAATCTATTTTAAAATTCATATGGAACCACAGAAAGAGTCTGAATAGCCAAGGCAATCTTAAGCAAAAAGAACAAAGCCAGGGGCATCACACTACCCAACTTCAAACCATACTACAGTGCTACAGTAACAAAAACAGCATAGTACTGGTACAAGAAGAGACACATAGACCACTGGAAGAAAATAGAAAACCCAGAAGTAAGACTGCACATCCTACAGATATCTGATCTTCAACAAACCTGACAAAAACAAACAATGGGCAAAGGGCTCCCTATTCAATAGATGGTGCTAGAATAACTGGCTAGCCATATGCAGAAGATTGAAACTAGACCCCTTCCTTACAATATATACAAAAATTAACTCAAGATGAATTAAAGATTTAAATGTAAAGCCCAAAACTATAAGAACCCTGCAAGACAACATAGGCAATATCATCATGGACATAGGAACAAGCAAAGATTTTATGATGAAAACACCAAAAGCATCTGCAACAAAAGCAAAAAAATGATAAATGGGATCTAATTAAGCTTAACCGCTTCTAAACAGCAAAAGAAACTATCAACAGAGTAAACAGACAACATACAGGAGAAAATTTTTGCCAACTATGCATCTGACAAAGGTCTAATATCTAGCATCTATAAAAAACTTCAACAAATTGACAAGAGAAATAAACCATTAAAAAACGGGCAGAGGACATGGACAGACACTTCTCACAAGAAGACCTACATGCAGCTAACAAGCATATGAAAAAAAAACGCTCAGCATCACTGATCACTAGAGAAATGCAAATCAAAACCATAATGAGATGCCACCTACACCAGTAAGAATAGCTGTTTTTAAAAAGTAAAAAAATAACAGATGCTGGTGAGGCTGTGGAGAAAAAGGAACACTTATACTCTGTTGGTAAAAGTGTAAATTAGTTAAATCATTGTGGAGGATAGCATAGTGATTTCTCAAAGACCTAAAGACAGAAATACCATTTGACCCAGGAATCCCATTACTTAGTATATACCCAAAGGAATATAAATCATTCTATTATAAAGACACATGCATCCATATATTCATTGCAGCACAATTCACAATAGCAAAGCCATGGAATCAACTTAAATGCCCATCACTGGATAAAGAAAATGTGGTACATATGTACAGTTGGAATATATATATACACATATACATATATACATATATTTGGAATACATATACACAATGGAATACTATGCAGCCATAAAAAAGAATGAGATTGTGTTCTTTGTAGGAACATAAATGGAGCTGGAGGCCATTATCTTTAGCAAACTAGCACAGAAACAGAAAACCAAATACCACATGTTCTCATTTATAAGTGGGAAGTAAATAATGAGAACACAGGAACACATAGAGGAAAACAACACACACTGGGGCTTATCAGAGGGTGGAGCATGATGGGAGGGAGAGGATCAGGAAAAATAACTATTGAGTACTAGGCTTAATACCTGGGTGATAAAATAATGTGTACAACAAATCTCCATGACACATATTTACCTATATAACAAACCTGCATGTCTACCCCTGAATTTAAATAAAAGTGTTTTTTAAAAGACATAGAGCTGGCAGAATGGATTTTTTTTAAAAAAGACCCATTGATCTTGCCTAAAAGAAATTCACTTCAACTATAAAGACAGACATATACTGAAAATAAAAGAGTGGAAAAAGATATTCCATGCAAATGGAAATGAAAAAAGGGCAGAATAGCTATACTTATATCACGCAAAATAAAATTCAAAACAAAAACTGTAAGAAGAGACCAAGAAGGTCACTATATAATTCTGAAGTGCTCAATTCTGTAAGAGAATATAACAATTTTAAATATATATGCACTAAACACTGAAGCACCCTAATATATAAAGAAAATATTATTAGAGCTAAAGAGAGAGATAGGCCCCAATACAATAATAGCTGGACACTTCAGCACCCTACTTTCAGAACTGAACAGATTGTCCAGACAGAATATATACAAAAAAAAAATTGAACTTAATCTATACTATAGACCAAATTGATCTAACAGATATTTACGGAACAGTTCATCCAATGCCCACAGAAAACACATTTTTCTCCTCAGCACATGGATCATTCTCAAGGACCTTCTATATGTTAGGTCAAAAAATAAGTCTTGAAACATTCAAAAATTGAAATAATATCAAGCATCTTCTCTGACTACAATGGAATTAAACTAGAAATTAATAACAACAGGAATTTTTGACATTATACAAATAAGTGAATATTAAACAATATGCTCCTGAATAACCAGTGTGTCAACAAAGAAGTTAAAAAGAAAATTTTAAAGTTTCTTGAAACAAATAATAATGGAAACACAACATAACAAAATCTGTGGGATACAGCAAAAGCAGAACTCAGAGGAAAATTTGTAGCCATAAGTGCCTACATCAGAACAGAAGAAAAACTTTAAGTAAACAACTGAACAATGCATCTTAACTAGAAAGCAAGAGCAAACCAAACCCAAAATTAGTAGAAGAAATAATAAAGATTGGAGCAGAAATAAATGAATTTGAAATAAGAAAATAATACAAAAGATCAATGAAACGAACAGGTGGTTTTTTGAAAAGTTAAAGAAAATAGACAAACCTTTAGCCAGACTAAGAAAAAAAGGGAGAAGATCCAGATTTTAAAAATCAGCAATGAAAAAGGAGACATTAAAACTGATACTACAGGCAGTGGTTCATGCCTGTAAACCCAGCACTTTGGGAGGCCAAGGTAAGAGGATCACTTGAGGTCAGGAGTTCAAGACCAGCCTGGCCATATGGCAAAACCCCACCTCTACTAAAAATACAAAAATTAGCTAGGCATGGTTGTGCATGCCTATAATCCCAGCTACACAGGAGGCCAAGGCAGGAGAATTGCTTGAATATAGGAGGCGGAGGTTGCAGTGAGCCAAGATCATGCCACTGCACTCTAGCCTAGGTGACAGAGCTAGACATAGTCTCAAAAAAAAAAAAAAAAACCTGATACTACAAAAATCCAAAAGATCTTTAGTGATTTCCATGAGCAATGACATGCCAATAAATTAGAAAATCCTAGACAAATTACCAAAATTGAACCATGAAGAAATCCAAAACCTCAACAAGCCAATAACAAGTAATAAGATTGACACCATAATAAGAAGTATCCCAGAAAAGAAAAGCCCAGTAACCTAAGGTTTACTACTGAATTATACCAAATATATAAAAAGAACTAATACAGTCCCACACAAGTTATTCTAAAAAATAGAGAAGGGAATACCTCCAAACTTATTTGATAAGGCCAATATTATCTTGATACCAAAACCAAAGACACATCAAAGCATGAAAACTACAGGCCAGTATCTCAGATGACTAATGATGCAAAAATCCACAGCAAAATACTAGCAGACCAAATTCAACAATACATTTAAAATGTCATTCATTATGATCAAGTGAGATTTATCCCTGGGATGCAAGGATGGTTCAACATATGCAAATCAATGAACGTGATGCATCTTCACAACAGAATGAAGGATAAAAACCATATAATCATTTCAATTGATACAGAAAAAAGCATTTGATAAAATTTGACATCAATTCATGATTTAAAAACCTCTAAAAACAGGGTATAGATAAAACATGTCTCAACATAATAAAAGCCATATACAACAGACCTGCAGCTAGTATCATACTGAATGGTGAAAAACTGAAAGCCTTACCCCTAAGATCTGGAGACAAAACAAGGATGCCCACCTTCACCACTGTTATTCAACATAGTACTGTAAGTCCTGCCTAGAGCAGACAGACAAGAGAAAGAAATAGAGGGCATCCAAATTGGAAAGGAAGAAGTCAAATTGTCCTTGTTTACAGATTATAAAATCTTATGTTTGTTTGAAAAAAACTAAAGACTTTGTCAAAAACAAACTATCAGAACTGATAAATTCAGTAAATTTGCATGATACAAAATAAACATACAAAAATAAACAGCATTTCTATATACCAACAGCAAGCAATGGGAAAAGAAATAAAAAAAGTAATCCCATTTATAATAGCCACACTTAAAATTAAATATCTAGGAATTAACGAAAGTGAAAGATCTCCCTAATGAAAACGTGAAAACACTGATGAAAAACATTGAAGAGGACACCAAAAGATAGAAAAATATTTCATGATCATGAAGTTAAGAATCATTATTGTTAGAATGCCTATATTATACAAAGCAAGCTACAGATTCAATACAATTCCTATCAAAATAACAATGACATTCTTCACAAAAATAGAAAAACAATCCTAAAATTTATATGAAACTGAAAAGGACCCAGAATAGCAAAACATATACTAAGAAAAAATAACAAAACTGGAGGAATCACATTACCTGACATCAAATTATACTACAGAGCTATAGTAACCAAAACAGCATTGTACTGGCATAAAAACAGATATATACACTAATGGAACATAAGAGAGAATGCAGACACAAATCCACACAATTACAGTGAACTCAGCTGCCAAGAACACAAGCTGGGGAAAGGACAGCCTCTTCAATAAATTGTGCTGGGAAAACTGGATATCCATATGCAGAAGAAGGAAACTAGCCCCCTACCTTTTGCCATATACAAAAATCAAATCAAAATGGACTAAAGACTTAAATCTTAAGAACTCAAACTATGAAACGATTACAAGAAAACATTGGAGAAGATCTCCAGGTCATTGGTCTGGGCAAATATTTCTTGAGCAATACCCCACAAACACAGGCAACCAAACCAAAAATGGACAAATAGGGTCACATCAAGTTTAAAAGTTTCTTCCAAGCAATGGATAAAATCAATAAAGTGAAGAGACAAACCACAGAATGGGAGAAAACATTTGCAAACAACCCATCTGACAAAGGACTAATAAGCAGAAGATATAAGTAGCTCAAACAACTGCATAGGAAAAATATATAATAATCTAATCAAAAATGATGAAAAATTTGAATAGATATTTCTCAGAAGACATATAAATGGCAGACATATGAAAAACTGCTTAACATCATTGATAATCAGAGAAATGCTAATCCAAACTACAATGAGATATCATCTCACCCCAACTAAAATGGCATATATCCAAAAGACAGACAATAACAAATGCTGGAGAGGATGTGGACAAAAGGAAACCCTCGTACACTGTTGGTGGAAATGTATGTTAGTACAACAACCATGAAGAATAGTTTGGAGGTTTCTAAAAATCTAAAAATAGAGCTACCATGTGATCCAGAAATTTCACACTGGTTACATACCCCCTGCAAAAAGCAAATTAGTGTATTGAAAAGATACCTGCACTCCCATGTTTTTTTTTTTTTTTTTTGCAGCACCGTTCACAAGAGCTATTAATAAAATTTGGAAGCAACCTAAGTGTCCATCAACAGATGAATGGATAAAGAAAGTGTTGCACATGTACACAATAGAGTACTATTCAGCCATAAAATAATTAGATCATGTCATTTGCAACAACATTGATAAACTATGATCATTATGTTAAGTGAAATAAGCAGGCATAGAAAGACAAACATTGCATGTTCTCACTTATTTCTGGGATCTAAAAATCAAAACACTTAAGCTCATGGATGTAGAGAGTAGAAGGATGGTTACCAGAGGCTGAGATGAGTAATGGGGGTAGGAGGGCTGTGGGGACAGTTAACGGGTACAAAAAAAAATAGAATGAATGAATAGTACATACTATTTTATAGCACAACAAGGTGACTATAGTCAAATAATAATTGTACATTTAAAACAACTGAAAGAGTGTAATTGGATTGTTCATAACACTACAGATACCCCATTCTCACTGATGTGATTATTACAGATTGCATGCCTATCATGTTTTATCAGAGACTAGGATTGCAACCCCTGCTTTTTTGTTTTCCATTTGCTTGGTAGATCTTCCTCCATCCCGTTATTTTGAGGCTATGTGTGTCTCTGCACGTGAGATGAGTCTCCTGAATACAGCGCACTGATGGGTCTTGACTCCTTATCAAGCAAAAAAAAAAAAACAACAAAAACTCTACATGTTAACTTTATCCCCCTCAACTTTTAAACTTTGTGTTGTTTCTATTTGTATCTTTTATTGTACCATTTATGTCTTCAAAAGTTGCTGTAGTTATTATTTTTGATTGATTCATATTTTAGTTTTCTACTTAAGAGAAGTTTACACACCAAAGTTACAGTGTTATAATATTCTCTGTTTTTTCTGTGTACTATTACCAGTGAGTTTTGCACCTTCAGGTGATTACTTATTACTCATTAATGACCTTTTTTTCTGATTGAAGTACTCCCTTTAGCATTTCTTGTAGGACAGGTCTGGTGTTGGAATACCTCAGCTTTTGTTTGTCTGGGAAAGTCTTTATTTCTCCTTCATGTTTGAAGTATATTTTCACCAGATATACTCTTCTAGGGTAAAAGTTGTTTTCTTCAGAACTTTAAATATGTCATGCCACTCTCTCCCAGCCTGTAAGATTTACACTGAAATGCTTGCTGTCAGACATACTGGAGCTCCATTGTATGTTATTTTATTTTTTTCTCTTGCTGCCTTTAGGATCCTTTCTTTATCATTGATCTTTTGGAGTTTGAATATTGAATGCCTTCAAGAAATCTTCTTTGGATTAAATATGCTTGGTGTTCTATACCTTTCTTGTATTTGGATATTGCTATCTTTCTATAGGTTTGGGAAGTTTTCTGTTAGTATACCTTTGAATTAAATTTTCTACTTCTATCTCTCTCTCTATTTCCTCTTTGAGGTCAATAATTCTTAGATTTGCCCTTTTGAAGCTATTTTCTAGATCCCATAGGCATGTTTCATGGTTTTTTATTCTTTTCTTTTTTGTCTCCTCTGTGTGTTTTCAAATAGGCTGTCTTCAGGCTCACTAATTCTTTTTTCTGTTTGATTGATTCTGCTATTAAAAGATTCAGATGCACTCTTCAGTATGTCAACCGCATGTTTCAACTCCAGAATTTCTGATTGATTCTTTTTAATTGTTTCAATCTCTTTGTTAAATTTATCTAATGGAATTCTGAATTCCTTCTCTGTGTTATCTTGGATTTCTTTGAGTTTCCTCATAACAGCTATTTTGAATTCTCTATCTGAAATATCACATATCTCTGTTTCTCCAGAATGTCTCTGGTGCCTTATTTAGTTTGTTCAGTGAGATCATGTTTTGATGAATGGTCTTGATGCTTGTGGATGTTTGTCAGTATCTATGTATTGAAGAGTTAGGTATTTATTGTAGTCTTTGCAGTCTGGGCTTCTTTTTACCCATCCTTCTTGAGAAGCATTTACAGGTATTTTAAAGGACTTGCATACCTGTAGAGGTACCACCTTGGTGGTAATGAGTAAGACCTGGGAGAATTCCCTGGATTACCAGGCAGAGACTCTTGTCCTCTCCTCTTGCTTTCTCCCTAACAAATGGAGTCCCTTTCTCAGTGCTGAGTCAACTAGAGCTGTGGATGGGGTGACACAAGCACTTCTGTGGCCACCATCACTGGGACTGCACTGGGTCAGACCTGAAGCCAGCACAGTACAGGGTCTTTCCCAAGGCCCACTGTTACCACTACCTGGCTACCACCTATGTGTGCTAAAGGACCCAGTGCTCTATAATCAACAGGTGGTGAAGTTAACCAGGCTTATGTCCTTCTCTTCAGGGCAGTGAGTTCCCTTGGCCCCTGGGTGGATCAAGAGATGCCATCTTGGGACCAGGGACTAGAATCAAAAACCTTAGACATCTACCTGGTATCCTATTCTACTGCAGCTGAGCTGGCACGCAAACCATGAGATGTAGCCCCTTCCACTATTTCCTTCCCTTTCCACAGGCAGAGGACTTTCACCCTGTGACCACCACCACCACAGGCTCATGGTGAGTACTGACAGACTACTGTTAATGTTCATTTAAGGCCCAAGGTCTCTTAATTTAGCTTGTGGTGAATGCTGCCAGGCCTAAAAATCACCCTTCAGGGAAGTGGACTCCCTTCTGGTCCGGAGCACATCCAGAAATGCCATACAAAAGCCAAGAACTTGAACTGGGGACCCCAAGAGTCCACTTAGTGCTCTACACCCCTGTGGCCAAGCTGGTACCTAAGATGCAAGACAAAATCCATTTTACTTTTCCCTCTGCTTTTCTCAAGCAGATGGAGTCTCTTATCACAACCACCACAGTTGGGAACGTGCTGGGTCTCATCTAAAGCTAGAAAGTCTCAGAGTTTCACCCAAGGCCCATAAGTATTACTGCTAGTTATTCAAGGCCCAAGGGATCTTTAGTCAGCAGGTGTTGGGTCCCCCCAGGACTAGGCCCTTCCCTTCAAGGCAGCAAGTTTCTTTCTGGACCAGTGTTTGTCTAGAAATATTGTCCGGGAACTAGGATTTGGAATGGAGATCTCACATTTCTGTCTGGTGCCCTATCCTACAGTGGCTGAGCTGGTATCCAAAATGTAAGACAAAGTCCTCTTTACTTCCCTCTCCTCTCTTCAAGCAGAAGGAAAATATCTCTTTTGGAGTCATAAGTTTTGCAGCCTGGAGTTGAAGGAAGAGTGGTGCAAGCACTCCCTTAGCCATCAAGGCTACTGTCTCAGTAGGTCATGTACCTTCCAAGTTCACTGGTTCTAAGCCCAGCTCACCACTATGACTCACCTAGGAGTTGCAGTCTTTGTGGCCTAGAATGTCTTTCAAGTTTATTTAGGGCCCCAAGCACTTTAGTCCACAATGGCAAGGTTTGCTAGAACTCAAGTTCCAACCACTGGGATGGGTGATTCACCTTCTGCTAAGGCTACTTTATATGTTCCCTCTGTAGGCAGGCATCAGCTGAGTTCAGCCCAATTTTGCTTTCTGCTGTGACAGGGCAGCACTGAGTTCAATGTAATGTCTCAAAACCGCTGTCTTCTCCCTATCCCAAAGGCACAGATTTTCTCTCAGCACCACGCAGCTGCTGCCAAGGGATGGGGGAGGGACGGTGTTGGCAATTCAGCACTGTCTTTCCTACCATATTCAGTGCCCCTTTCAGCGATATGAAGTTACCACCAGGTAGTGTGTGTGCTCACCTGATTTTCGGTTCTTATGAAGCTGTTTTCTGTATGTAGATAGTTGTTAAATTTGGTGTTCCTGTAGGACAGATAACCAGTGAAGCCTTTCATTTGGCCATCTTGCTCTGCCCCTCTCCAGTAATTACCTTTAATATTAATTTTCATTCAAGAAAATTCCCTCCCTTACCCAAGGGAAGCTGTGAGGGACTGTGCCACGAGGAACAGTGCACTCCAGCCCAGATACTATGTTTTTCCCACATTCTTCACAATACACAGGCCAGGAGATTCCTTCAGGTGCCTACACCACCAGGGCACCTGGTATTTTTCCCGCCTTCTAGATCACAAAGTTAGTTCAAATAAAATGTTGTAAAAAAATAGAAAATGTTCATGTGGTATAACAGAAAATTTCAATTTGTTACTCTTAGAATTAATATTTATACTGATATTGTAGCATTATATATATTTTAACCGTCAAGCTAAGTACAAACTAT
This sequence comes from Hylobates moloch, assembly GCF_009828535.3. NCBI lineage: Eukaryota > Metazoa > Chordata > Mammalia > Primates > Hylobatidae > Hylobates > Hylobates moloch. The sequence continues at coordinate 50,880,657 of NW_026652281.1, forward strand.
TCCACCCAAAAAGCAAAGCATTGTTTTAAAATGGGCTAGTTCTCACTAAGTAATATCTGATTCCAATAATTATTCCCACCCACCAACTGCAAAGGTAGTGTGATTCTTGTTTCCCTTCTACCTATCTTTTCCATCAACTCTTAAAGCAAATACATTTAATACTTCTCAATGGAAATATTGTAATAACCCCTCAACTCCATTCATGATATTTCTTTCGTTTTTTTCATTTTATTAGAACTTCTCTTTCTTTCCTTTTTAATACATTTGGCCACTGAGTTTTAATTAAATTTCTAGAATGCCTTGTATTGAACATGTCAATACTGTGTTCAAACCAACTTCTATGTTCCTCAGTGCCTTTACAATAAAAATCTAAATTTCAGACCAAGGCATGGAAATCTGTTGCAAATTCATTCACACTTGACTTCCAGCCACATTGCCATTAAATCTCTGAACTCTAATCAGGCCAAATGTATCATTTCCCAAACATATGCATGCCTATTTTTATCCTCCAATTTTGTGCAAGTGGCTTCACTTATATAATTTGCTTGTTGATTTAACCTGTAATGTCATACATCTCAGCCTATTTAAGCCTTTGGAGAACCTATCCATCTTTCACAGCCAAACTCAATGCTCACCTTTCTGAAGCACAATCTGTGTTAGTCTTTCTTTCTTCTAAATTACCAAACCATTTTTAAAATTTACCATATTCTGCTTCTTGAAATCCATATTACATTCAAATTTTGGTTTGTGATAAAAGTAACTAATAGTGCTTTTCATAAAATAGACTCTCAATAAATGTGTGTGATTAATGAATTAATTATGTGGACTAGAAATGGTTCATGGGCTGTAAGAGAAATTGTGTCCCACCAGAACTTTGGTAAGAGAAAGCCTGGTGATTCTAATGAAAATGCAACTATCACGTCTCATTTTTTAAAATTTCGTAGCCAAGAGCTAGAAACTTATGTGATTATACTTTAACTTTAATTTTAAAATGAGACTATGCATAAAAATGTAAATATATGTAATCAAGCCTACATATCAAACAAACGCAACAGGTAACAATCAAAATCCAGTCTTTTTGTTCCTATTACTGCTTTACCTTCTAAAAATATTTTCTTAAAAATTTAAAACCCAGAAAAAAGGGGCCAGCCTTCAAACAACAGCAACCCAAAATGGCAGCCATCACAAGCTCAGGAGTAAAAGTCCCTCGCAATTTCCAACTGTTGGAAGAACTCAAAGAAGGCCAGAAAGAAGTAGCAGATGGCACAGTTAGCTGGGATCCAGAAGATGAGGAAGACATGACACTTACAAGATGGACAGGGATGATAATTGGGCCTACAAGAACAATTTATGAAAACCGGGGGGAGTAGCTGGCAAGATGGCTGAATAGGAACAGTTCCAGTCTGCAGCTCCCAGTGAGATCAATGTAGAAGGCGCGTGCTTTCCGCATTTCCAACTGAGGTACCCAGCTCATCACATTGAGACTGGTTAGACACTGGGTGCAGCCCATGGAGGGCAAGTGGAAGAAGGGTGGGGCATCACCTCACCTGGGAAACAAAAGGGGTCGAGGAACTCCCTCCCCTACCCAAGGGAAGCTGTGAGGGACTGTGCCATGAGGAACAGTGCACTCCAGCCCAGATACTATGTTTTTCCCCCATTCTTCACAATACAGAGGCCAGGAGATTCCTTCAGGTGCCTACACCACCAGGGCAATGGGTTTCAAACACAAAACTGGGCAGCCGTTTGGGCAGACACCAAGCTAGCTGCAGTTTATCTTTCATGCCCAAGTGGCAGCTGGAACACCAGTGAGACAGAAAAGTTCACTCCCCAGGAAAGTGGGCTGACGCCAGGGAGCCAAGTGGTCTAGCTCAGGGGATCACACCCCCACACAGCCCAAAAGGCTAAGATCCACCAGCTTAAAATTCTCACTGCCAGCACAGCAGTCTGAAGTTGACTTAGGATGCTTGAGCTTGGTGGGGGGAAGGGCGTTTGCCATTACTGAGGCTTGAGTAGGTGGTTTTCCCCTCATAGTGTAAAGAATGCTGCCGGGAAGTTCAAACTAGGCAGAGCCCACCGCAGCTCAGCAAAGCAGCTATAACCAGACTGTCTCTTTAGATTCCTCTTCTCTAGGCAGCGTATCTCTAAAAAAAAGGCAGCAGCCCAAGTCAGGGGCTTATAGATAAAACCCCCACCTCCCTGGGGCACAGCACCTGAGGAAAGGGGAGGCTGTGGAGCAGCTTCAGCAGACTTAAACATCCCTACCTGCTGTCTCTGAAGAGAGCAGCCCCCCATGGCATTTGAGCTCTGCTGAGGGACAGACTGCCTCCTCAAGTGGGTCCCTGAACCCTATGCCTTCTGACTGGGAGACACCTCCCAGCGGGGGTTGACAGACACCTCATACAGGAGCACTCTGGCTGGTATCTGGTGGGTGCCCCTCTGGGACAAAGCTTCCAGCAGAAGGAATATGCAGCAATCTTTGCTGTTCTGCAGCCAATGCTGGCAACACCCAGGCAAACAGAGTCTGGAGTGAACCTCCAGCAAAGTCCAGCAGACCTGAAGCAGAGGGGCCTGACTGCAAAAGGAAAACTAACAAACAGGAAGGAATAGCATCAACATCAAAAAGGACATCCACTCAGAAACCCCATCCAAAGGTAGATAAATCAAAGATCAAGGGTAGATAAATCCACAAAGATAAGGAAAAACCAGTGCAAAACGGCTGAAAATTCCGAAAACCAGAATGTCTCTTCTCCTCCAAAGGATCACAACTCCTCTCCAGCAGGGGAACAAAACTGGACATAGAATGAGTTTGACAAATTGACAGAAGTAGGTTTCACAAGGTGGGTAATAACAAACTCCTCCAAGCTAAAGGAGCATGTTCTAACCCAATGCGAGGAAGCTAAGAATGTTGAAAAAAGGTTAGATGAATTGCTAACTAGAATAACCAGTTTAGAGAAGAACATAAATGACCTAATGGAGCTGAAAAACAGCATGAGAACTTCGCGAAGCATACACAAATATCAATAGCTGAATCAACCAAGCCGAAGAAAGGACGTCAGAGATTGAAGATCAACTTAATGAAATAAAGCATGAAGGCAAGATTAGAGAAAAAAGAATGAAAAGGAATGAACAAAGCCTCCAAGAAATATGGGACTATGTGAAAAGACCACACCTACATTTGATTGGTGTACGTGAAAGTGACAGGGAGAATGGAACCAAGTTGGAAAACACTCTTCAGGATACTGTCGAGGAGAACTTCCCCAACCTAGCAAGGCAGGCCAACATTCAAATTCAAAAAATACAGAAAACACCATAAAGATAATGCTTGAGAAGAGCAACCCCAAGACACATAATTGTCAGATTCACCAAGGTAGAAATGAAGGAAAAAATGTTAAGGGCAGCCAGAGAGAAAGGTCAGGTTACCCACAAAGGGAAGCCTATCAGACTAACAGTGGATCTCTCTGCAGAAACTCTACAAGACAGAAGAGAGTGGGGGCCAATATTAAACATGCTTAAAGAGAAGAATTTTCAACCCAGAATTTCATATCTGGCCAAACTAAGCTTCATAAGTGAAGGAGAAATAAAATCCTTTACAGACAAGCAAATGCTGAGAGATTTTGTCACCACCAGGCCTGCCTTACAGGAGCTCCTGAAGGAATCATTAATATGGAAAGGAAAAGACGGTACCAGCTACTGCAAAAGCATACCAAAGTGTAAAGACCATCAACACTATGAAGAAACTGCATCAACTAACTGGCAAAGTAACCAGCTAGCATCATAGTGACAGGATCAAATTCACACATAACAATATTAACCTTAAATGTAAATAGGCTAAATGCCTCAATTAAAAGACAGAGACTGGCAAATTGGATAAAGAGTTAAGACCCATCAGTGTGCTATATTCAGGAGACCCATCTTATGTGCAAAGACACACATAGGCTCAAGAAAAAGGGATGGAGGAATATTTACCAACCAAATGTAAAGCAAAAAAAGCAGAGGTTGCAACCCTAGTCTCTGACAAAACAGACTTTCAACCAACAATATATGAACCCAATATAGGAGCACCCAGATTCATAAAGCAAGTTCTTAGAGACCTACAAAGAGACCTTGACTCTCACACAATAATAGTGGGAGACTTTAACACCTCACTGACAGTATTAGAGAGATCAACAAGACAGAAAATTAACAAGGATATTCAGGACTTGAACTCAGCTCTCGACCAAACCTAATAGACATCTACAGAACTCTACACTCCATATCAACAAATATACATTCTTCTCGCACCACATCACACTTATTCTAAAACTGACCGCATAATTGGAAGTAAAACACTCCTCAGCAAATGCAAAAGAATGAAAATCATAACAAACTGTCACTCAGATCACAGTACAATCAAATTAGAACTGAGAACTAAGAAACTCCTCAAAAGCACACAACTACATGGAAACTGAAAAACCTGCTCCTGAATGACTACTGCGTAAATAACAAAATTAAGGCAGAAATAAATAAGTTATTTGAAACCAATGAGAACAAAGACACAATGTACCAAAATCTCTGGGAGACATTTAAAGCAGTGTGTAGAGGGAAATTTATAGCATTAAATGCCCACAAAAGAAAGCAGGAAAGATCTAAAATCGACACCGTAACATCACAATTAAAAGAACTAGAGAAGCAAGAGCAAACATATTCAAAAGCTAGCAGAAGACAAGAAATAAATAAGATCAGAGCAGAACTGACGGATACAGAGACAAGAAAAACTCTTCAAAAAATCAATGAATCCAGGAGCTGGCTTTTTGAAAACATCAACAAAATAGATAGACTGCTAGCCAGACTAATAAGAGAGAAGAATCAAATAGACACAATAAAAAATGATACAGTGGATATCACCACAGATCCCACAGAAATACAAACTACCATCAGAGAATATTATAAACACCTCTACCCAAATAAACTAGAAAATCTAGAAGAAATGGATAAATTCCTGGACACATACACCCTCCCAAGTCAAAACCAGGAAGAAGTCGAATCCCTGAATAAACCAATAAAAAGTTCTGAAATTTAGGCAGTAATTAATAGCCTACCAATGAAAAAAAAGTCCAGGACCAGACAGATTCACAGCAGAATTCTACCAGAGGTATGAAGAGTAGCTGGTACCATTCGTTCTGAACCATTCCAAACAATAGAAAAAGAAGGACTGCTCCCTAACTCATTTTGCAAGGCCAGCATTATCCTGATATCAAAACCACAGATACAACAAAGAAAGAAAATTTCAGGCCAATATCCCTGATGAAATCAATGCAAAAAATCCTCAATAGAATCCTGACAAACCGAATCCAGCAGCACATCAAAAAGCTAATCCACCACAATCAAGTTGGTTTCATCCCTGAGATGGAAGGCTGGCGCAACATATGCAAATCAATAAACGTAATCCATCACATAAACAGAACCAATGATAAAAACCACATTATCTCAATAGATGCATAAAAGGCTTTTGACAAAATTCAACAGCACTTCATGCTAAAAAATTCTAAATAAACTAGATATTGATGAAACTATGTCAAATTAATAACAGCTACTTAGAACAACCCCACAGCCAATATCATACTGAATGGGCAAAAACTGGAAGCATTCCCTGTGAAAACCGGCACAAGACAAGGCTGCCCTCTCTCACCATTCCTATTCAACATAGTATGGGAGTTCTGGCCAGGGCAATCAGGCAAGAGAAAGAAATAAACATGCTACCTGACTTCGAACTATACTACAAGGCTACAGTAAACAAAATAGCATGGTACTGATACCAAAACAGATACATAGACCAATGGAACACAACAGAGGCCTCAGAAATAACACCACACATCTACAACCATCTAATCTTTGACAAACCTGACAAAAACAAGCAATGTGGAAAGGAGCCCCTATTTAATGAATGATGTTGGGAAAACTGGCGAGCCATGTACAGAAAACTGAAACTGGACCTCTTCCTTAATTAACTCACGATGGATTAAAGACTTAAATGTAAAACCTAAAACCATAAAACCCTAGAAAAAAAACCTAGGCAATACCATTCAGGACACAGGAATGGGTGAAGACCTCATGACTAAAACACCAAAAGCAATGGCAACAAAAGCCAAAATAGACAAATGGGATTTAATTAAACTAAAGGGCTTCTACACAGCAAAAGAAACTATCTTCAGAGTAAACAAGCAACCAAAGAACGGGAGAAAATTTTTGCAATCTACCCATCTGGCAAAGCGCTAACATCCAGAATCTACAAAGAACTTAAACAAATTTACAAGAAAAAAACAACCCCATCAAAAAGTGGGCGAAGGATATGAACAGACACCTATCAAGAGAAGACATTTATGCAGCCAACAAACATACGAAGACAAGCTCATCATCAATGGTCATTAGAGAAATGCAAATCAAAATCACAATGAGATACCATCTCACACCAGTTAGAATGGTCATCATTAAAAAGTCAAGAAACTACAGATGCTGAAGAGGATGTGGATAAATAAGAACGCTTTTATACTGTTGGTGGGAGTGTAAATTAGTTCAACCATCATGGAAGACAATGTGGCGATTCCTCAAGGATCTAGAACTAGAAATACCATTTGACCCAGCAATCTCATTACTGGGTATATACCCAAAGGATTAGAAATCATTCTACTATAAGGACACATGCATACATATGCTTATTGTGGCACTGTTCACAATAGCAAAGATTTGCAACCAACCCAAATGCCCATCAATGATAGACTGGATAAAGAAAATATGGCACATATATACCATGGAATACTATGCAGCTGTAAAAAAGGATGAGTTCATGTTCTTTGCAGGGACATGGATGAAGCCGGAAACCATCATTCTCAGCAAACTAACAAAAGAACAGAAAACCAAACACTGCATGTTCTCACTTATAGGTGGGAGTTGAACAATGAGAACATATGGATACAGGGAGGGTAACATTGCACACTGGGGCCTGTCAGGGGCTGGAGGAATAGGGGAGGGATAAGATTAGTGGAAATACCTAATGTAGATGACGGGTTGATGGGTGCAGCAAACCACCACGGCATGTGTATACCTATGTAACAAACCTGCACATTCTGCACATGTATCCCAGAACTTAAAGTATAATTTAAAAAAAATCTCTTTACCAATTCTTTCTTCTCTACACACTCACAGGTGATTTTCAGTGAAGCAGTTCAAGAATCATGAGACATTTTCATATTGCATATGGTTTCATCTCACTGTCTAATTTCACATCTACTGTATCTGGATACCTAATTGAAACTAATTTTAATTTCCTTCAATTTAAATATCTTCTCTCTTTTTCTCTCTCTCTCTCTCACACACACACACACACACACAAACACACACAAGAATAACTATGAATGAAATTATCCTTTGTTTATATCATCCAGAGATGACTACAATTCATTTGAGTTAAGAGAAATTATTGGAAAATATTGACTGTTTATACAACCTTGGTACTGAAACTTCCTTGATGCAAAAAAAAAAAAAGTGAAAGAAATAAATTGAAGAAAGATATCTCAAAATAATAAGAGCTATCTATGACAAACCCACAGCCAATGTCATACTGAATGGGCAAAAACTGGAATCATTCCCTTTGAAAACTGGCACAAGACAGGGATGCCCTCTCTCACCACTCCTATTCAACATAGTGCTGGAAGTTCTGGCCAGAGCAATCAGGCAGGAGAAGGAAATAAAGGGTATTCAATTAGGAAAAGAGGAAGTCAAGTTGTCCCTGTTTGCAGATAACATGATTTCATATCCAGAAAACTCCATCATCTCAGCCCAAAATCTCCTTAAGCTGATTAGCAACTTCAGCAAAGTCTCAGGATACAAAATCAATGTACAAAAATCACAAGCATTCTTGTACACAAATCACAGACAAACAGAGAGCCAAATCATGAGTGAACTCCCATTCACAACTGCTTCAAAAAGAATAAAATACCTAGGAATCCAACTTACAAGGGATGTGAAGGACCTCTTCAAGGAGAACTACAAACCACTGCTCAATGAAATAAAAGAGGATACAAACAAATGGAAGAACATTCCATGCTCATGAGTTGGAAGAATCAATATCATGACAATGGCCATACTTCCCAAGGTAATTTATAGATTCAATGCCATCCCCATCAAGCTACCAATGACTTTCTTCACAGAATTGGAAAAAACTACTTTCAAGTTCATATGGAACCAAAAAAGCGCCCACATTGCCAGGTCAATCCTAAGCCAAAAGAACAAAGCTGGAGGCATCACGCTACCTGACTTCAAACTATACTACAAGGCTACAGTAACTAAAACAGCATGGTACTGGTACCACAACAGAGACATAGATCAATGGAACAGAACAGAGCCCTCAGAAATGATGTCGCATAGCTACAACTATCTGATCTTTGACAAACCTGACAAAAACAAGAAATGGGGAAAGGATTCCCTATTTAATAAATGGTGCTGGGAAAACTGGCTAGCCATATGTAGAAAGCTGAAACTGGATTCCTTCCTTACACATTATACAAAAATTAATTCAAGATGGATTAAAGACTTAAATGTTAGACCTAAAACCATTAAAATCCTACAAGAAAACCTAGGCAATACCATTCAGGACATAGGCGTGGGCAAGGACTTCATGTCTAAAACACCAAAAGCAATGGCAACAAAAGCCAAAATTGACAAATGGGATCTAATTAAACTAAAGAGCTTCTGCACAGCAAAAGAAACTACCATCACAGTGAACAGGCAACCTACAGAATGGGAGAACATTTTTGCAACCTACTCATCTGACAAAGGGCTAATATCCAGAATCTACAATGAACTCCAACAAATTTACAAGAAAAAAACAAACAACCCCATCAAAAAGTGGGCAAAGGACATGAACAGACACTTCTCAAAAGAAGACATTTGTGCAGCCAAAAAACACATGAAAAAATGCTCAGCATCACTGGCCATCAGAGAAATGCAAATCAAAACCACAGTGAGATACCATCTCACACCAGTTAGAATGGCCATCATTAAAAAGTCAGGAAACAACAGGTGCTGGAGAGGATGTGGAGAAATAGGAACACTTTTACACTCTTGGTGGGACTGTAAACTAGTTCAACCATTGTGGAAGTCAGTGTGGCGATTCCTCAGGGATCTAGAACTAGAAATACCATTTGACCCAGCCATCCCATTACTGGGTATATACCCAAAGGACTATAAATCATGCTGCTATAAAGACACATGCACATGTATGTTTATTGCGGCACTATTCACAATAGCAAAGACTTGGAACCAACCCAAATGTCCAACAACGATAGACTGGATTAAGAAAATGTGGCACATATACACCATGGAATACTATGCAGCCATAAAAAATGATGAGTTCATGTCCTTTGTAGGGACATGGATGAAACTGGAAAACATCATTCTCAGTAAACTATCGCAAGGACAAAAAACCAAATGCTGCATGTTCTCACTCATAGGTGGGAATTGAACAATGAGAACTCATGGACACAGGAAGGGTAACATTACACTCCGGGGACTGTTGTGGGGTGCTGGGAGGGGGGAAGGACAGCATTAGGGGATATACCTAATGCTAAATAATGAGTTAATGGGTGCAGCAAAACATGGCACATGGATACACATGTAACAAACCTGTACATTGTGCACATGTACCCTAAAACCTAAAGTATAATAATAAAAAAATAAATAAAAATAAAAAAATAAAAATAATTTTAAAAAATGAAGAAAGAAGATAAACTTTCTTAAAGGATATAGAATTCCATGATAATCCAAAATGGATTCAATTTGTACTTAATCATTAATACTGTTCTTGGATAATCTATTATGTCTATTTAAGAATATTTAATAATAACATTTACACTGGCTGAGCACTATCAGCATATTAGTTTTTATAGTAAACTTATAGAAGACCAATTCCTATTCTCATGTCTATTTAATAAATATTGACTTCTTGTTTAGGTATCAGACAAGATTTATTGACATGACAATTCCACATTTTCTGAGAAGGATTAAAATTTTTATTAGGCCCCAAAACTAGAAGGCAATATCAATACTAGTCTTGTCACACTCATTTATCATAAAATTCATTCAAACCGCAGATTGAGGTTTCCATAAAACAATTAGTCCTGTTTCTCGTTCCATGCAAACAGGACAGACAGAAGCTATTCAAACATCTTTCTCAAACAAGATGCGAACAAAGAACTCTCGAGCCTAGATGCAATGTTGAATTTAGTAACAGTGCTCCCAAAACCAACCAGATATCTCAAAAGGCAAGGTGAGAAGGGGGAGAGACACAGCAGTGCAGTCACTGTGCTGCCAGGTGAGGACAGCAATCATCACCATCTGGACTACTGTCACATTGTCAAAGTGGAAAACACTAAATTAATTTGCATGCATGAAGATCCTCTCTTGATTTGCATGCAATTGTCATCTAAGAGATAATAAAGGGCAATATGAAAGGATTTTATTTTATGTATCTGTTTGCTTTTTAATTTCCCACTTAACATAGAGCAAAGGGAAGAAATCTAAGAAGGCCCTGAAATATAATCTGAAACAATAACCAATAACTGGATTGCTAAGAGAAAATAAGGATCCATAAATGAGCATACCTGAAAAGAATGAAGCCACCTTAGGCTTTAGTTGATTTGCTTATTTCCTTTAAATAATATATGCAAAGTTTCTATATAATGTCAGCATATATTAAGTATTTAATAAATGAGCACTGTTGTTATTATGATTGATATTATTATAATGAATTTCTAGCAAAGGAATATTTGCAAAGCAAATACTCTTGATAAGGACACCACAAGTATGTTGAAAGAATAAATAATAGTTTGCTCCTTTATTGAAACATTAATTTTATTGTGTTCTCTTGTTAAGAGGGAAGGAGAAGATGGGGACAGGTAGGAATAATAGAACAAAATATGTATATATCATCAGGTAAAGACTAAGCTAAAACTAATCAATTTTTACTATTTAATAATTATAGGCTTTCACTAAAGCCAGAAACCAGATATTAAGTGCATATATATGCAATATATATATAAATATATATACATATACATATACATATAAACATATATACATATACATATATCTATAAATATATACATATACATATATAAATCTATATATACATATACATATATATATATTTGGTTTGATATGCTCCAGATAGGCTTCCATATTATTCAACCCAGAAACTAAAAATCAAAATAATTATTATGCATTCAGAAATTGTCATGGCCTTAACCTCAGAATAGTAAAGTTTTACAGACATCCCCAAATCAGTAACTTGATTATCCTAAGTTATCAACACAACAGGTACTTTCATGTTATCCTAACAAAACAATTATTTACCTACAGCACTGCCTGGTAGAGAGTAAGTGCTCAGTAAATATTTGTTAAATTAATGAATGAACCAGAAAAATAATGTAATGGCATTTTGCAAATGATCAACAAATGTATTATTTTTTGAATGGAATAACTCTGCATAAACATAAGAGGTACAAAACCAGCCAAGGAAAGGATCCTAACATACACTCTTCAAAATACTGTTTAATCTTAGAGAGTCTGATAGTATTTAACTCAGTTATGTTTTGCGATATAAGCAGAAGCATCAAAACAGCTTTACAAAATTCTCTATGATAACACCTTGTCTCATATCCCTCTCTCACCAAATCAAGTCATTAAATATCACTTTTTTTGTATTGTGGAAACTTGTCCTTATCTGATGATATATGCATATACATTAAATTATTACAGGAAAGGTGACGTGGTTTAATAATTAGTCTTGAAAACTGCTTCTCAAACAAGATACCACTCTGAAAATAATAAAATAAAATAAAATAAATAAAATAAAATAAAATAAAAAGACTAATGAGAAAGATTGCTTTCATTCACTACCTGTGTGTTATCCATGGAAAATACAGACAGATTTTAGGTGTCTGGGAGGAATGCTATTTGCTTAGAAAGGTGTTTTTCAGGCAAAAAGTAGATGTTAAAATTTAACATTTTACTTCAAACTCTGTCATTTATACATTTGGAAAATTAACTTGAAATATAGGTTGCCATTTTCTACATACATAATAGGTTAACATTTGCTTCTATCAAGGTGGCATCAAAGTTTAGTAATCTCAGAAGATGACAATGTAAGTATACATAACTGCAAGAATACATTACCAAGTAATTGAATGCAATTTAAAATGTAAATGGTGATTTTATTTTGGTGTAGATAAATGAAAAGAATCAAGTTTACTTCTTTTTTCAAAAGTATCTTTAATTGCCTTAGGTCAAATCTATTCCACATAGATTATCTGTCATTCAAATCAAAGGGTGATAATTTTGGTCTCAAAAATAGCAATTTTGAATTTGAAAAGCATATCTCTTTTTTGGAATCACTGCTGCTGTGTCCACATTTTACCTTTGCAAGAGAAAGATAAATATACAAAGATCATGTAACAATTTTATTGTCATTGTAAAACAACAAATACAAAATTTTTCTCTGTTACTAAGAACAGAGTTGAAATTAATTCATAAAAATTAGAATTCTTTATACTTAAATTTAACCTATAGAAAACACATCAAATTCTCCAGAAGAAAAAAAAAGGAGGGATATTTTGAAACTAGTTTCCAAGTAATGCTGATAACCTTCCCTGACTGGAATAATCTCATAATGCTATATAGCCACAATTAACAGTACTGACAATATTTTCCCATTTTATTTGGGTACCAGGTATTTCTATCTCAGCGTCCTATCATAGTCTCCAAATCTTACCATATTCATAGCTAAACTTGTTATCTTCCTTCCCCAACTTTAATCTATTTTATCTCAGATAATCTCTATCAGAGTTAACAGCATATCCAATATCATTCTCCTAAACTATAAATTTTAGTCTTTCTCAGAGACTCCTTTCTTCTCAACCCTCTGTGAATCAGCATGATCTTTCAATGTTGTCTCTAAAATTTCTCTTGAATCTGGCTGAGCTTCTTGCCTCCATGTTACTAAAATTGCTTCATCGTCTTTCAACAAGACTAATACAAAAGTCTCCAAACTGCTGTCCCTGTCCCCACTTGCTTTCAATTTGGTCCACTCTCTAAAGTGCTCCCAGAATTACATTTATTAAAAAGTACTTATTATATAATAATATCTCATCTTATTAAAGACTTCTTTCAGCTCACTATGGTCTTTAAAGAAAAGTTTCAAAATCTTTTTTTTTTTTTTTTCTTTGAGACAAGGTCTGGCTCCATTGCCCAGGCTGGAGCACAGTGGCACAATCTCATTTCATTCCAGCCTCAACCTCCCAGGCTCAACCTCAGCCTCCTGGGTAGCTGGGGCTACAGGCACATGCCATCATGCCAATCTAATTTTGTTTATTTTTTGTAGAGAAGAGGTCTCACTATGTTGCCTAAGCTGGTGTCCAACTCCTGCACTCAAGCAATCCTCCCACCTCAGCCTCCCACCTCACTCGGGCCCATGAGCCACTGCGCACACCCAAGTTTCAAAATCTTCAACATGTCATATATTGCTCTTCAAAATTTGACTACACTTTATAGCATCAACTTCGACTTCCCCAAACCTCCATACCTAATAACCTATGGATTTCTTACTTATGAGTTTAATGCTTAGGAGTGGTTATACACGCTATTTTTTCTGCATGGATTACTCTTTTCTAGAAAATTCCTACACATTCTCTAATCCTAACTCAATTTTCATTTCCTCTATGAAATCTTCCCCAGTTCCTCCAGCGTGAGACACTGTTTCCTTTACAGAGCTTTCATGGAAACAAGGAAGTTCACCATGAGAAAGGAAGACAGAGGATTCTGAAAACAGGAAATTTAAAATCCAGAGGAGGAAAAGGGAATTCCTGGAAAGATGCTGAAAGAAATTTCCTGGAAAACTACGCAGTAAGCCGGGGGAAAACCAACAACCTAAAAAGGAGGAAATGACATTGGCTGGGGGCAAAAGAAAAAGCATGCTATCAAATTTCCAGGTGTCTCGATCTATTGAGAGGAAACCTCAGAGTGTTTTTTTTCAGAGAATTTGGAAGAAAGAGATAGACACCTAGAAACTTTCCTCCCTCCAAACTAATAAGGCTACAGTTACATCCAGGATACATTAAAATTTGTATAAGAAGAGGAATGTAATCAGCTTCCATGTGACTCAGCTCTGAACAATAATTGCTAATAAAAGTAATATAATCTCTGAATATTAAGTAAACAAAAATGTGTTAATCATAGCTATATGATCCCTGAATATTAAATAAACTTAAATGTGTGATATAATTAAATTGGGAGACATTTTACACAATTAACTCTTCATCCTCCATAAGAGGATTGGATGATATCTAAGACTGAAAAATCAAGAAACAGAGGTATACTCACATGTTTTAGGTGTAGGACGTGAAGGCCAGAAGAAACCGCAAAAGATTCCTAAGGACCAAGCAGGACCTGTGTTCCACAACTCCAGGGGCATCATTCAGATTGAGTTCTCTGGGAGTGGTGCCCCCAGAGTTGTGAAACAGGGGACTTAGGATCAGAAGACCAGAATGGGGACAGTGAGGTAGGGGAACACTGTTTTTCATTACACCCTTGTAGTATTATTTGACCTCGTAAATTATGTATGTAAGAAAAATATTTCACTGTAGGAGAATAATGGTGGTGGCATTCAAAGTAATACATCTTTGATCTTAAATATCATTTTCTGCCAGGAGCGGTGGCTCACTCCTTTAATCCTAGCAGTTTAGGAGGCCAAGGTGGGCGGATCACTTGACGTCAGGAGTTCAAGACCAGCCTGGCCAACATGGTGAAACCCCGTCTCTACTAAAAACACAAAAATCAGCTGGGCATAGTGGTGCATACCTATAATCCCAGCTACTCGGAAGGCTGAGGCAGGAGAACTGCTTGAATCTGGGAGGTGGAGGTTGCAGTGAGCCAAGACCATGCTATTGCACTCCAGCCTGGATGACAGAGGGAGACTCTGTCTCAAAAAAAGAAAATAAAAAATCATTTTCTACCCCAACTAAGTTGGTAAATCCCCATTATGTACTCCTATAAAATCTTCAACTTAACTTTCATAAGAGACAATAATAGTACAGTGTAATTATTATCCAAACTATATTTAAATAGGATAACAGCAAGTAACTCTCAAAAGTAAAGCAGTGACAAACATTTAACACCCATTATTTTAAGAGACAATTCCAACAAAAACAAATAGCTCAAGACTGACAGAGGTAAATATACTTAAAAACTCTAACAAGTTGGATTAAGAAATTTTAGCAAAATTTGCAATAAAAATCCTAATTGTTATATGATATCATCAAGTACAGATATAGCTCTTATATCTGACACAATTAGGGTAACAGTTTAATCAGAAAAGTTGGTTAAAATAAAAAAACAGGAATCATTTTAAAAAATAGTTAAATCCTGTGGCAGACAATGTTGATCCTGACATAAAAACCATGTCACTTCTTTCTTAGCTGACCCATGACAATTTTGTTTGGGTGGCAATGTTTTCCCCGCAGGTAGGCTCCTCCTCAGCCTCAAGATATAAACCCGGATCAGTCTGCATCACTTTAGCAAACTGGTTGAATATTGCCATCATTTAAGGATGGGCATGTGATGCAATACTGTACCCTGAGACAAGAGGAAATCTGCTAAGGAGTTATATAAGGCCCTTCTCCATGATGACTGGAGAACAAGATGTGAAGAGAAGCTGTGCCGCCTTCCATCTGCCTGGGATGATGCCACCTAAGGATGTAAATTTGATTCCATGACAGCCTCACTGCTACCCAGAAAATCTCAGAAAAGCAGTCCAAGAGACCCGATCATCCTTTACATGTTAATTCATCAAAACTGAAATCGTCTAAGCATGAAATTCTTATGTGAAATAATTAAATACATTTACTACTTGAGCAATTTTTATTAGAAGATTCTATTCCTTGACTATGAAAGCATCCTAACTGATGCAGACATACTTTAAGGTTTAACTTTTCACCGAAAGCTTATATTTTTACTTAAGTGGTCATTTGATACAGGGTTTGGACCTTTCCTTTGAGTACAACTAGACTTTTACAGCGTTCTTTTTAATCATTAATGTTTTTCATACACACCTACCTTAATTATAGTTTTTACTGACTTGCCTTAATCATTTTTCCAATGCTTTAACGTAAAATTTTTATTTTGCTTAATCAGTAATATTTTACACATCAGATTATGTGAGAGATATACTCAATCTAAAGATGAATAATTTTTTAAATGCCTAATATAAGCCATTAAGCACAAAAAAAGAACATTACCAGGAAGTTTGAAGCCCAGGACTAGAACTGCTGGCTATGAAGGTATGTATGAACATCATCAACTTTACCAGACAGTGTCAAATTGTTTTTCAAAGTGCTTTCACCAGTTCATACCCTACCTGCAATGCAGGAGTGGTTCACTTGCTCCATATTATTGTCAAGACTTAAGGTTGCCAAACATTTTTGTTTGTGTCAATCTGGTGGGTGTGAAATGGTATATTGTTACGGTTTTCAAACTAATTTTCATAGAAACAGATTTTTTCACTTATTTAGTTGTTTTACACAGCATATAATTATAGTGGCAAGCATAAAGATGTTTAGGAACAGATACTATAGACTCTCTTGGTAAACACACAACTCAGCCAAAGGGAGAAGTTTAGCAGGCACGCTGTAGAAAAGCCTAATAGGTGTGGGCCTTTATCAAGGCCTTTATCAACATGGACATCAAGTTCTCAGAAGGAATGTAGAATCCTGATTAATCAGATTAGTCCATTAAGTTAAGATCAGTTCAGAGAGCTTCTCCTGTCCTTTCCAAACAGAATCCTGCTATAGATGGGATGTCATTTCCAGGCTGGATGGAACACTGCTCAGATGCAGTGTGTGCAATTGCTTCTACTCTTAAGACGATTATTTGTCATTTTTGTGTTCTACTCTGGAGAATTCTATTTTTATTTTTTAAAAATGATTAAATATTTTAAAAATACAGTAAAATACAAACAAGAGTAATCTTAATGTAATGCTATGTTTGCCATGAATCTTTTTTTTTTTTTGAGAACCACAACATTAAAGATACAATTGAATCCCTGTGGATCCAGAACCAACCACATATTTCACATTTGCCCCATGATAAACACACTGTGAATTTAATACTTACTATTCTTTTATTTGTCAAGATCATTCAGGAAACAGAGAGCACACTAAGAAGCGCTCCATGAACGAAGTTTAATGAAGAGACAATTTAAAATAGTATGGAAAGGGTTTAAATTAATAAAAGATGGAAAAGCATCCTAAGAGTAATAAGAGTAGAAAGCCTTTCCTAATCCTAGGCCTGAAAGATAAACATATAGAGTTAGTTCCTGGGACCCTGAGCAAAGTATATCTGTTAGAGAAGACTTCATGACAGAATCTGTGGCCTGGAGAAATGTGCCATGCCCAGTGAAGCTCTGGGCAGAGCAAAAAGTAGGGACTGGACTCCCAGTAGCTAACTTCAGCTGGAAGCAGTAGGATCAAAGTAAAGTACATAAAAGCAGATAGTAGAGGTATCATAGAGCAAAAGAAAAAATAGATTAGAAGAAACAAAAAAGATGAACATGGCTAATTTTAAAATTTTGTTCCTACGAGTGGCCATAAGTAGGATAAAAATAACAAAGGAAAGGAATTTTATACTAGATTTGCTATAAAAACAATTGAAATGTTTATGATACACAAGAGGACAGAGTTAATGTGCTATAATAGATTATCCCTCACTATACTCATTTTATTTAGTCATTTCAATTCAATGAGGTTAGAGCTTTAAAGTTAGAAATTAAATTTTTTGTTTAAACAAAAACTTTCATAGCATTAAAGAATTGTTTAAAATATAATATATAATTGTCTCATTCTGAAAGTGAATTTATAATGTTACATATGAACATCTTAAGTTTCATTATACATATATACAGATATATATTATAGCTATGGGTAACTTTTAAATAACTAAATTTTAATAAATAATATAAATAAATAAAATAAATAACTTTTCTAAATAATAAAACTGCACACACACAGAACATTTGTTAGTATAAGTTACTCCAAAAGCAAAGTCTGAGTCAAGGACTTAGATGCAGCTGATTTATTTGAACAACTAATTCCAAGAAGCACAAGGCAACAGACAACACAAGATAGGGAAAGAAAAAAACTGTAGGCAAGACCATGAAAAGTGAAATAACTTTAGGGGTTCACATTCATTTAGCCCATTGATATAGGCACAAATACCTATAAATCATTTAATTTCATATTTATATCATTGGTAATTTATCTACCAAGTTACCCACAATGCAATGTTCAAAATAAGAAATTCAATTATATAATTTGAAATACTAACTGAAATAAAAAAGACATGATCATTTCAACTGATTTTTTAAAATAATTTTAAGTAAATCGTTGATAGAAATTTTAAAAAATAATGATAGAAAGCTATTTGTTCAACATAAAAAGCAGAATTAATCAAAAACTTACTGTTGATAGTATACCTAACAGGCTTTTGGAAGAATTCCCTTTAGAGTGGGAATACATACTAGCACCCATGCATGGAGTTGCTAGCCAATGCAATAATATAAAAAATGGAAACGAATTTCAAGAATTATAAAAACAGCATTAAGGCTGTTTATCCTCAGTTGTTTTCATTTCCTACATGCACATAAAATTCAAGAGAATTAGCAGATAAAGTGATATAGCTGTAATGCAAGTTCAGTTTGGTACAACAATCATTAGAAAAGCAGAAATAATGATTTTACTGTAAAAGAGAAATAATGCATCAGAAAATGTAATATTAGTTTATTCAACACATTTTGAGAGCCCACTATGTGACAGATCCTATTCTAGGTACTAGGGGTACAGCAGTGAACAAAAGAGACAAAAATGCCTGTCTACTCCAAGCTTACATGCTAGTTAAAAAATAGAAATTACAGTAATATTAGAAAAAAGAAAATATTTAATTCACCATAGAAACAAAAACTATGAGGTACCTAGCAATGGACCAAACAAATAGAACACCAAAATAATGGAGAAATATGGCGTGTTCATAGATTGAAATAGTATCATAAAGATGTCGATTGGTCTATAAGTTAAATATAAATTAAATACAATTTCAATCAAAATATAACAATTTGGAGGGGGAGAGGAGACTTTAAAATTCATTTGAAAGATTTGAAGGTGCTGAGAATAAATAAAATAATTTTTGAAGAAGAGAAGGGGTTCCACTTCAAGAAATCAAGACTAATATGGTTTATATCTGTGTCCCCACCCAAATGTCATGTTCTATTTTAATCCTCAATGTTGGATTGGGATCCAGTAGGAGATGACTAGATCATAAGAGCAGTTTTTCATGAGTTAACACAATCCCCCTTGGTGCCATCATCACAACAATGAGTTCTCATTTGGTTGTTTAAAAGTATGTGGCAACTCCCCCATCTTTTCCCTTCACCTTCTACCATGATTGAACGTTTCCTTAGGCCTCCCCAGAAACTGAGCAGATGCCAGCATCATGCTTTCTGTATAGCCTACAGAACTATGAGCCAATTAAACCTCTTTTCCTTCTAAATTACCCAATCTCAGGTATTTTTTTATAGCAGTGCAAGAACAGACAACTACTAAGACTTTACTGAAAAAATTACGGTTGCAAAGACAATATTGCTTTGGTCAGGGATACAAAAATAAGCCAATTGAAAAAAATAGAAACTACAGAAATAGACTCACGTATACCGAATAAATGACTGAAGTTATATAAAAATCTAATGTGGAAGGATTAACTATTCAATAAATAGATCTGGGTGAAATAGACTGATCTACATGGGGAAAAAATGTCTGTAAGGGTCAAATGTTTATTATCTTGAGGTAGGAAAGAATTTCTTATATAAGATACTGAGAGGTGAAGCTGGCTGGGTTTTTGGGTCAGGTAGGGACTTGGAGAAGTTTTCTGTCTCGCTAAAGGACTGTAAACACACCAATCGGCACTCTGTGTCTAGCTAAAGGTTTGTAAATGCACCAATCAGCACTCGGTAAAAACGCACCAGAGTTCTGTGTCTAGCTAAAGGTTTGTAAATGCACCAATCAGCACTCTGTAAAAACACACTACTCAGTGCTCTGTGTCTAGCTAAAGGTTTGTAAATGCACCAATCAGCACTCTGTAAAAATGGACCAATCAGCACTCTGTAAAATGGACCAATCAGTGCTCTGTAAAATGGATCAATCAGCAGGATGTGGGTGGGGCCAAATAAAGGAATAAAAGCTGGCCACGCGAGCCAGCAGCGGCAACCTGCTTGGGTCCCCTTCCGTGCTGTGGAAGCTTTGTTCTTTTGCTCTTCACAATAAATCTTGCTGCTGCTCACTCTGGGTCCGCACTACCTTTATGAGCTATACACTCACTGTGAAGGTCTGCAGCATCACTCCTGAAGTCAGCGAGACCATAAACCCACTGGGAGGAACAAACAACTCTGGACACACCACTTTTAAGAGCTGTAACACTCACTGAGAAGGTCTGCAGCTTCACTCCTGAAGTCAAGCAACACCATGAACCCACCAGAAGGAAGAAACTCCAGACATATCTGAACACCTCAAGGAAAAAAACTCTGGACACACCATCTTTAAGAACTGTCTCACTGCGAGGGTCCGAGGCTTCATTCTTGAAGTCAGCAAGACCAAGAACCCACCAGAAGGAACCAATTCCAGACACTTTTTGGTGACCACGAAGGGACTATTGCCTATCGCCAAGCAGTGAGTACCATCAGACCCCTTTCGCTTGCTATTCTCTATTTTTCCTTAGAATTTGGGGGCTAAATAGCAGGCACCTGTCGGCCAGTTAAAAGTAACTAGCGCAGCCGCTGGTCTACAGACACGGGTGTCAAGCTTTCTGTGAAAAGGCTCTCTAACAACTCCCAACTTCGGAGTTGGGAGCGTTGATTTGCTGGGAACCATCTTTGGCTTTTCCTGTACTTCTGGGCTGAGCCAAGGGTTGACAGAGAGGAAAGCCATTCAGCTCCAGGGTCCCGACAACAAGTTGGTTGACCCTACAGCCATGAGCAGAACTCTCAAAGTCAGGTAGCCCAAGTGAGACTCGCTCATCTATCCTATCTATCCTGACCCTTGCCTCCTGGGTCCTAATGCCTGTCAGACAAACTTCCCCTCACCTCTCTTTTCCAAGGCTAGTCCTACTTCTAAAAACCACTACCTGTCTCTGGTATTTTTCTAGTTTCTCCTTTAAGAATGATTTCTAGTGTAAACTTCAGGACTCTGATACTTTCTTTAGGCACCCAGGCTCACCAATCAGAAACATAATTTTTGCCCAAAGCCCCGTCAGGGTGGGGGACTATCTGGAATTTTAGGATCCCCCCTCAGACTAGCAGGCCTACCAAAAGCTATTCCTGAAGAGAGGATATGGGGAGCCTCAGAAATGATATCCTTCCTATTCAAGTGAGGACAAAAGGTGTTACTCTTCTAACCCTGGAGTTCCCTTCCCTCTCTCAGGGTATGGCTCTCCGCTTCATTTTTGGGGCACAACATCTTTATAGGACAGGGGTAAAGTACCAATACTAACAGTAGAATGCTTAGGACTCTAACAGATTTTCAAGAATGTGTCGGTAAGGGCCACTAAATCTGATTTTTCTCGGTCCTCTTTGTGGTCTAGGAGGACAGCCAAGGGTGCAGGTTTTTGAGAATGCATCAGTAAGGGCCACTAAATCTGACATTCCTCGGTCCTCCTTGTGATCTAGGAGGAAAATTAGTGTTTCTGCTGCTGCGTCGGTGAGTACAACTATTCCAATCAGCAGGGTCCAGGGACCAGTGAGGGTTCTTGGCCAAGAGGTGTTTCTGCTGCTGCGTCAGTGAGTGCAACTATTCCAATCAGCAGGGTCCAGGGACTGTTGCAGGCTCTTGGGCAGAGGGAGAAATAAACCAAAACCGCAGGCGGTTTTGTCTTTCAGATGGGAAACACTCAGGCATCAACAGGCTCACCCTTGAAATGCACCCTAAGCCATTGGGACCAATTTGACCCACAAACCCTGAAAAAGAGGCTGCTCATTTTTTTCTGCACTATGGCCTGGCCCCAATTTTCTCTCTCTGATTGGGAAAAATGGCCACCTGGGGGAAGTATAAAATTACAATGCTATCCTGCAGCTTGACCTTTTCTGTAAGAGGGAAGGCAAATGGAGTGAAATACTTTATGTCCAAGCTTTCTTTTCATTGAAGGAGAATACACAACTATGCAAAGCTTGCAGTTTACATCCCACAGGAGGACCTCTCAGCTTACCCCCATATCCTAGCCTCCCTATAGCTCCACTTCCTATTAATGATAATCCTCTAATCTCCCCTACCCAGAAGGAAATAAGTAAAGAAATCTCCAAAGGACCACAAAAATCCCCGGGCTACTGGTTATGTCCCCATCAAGCTGTAGGGGGAGGGGAATTTGGCCCAACCCGGGTACATGTCCCTTTCTCCCTCTCTGATTTAAAGGAGATCAAGGCAGACCTGAGGAAGTTTTCAGATAATCCTGATAGGTACATAGATGTCCTACAGAGTCTAGGGCAAACCTTCAATCTCACCTGGAGAGATGTCATGCTATTGTTAGATCAAAACCTGGTCTTTAATGAAAAGAATGTGGCTTTAGCTGCAGCCCAAGAGTTTGGAGATACCTGGTATCTTAGTCAAGTAAGTGATAGAATCACAGCTGAAAAAAGGGACAAATTCCCTAATGGTCAGCAAGCCATCCACTGTATGGATCCCCACTGGGACCTCGACTCAGATCGTGGGGACTGGAGTCACAAACATCTGTTGACCTGCATTCTAGAAGGACTAAGGAGAATTAGGAAAAAGCCCATGAATTATTCAATGATGTCTACCATAACTCAGGGAAAGGAAGAAAATCCTTCTGCCTTCCTCAAGCAGCTAAGGGAGGCCTAAAGAAACTATACTCCCCTGTCACCCAACTCACTAAAGGGTCAATTGATAAGTTTATTACCCAATCAGCCACAGATATCAGGAGAAAGCTCCAAAAATGAGCCCTGGGCCCTTAAGAAAATCTGGAGGCATTAATAAACCTGGCAACCTCAGTGTTCTATAATAGGGACCAAGAGGAACAGGCCCAAATGGAAAAGCAAGATCAGAGAAAGGCCTCTGCCTTAGTCATGGCCCTCAGACAAACAAACCTTGGTGGTTCATAAAGGACAGAAAATGGAGTAGGTCAATCACCCAGTAGGACTTGTTATCAGTGTGGTTTACAAGGACACTTTAAAAAAGATTGTCCAATGAGAAGCAAGCCGCCCCCTCATCCATGTCCACTGTGCTGAGGCAATCACTGAAAGGTACAGTGCCCCAGAAGGCAAAGGTTCTCTGGGCCAGAAGCCCCCAAACAGATGATCAGAACAACAGGACTGAGGGTGCCCAGGGCAAGTGCCAGCTCATGTCATCACCCTCACTGAGCCCCAGGTAAATTTAACCATTGAGGGCCAGGAAATTTACTTCCTCCTGGACACTGGCGCAGCTTTCTCAGTGTTAATCTCCTGTCCCGGACAACAGTCCTCAAGGTCCATTACCATTCAAGGAATCCTGGGAAAGCCTGTAACCAGGTATTTCTCCCACCTCCTCAGTTGTAACTGAGACTTTGCTGTTTTCACATGCCTTTCTTGTTATCCCGAAAATCCCACAACCTTATTAGGGAGGGATATATTAGCCAAAGCTGGAGCTATTATCTACATGAATATGGGGAACAAGTTACCCATTTGTTGTCCCCTACTTGAGGAGAGAATCAACCCTGAAGTCTGGGCATCGGAAGGACAATTTGGAAGGGCAAAATTGCCCACACAGTCCAAATCAGGCTAAAAGATCCCACCACTTTTCCTTATCAAAGGCAATATCCCTTAAGGCCTGAAGCTCATAAAGGATTACAGGATATTGTTAAACATTTAAAAGCTCAAGGCTTAGTAAGGAAATGCAACAGTCCCTGCAACACCCCAATTCTAAGAGTACAAAAACCAAAGGGTCAGTGGAGAGTAGTACAAGATCTTAGACTCATCAATGAGTAGTAGTTCCTCTATATCCAGTTGTACCGAACCCCTATACCCTGTTCTCTCAAATACCAGAGGAAGCAGAATGGTTCACTGTTCTGGACCTCAAGGATGCCTTCTTCTGTATTCCCCTGCACTCTGACTCCCAGTTTCTCTTTGCCTTTGAGG
The DNA here is from genome assembly GCF_009828535.3 of Hylobates moloch. Classification (NCBI taxonomy): domain Eukaryota; kingdom Metazoa; phylum Chordata; class Mammalia; order Primates; family Hylobatidae; genus Hylobates; species Hylobates moloch. Next base: position 50,904,907 of record NW_026652281.1, read on the forward strand.
ATCCCACAGACCACACATTCCAACGTACATGGACAGTCTTGCCCCAAGGGTTTAGGGATAGCCCTCATCTGTTTGGTCAGACACTGGTCCAAGATCTAGGCCACTTCTCAAGTCCAGGTACTCTGGTCCTTCAGTATGTGGATGATTTACTTTTGGCTACCAGTTCGGAAGCCTCATGCCAGCAGGCTACTCGATCTCTTCAACTTTCTAGCTAATCAAGGGTACAAGGCATCTAGGTTGAAGGCCCAGCTTTGCCTATAGAGGTCAAATATCTAGGCCTAATCTTAGCCAGAGGGACCAGGGCCCTCAGCAAGGAATAAATACAGCCTATACTGGCTTATCCTTGCCCCAAGACATTAAAACAGTTGTGGTCATTCCTTGGAATCACCAGCTTTTGCCAACTATGGATCCCTGAATACAGCAAGATAGCTAGGCCCCTTTATACTCTAATCAAGGAGACCCAGAGGGCAAATACTCATCTAGTAGAATGGGAACCATGGGCAGAAACAGCCTTCAAAACCTTAAAGCAGGCCCTAGTACAAGCTCCAGCTTTAAGCCTTCCCACAGGACAAAACTTCTCTTTATAAGTCACAGAGAGGGCAGGGATAGCTCTTGGAGTCCTTACTCAGACTTATGGGACAACCCCACAACCAGTGGCATACCTAAGTAAGGAAATCGATGTAGTAGCAAAAGGCTGGCCTCACTGTTTAAGGGTAGTTGTGGTGGTGGCTGTCTTAGTGTCAGACACTATCAAACTAATACAAGGAAAAGATCTCACTGTCTGGACTACACATGATGTAAATGGCATACTAGGTGCAAAAGGAAGTTTATGGCTATCAGATATACTTAGGTACTAGGCCTACTTAGATACCAGGTGCTACTCCTTCAGGGACCAGTGCCTCAAATACATATGTGTGTGGCCCTCAACCCTGCCACTTTTCTCCCAGAGGATAAGGAACCAACTGAGCATGACTGCCAAAAAATTATAGTCCAGACTTATGCGGCCTGAGATGATCTCTTAGAAGTCCCCTTAGCTAATCCTGACCTTAACCTATATACCGATGGAAGTTCATTTGTGGAAAATGGGATACTAAGGGCAGATTATGCCATAGTTAGTGATGTAACCGTACTTAAAAGTAAACCTCTTCCCTAGGGACCAGCGCCCAGTAGCAGAACTAGTGGCACTTACCCAAGCCTTAGAACTGGGAAAGGGAAAAATAATAAATGTGTATACAGATAGCAAGTATGCTTACCTAATCCTACATGCCCATGCTGCAATATGGAAAGAAAGGGAGTTCTAACCTCTGGAGGAACCCCCATTAAATACCACAAGGAAATTATGGAGTTATTGCACACAGTGCAAAACCCAAGAAGGTGGCAGTCTTACACTGCCAAAGCCATCAGAAAGGTGAAGAAGAAAAGGCAGAAGGAAACTGTCAGGCAGATGCTGAGGCCTAAATTGCTGCCAGGTGGAACCTCCCATTAGAAATACATATGGAAGGACCCTGGGTATCAAACAACCCCCTCCAAGAGATTAAGCCCCAGTATTCCCCAACTGAAACAGAATGGGGACTTTCACAGGGGCATAGTTATCTCCTTTCAGGGTGGTTAACGACAGAAGAAGGAAAGGTACTTATACCCAAAGTCAGCCAGTGGAAAATACTTAAATCCCCCCACCAAACTTTTCGTATGGGTATTGAAAACACTCATCAAATGGCCAAATCCCTATTTACAGGGCCAAATCTCCTCCAGACCATTTGACAGGTAGTCAAAGCCTGTGAGGTGTGCCAAAGGAATAATCCCTTGGTCCTTCATAAGGCCCCTTTGGGGGAACAAAGAATAGGTCACTATCCTGGAGAGTACTGGCAGTTAGACTTCACCCATGTGCCTAAGTCAAAGGGATTTCAATTCTTGCTTGTCTGTGTTGACACATTTACCAATTGGATAGAAGATTTCCCCTGCAAGACAAAGAAGGCTCAGGAAGTGACTAAAGTCCTAATACATAAAACAATTCCTAGATTTGGGCTTCCCCAAAGCTTACAGAGCAACAATCGTCCAGCTTTTAAAGCCACGATAACTCAAGGAATTTTGAGGGTGCTAAGGATACAATATCACCTTCACTGCTCCTGAAGGCCACAATCCTTAGGGAAGGTTGAAAAGGCAAATGAAACCCTCAAGAGGCACTTAAGGAAACTAACACAAGAAACTCATCTCTCATGGTCTACTCTTTTGCCCATGGCCTTGTTGAGAGTCCAAAATTCTCCTCACAAAATGGGGCTCAGTCCATATGAAATGAGGTATGGGCGACCTTTTCTCACAAATGGCCTCCTACTTGATCAGGAAACAGCCAACCTGGTCAAAGATATAACTTCTTTGGCAAAATATCAACTAAACCTTAAAAACCTACCTGAAGGATGTCAAGAGAAAAGGGAACAGAGTTGTTTCAACCAGGAGATCTAGTGTTGGTCAAATCTCTCCCCTCTACCTCCGCATCTATGGACTCTTTGTGGGAAGGACCATAGTCAGTAATCCTCTCTACCCCCCCTGCAGTTAAGGTGGCAGGAATGGAATCTTGGATTCACCACACTCGAGTTAAATTTTGGACACCCCTGAGGAACCTGCGGGGCTGTCAGGAGTCCCAAGATCATCCAGACCAGCATCGATACACCTGTGAACCATTGAAGGACCTGCATCTCCTATTTCAAAAGGAAACATCCCAGACTAAAAAGGCTCCTACCACTGATCCTGAAGAAAAACCCCTTCCTCCTTAAAAAAGATAAGTGAAAACCTACATAATCTTTATCTTTAACACCTCTCCTTGCCCCTTTAATGGAATCCTTTTACTATTTCATCATATTATTAAGCAGCATACTAACCATACTCTTTGTGATACGGCTATATACTGTAGCTCCTGCTGGGATGAAAATCCTAATCACATGAACCTTCTTTCTATCTTCCTTCCTTCTGACAGCAATTTACTCTTACCTTTAACTCAGACTAGATAAAATGATCTCATCTTCCAGAGCACCCTCTTTACCTTCCTATTTACTCTTTGCCTAGCTATCCCTCCTGCTTCCTTAGGTGCCTCATACAATCATGCCTCCCCTTCCACTAGCTCCTAATTACCTCTACAAGACTCTCAACGTAACCCACTCTCTGTTAAACCAGTCCAATCCTTCCCTGGCAAATGACTGTTGGCTTTGTATCTCTCTATCAACCTCTGCTTATGTTGCCACTCCCATTCCTGCAAAAAAAACTGGGTCTTTACCGACTTAACCTACCACCCTCATTATGAAGGAAAAGATCCTTTCTGATTTCTAAATATGCAATCATTAGCCGACTTCCCCATCTCTGATAGGACCAAGAATACCCTAACAGGACATGCAATCCAACTTTTGCATTCTTACATTTCCAACCTCATCTATTACACAAGCAATGAAAAGCCCATACATGGCCCTGTAACTATGAATACCATCTAAACTTTCCAAGTCCCTTTATGCATCCAATGCCACCTGTTATCAGGCATGCCCCTGGGGCACCTATTACCCCACCAGTGTAATTACACCCTACAACGTCAAGCCCGAACTGATCACAGTAACTTCCAAGTCACCCAAACAGCTCCATTCCGATGGCTTGTCCACTTCTCAGGGCCCCTAAAAATCATCACCTCCTCCCTACTTAACAAATAGTCCAGGTTTTGTAATGGCAATCATACTCCCTGCATGACCATAAACCCCTGGACTCTCTCCAGCAGCGCCCCCACCACTAGTGAATGCCTTCTCATCCCCTCTTTCAATCACTCTCTTGAATGATTCCTAGTAGATACAAGATGATTTTTTCTCCAGTGAGAAACTAGAACACAGGGAGCGACTCAGTTTGCTCCCAACACCCCTTTCCAGCCACTAAACAGAGTTACCTTGGCAAATACTCTAGGAGTATGGGAAAATGAAAACAACAAACTCACACACCTTTTTAACATACACAACCAGTTCTGTCTACCCAGCCAAGGTATATTCTTATGTGGAATGTCAACCTACTCTGCCTCCCACTAACTGGACAAACACCTGCACCTTAGTCTTTCTAAGTCCCAACATTAACATTGCCCCAGGAAATCAGACCCTATCAGTATCCCTCAAAGCTCAAGTCCATCAGTGCAGAGCCATCCAACTAGTACCGCTACTTATAGGGTTAGGAATGGCTACTGCTACAGGAACCAGAATAGCCAGTTTATCTGCTTCATTATCCTACTACCACACACTCTCAGAGGATTTCTCAGACAGTTTGCAAGAAATAACAAAATCTATCCTTACTCTACAATCCCAAATAGATTCTTTGGCAGCAGTGACTCTCCAAAACCACCGAGGCCTAGACCTCCTTGCTGCTGAGAAAAGAGGATTCTGCACCTTCTTAGGGGAAGAGTGTTGTTTTTAAAATAACTAGTCAGGGATAGTATGAGATGCCACCCGGCACTTACAGGAAAAGGCTTCTGAAATCAGACAATGCTTTTCAAACTCTTATACCAACTTGTGGAGTTGGACAACATGGCTTCTCCCCTTTTTATGTGCCATGGCAGCCATCTTGCTATTACCCACCTTCGGGCCCTGTATTTTTAACCTCCTTGTCAAATTTGTTTCCTCTAGGATCGAGGCCATCAAGCTACAGATGGTCTTACAAATGGAACCCCAAATGAGTTCAACTAACAACTTCTACTGAGGACCCCTGGACCGACCCACTGGCCCTTTCACTGGCCTAGAGAGTTCCCCTCTGGAGGACACTACAACTGCAGGGCCCCTTCTTCACCCCTATCCAGCAGGAAGTAGCTAGAGCAGTCATTGCCCAATTCCCAACAGCAGTTGGGGTGTCCTGTTTAGAGGAGGGATTGAGAGGTGAAGCCAGCTGGGCTTCTGGGTCAGGTGGGGACTTGGAGAACTTTTCTGTCTAGCTGAAGGATTGTAAACACACCAATCAGCGCTCTGTGTCTAGCTAAAGGTTTGTAAAAACACCAATCAACACTCTGTAAAAACGCACCAATCAGCACTCTGTAAAATGGACCAATCAGTGCTCTATAAAATGGACCAATCAGCAGGACATGGGTGGGCCAAATAAGGGAATAAAAGGTAGCCACCCAAGCCAGCAGGGACAACCTACTCAGGTCCCCTTCCACGCTGTGGAAGCTTTGTTCTTTTGCTCTTCAAAATAAACCTTGCTGCTGCTCACTCTTTGGGTGGTCACTACCTTTATGAGCTATAACACTCACTGCGAAGGTCTGCGGCTTCACTCCTGAAGTCAAGCAAGACCACGAACCCACCGGAAGGAAGAAACTCTGGACACATCTGAACATCTAAAGGAACAAACTCTGGACACACCATCTTTAAGAACTGTAACACTCACCGTGAGGGTCTGAGGCTTCATTCTTGAAGTCAGCGAGACCAAGAACCCACCAGAAGAAATCGATTCTGGACACAATAATACACAAGCAGACAACAAAGGGAGATGCTTGATACATTTCACTTTATTAAAATTACAAAGCAAAACAGACATTACAAAAAAGGAAAAAGACAAACCCACCTGCCAAGAGAAAACCCTTACAATATACAAAACATTCAAGTCATTGGCAGCATAGTTAAAGTAATCCCACAAATCAACATAATAAACAATCCTATGGAAAAATGGGAAAAGATGTAAACAGGAAATTATCAGAAGAAACATGAACGACCAATAAAAGAAAAGATGCTCATACTCACTAGTAGTCAGAGGAACAGGAAATAAAATAGCCCATCAGATTGGCAACAACAAAAAAAAATTGTTTTAAGTATCTCTCAATATCAAGCACTGGTGAGGATGTGAAGCAAGAGGAACTTCCAGTCTGCTCAAAGGAGTGTCAACTGTTAAAACCACTTTGGAGAGAAATTTGGTATTATCTAGAAGTCAAAAATACTCATCATCATGGCCGGGCGCGGTGGCTCAAGCCTGTAATCCCAGCACTTTGGGAGGCCGAGGCAGGCGGATCACGAGGTCAGGAGATCGAGACCATCCTGGCTAACACGGTGAAACCCCGTCTCTACTAAAAATACAAAAAAATTAGCCGGGCATGTTGGCGGGTGCCTGTAGTCCCAGCTACTCGGGAGGCTGAGGCAGGAGAATGGCGTGAACCCGGGAGGCGGAGCTTGCAGTGAGCCGAGATGCGCCACTGCACTCCAGCCTGGGGGACAGAGCGAGACTCCGTCTCAAAAAAAAAAAAAAAAAAAATACTCATCATCCACAACCCATAAATGCTAATTCCAGGTATAAAAACTAGGAAAACTGTTACCAAGGTTCACAAGGAATCATATATATGTATATAAATAATTATTTTAACATTGTTCATTCAAATTGTTTATACAATCTGGGTGTGGTGGTTCACGCCTGTAACCCCAGCACTTTGGGAGGCTAAGGTGGGAGGTTCACTTGAGCCCAGGAGTTCGAGACCAACTCTCCATTTTAAATATTAAATACATTTTGTAAAATACATATTTCTTGTGAGTATGATAATGCCTTTGTTGTCCCCACATCCATTCCCACAAATTTTCCCACCCCTTAAATTCACATTTTTGTCTTTGTGAGGCTATTTGTATCCAGGCCTATTAACTCACGAGCAAGGTTTTAAGACATGACATAAAAGTTTTGTTTCAACTAAGAAATAAGCAACAGTTGGAGACAAACTACAGTGGATATGGTGGTAGTCCAGCCTGATCTTTCTTCAGGGTCAGGCCCAGCCATTCCCAGCCCACCTATGAATGCCCCTCTGCTGATACAGCCCTTGGCCACAGAGAACTGCCTCACCCAATAATCTTAAGATATAAATGCCAAGTCTCTTGCCACAGTTTGTAGATACTCTGAAGAGCCAAAACAATTCAAGGATACCCCAGCCTCAGCTTCATTGGATCCAATCAGGACTCAGTTGCAATGACGTTCTGCTGCCCAATTTGACATCCCTTACTTCTTTACAGATCTCTTTCCCAAGAGCACTCACCAATACATCTTCTACATGCAACTCTATCTTAATGCCTAATTTCAGATAATCCACTCTAACACAAAAGTTTTCCAAAATAAATACCCCGTTCTTAAGAAATTACATTAAGAAGAAAATACTTGAAAAGAAATGTGCTTTATATATATCAACAGGTTCCATATTGAATGTTATTGTAATTTTTTCAAAAGATATCTATGGTTCTTCAGTGACACAATGGTAACATACCAACATCTAAGCGTAAGTCTACCTAGCCAAAAATCTGGATTTGGAGAAATTTCTAAACAATTTGAGAAAACTATCAAATATTCATTCATATGAAACTCTTCATTTCAAAAGCCTAAAAGTTTTACATTTTGTCAATAATTATATATTTTGGAAGTAAAGTATTGAATGCCCAGCCCAGCTTTTTGATATACACATAATTATATAAATTTTCATTAAAATTACTATTTTCAGAGGCAGTTCCAAGATGGCCAAATAGGAACAGCTCCAGTCTACAGCTCCCAGTGTGAGCAACACAAAAGGTGGGTGATTTCTGCATTTCCAACTGAGGTATGAGGTTCATCTCACCGGGGATTGTCTGTGGGTGCAGGACAGTGGGTGCAGCCCACCAACCGTGAGCTGAAGCAAGGCGAGGCATCGCCTCACCCGGGAAGTGTAAGGGGTCAGGGAATTCTCTTTCCTAGCCAAGGGAAGCTATGACAGACGGCACCCAGAAAATCGGGTCACTCACACCCTAATATTGCACTTTTCCAATGATCTGAGCAAAAGGCACACCAGGAAATTATATCCCATGCCTGGCTCCAAGGGTCCCATGCCCACGGAGCCTTGCTCACTGCTAGCGCAGCAGTCTCAGATCAAACTGCAAGGCAGAAGCAAGGCTAAGGAAGGGGTGCCTGCCATTGCTGAGCCTTGAGTGGGTAAACAAAATGGCTGGAAAGCTCGAACTGGGTGGAGCCCAGTGCAGCTCAAGGAGGCCTGCCTGTCTATGTAGACTCCACCTCTGGGGGAAGGACATAGCCAAACAAAAGGCAGCAGAAACTTCTGCAAACTTAAATGTCCCTGTCTGACAGCTTTGAAGAGGGTAGTGGTTCTCCCAGCACAGAGTTTGAGATCTGAGAATGGACAGACTACCTCCTAAGTGGGTCCCTGACCCCTGAGTAGCCTAACTGGGAGGCACCCCTCAGTATGGGAAGACTGACAACTCACACGGCCGGGTACCCCTCTGAGATGAAGCTTCCAGAGGAACGATCAGACAGCAACATTTGCTGTTCACCAATATTCGCTGTTCTGCAGCCTCTGCTGCTGATACCCAGGCAAACACTGTCTGGAGTGGACCTCTGGCAAACTCCAACAGACCTGCAACTGAGGGTCCTGAATGTTAGGAGGAAAACTAACAAACAGAAAGGACGTCCACACCAAAATCCCATCTGTACGTCACCATCATCAAAGACCAAAGGTAGATAAAATCAAAAAGATGGGGGAAAGGGAGCAGAAAAGCTAAAAATTCTAAAAATCAGAGCGCCTCTCCCCCTCCAAAAGAACACGGCTCCTTGACAGCAATGGAACGAAGCTGCAGGGAGAATGACTTTGATGAGTGGAGAGGAGAAGGCTTCAGATGATCAAACTTCTCTAAGCTAAAGTAGTAACTTAGAACCCATCACAAAGAAGCTAAAAACCTTGAAAAAAGATTAGACGAACGGCCAACTAGAATAACCAGTGTAGAGAAGTCTTTAAATGAACTGATGGAGCTGAAAACCATGGCACGAGAACTACGTGACGAATACACAAGCTTCAGTAGCCGATTCCATCAACTGGAAGAAAGGGTATCAGTGATTGAAGAGCAACTGAATGAAATGAAGTGAGAAGAGAAGTTTAGAGAAAAAAGAGTAAAAAGAAATGAACAAAGCCTCCAAGAAACAAGGGACTATGTGAAAAGACCAAATCTACGTCTGATTGGTGTACATGAAAGTGACAAGGAGAATGGAACCAAGTGCGAAAACACTCAGCAGGATATTATCCAGGAGAACAACCCCAACCTAGTAAGGCAGGCCAACATTCAAATTCAGGAAAGACAGAGAATGCCACAAAGACACTCCTCAAGAAGAGCAACTCCAAGACACATAATTGTGAGATTTGCCAAAGTTGAAATGGAGGAAAAAATGTTAAGACAGCCAGAGAGAAAGGTCAGATTACCCACAAAGGGAAGCCCATCAGACTAACAGTGGATCTATTGGCAGAAACCCTACAAGCCAGAAGACAGTGGGGGCCAGTATTCAACATTCTTAAAGAAAACAATTCTCAACCCAGAATTTCTTATCCAGCCAAACTAAGCTTCATAAGTGAAGGAGAAATAAAATCCTTTACAGACAAGGAAATGATGAGAGATCTTGTCACCACCAGGCCTGCCCTAAAAGAGCTCCTGAAGGAAGCACTAAACATGGAAAGGAACAACCAGTAACAGCCACTGCAAAAACACGCCAAATTGTAAAGACCATCGATGCTAGGAAGAAACTGCATCAACTAATAAGCAAAATAACCAGCTAACATCATAATGACAGGATCAAATTCACACATAACTATATTAACCTTAAATGTGAATGGGCTAAATGCTCCAATTAAAAGACACAGACTAGCAAATTTGATAAAGAGTCAAGACCCATCACTGTGCTATATTCAGGAAACCCATCTCACGTGCAGAGACACACATAGGCTCAAAATAAAGGGATGGAGGAAGATCTGCCAAGCAAACGGAAAACAAAAAAAAGCAGGGGTTGCAATCCTAGAGACTGATAAGTCTGACAAAACAGATTTTCAACCAACAAAGATCAAAAGAGTCAAAGAAGGCCATACATAATGGTAAAGGGATCAATTCAACAAGAAGAGCTAACTATCCTAAATATATATGCACCCAATACAGGAGCACACAGATTAATAAAGCAAGTCCTTAGAGACCTACAAAGAGACTTGGACTCCCACACAATAACAATGGGAGACTTTAACACCCCACTGTCTGTTGATAGACAGATCAATGAGACAGAAAGTTAACAAAGATATCCAGGAATTGAACTCAGCACTGCACCAAACAGACCTAATAGACATCTACAGAATTCTCCACCCCAAATCAACAGAATATACATTCTTCTCAGCCCCACATCACACTTATTCCAAAACTACCACATAGTTGGAAGTAAAGCACTCCTCAGCAAATGTAAAAGAACAGAAATTATAACAAACTGTCTCTCAGATCACAGTGCAATCAAACTAGAACTCGGGATTAAGAAACTCACTCAAAACCACTCAACTACATGGAAACTGAACAACCTGCTCCTGACTGACTACTGGGTAAATAACGAAATGAAGGCAGAGATAAAGATGTTCTTTGAAGCCAATGAGAACAAAGACACAACATACCAGGATCTCTGGGACACATTTAAAGCAGTGTGTAGAGGGAAAATTATAACACTAAATGCCCACAAGAGAAATCAGGAAAGATCTAAAATCGACACCCTAACATCACAAGTAAAAGAACTAGAGAAGCAAGAGCAATCACATTCAAACGCTAACAGAAGGCAAGAAATAACTAAGATCAGAGCAGAACTGAAGGAAATAGAGACACAAAAAACCCTTCAAACAATCAATGAATCCAGGAGCTGGTTTTTTGAAAAGATCAACAAAATTGATAGACCATTAGCAAGACTAATAAAAAAGGAAACAGAGAAGACTCAAATACACCCAGTAAAAAATGATGAAGGGGATATCACCACCGATTCCACAGAAATACAAACTACCATCAGAGAATACCATGAACACCTCCACACAAATAAACTAGAAAATCTACAAGAAATGGATAAATTCCTGGACACATACACCCTCCCAAGACTAAACCAGAAAGAAGTTGAATCCCTGAATAGACCAATAACAGGCTGTGAAATTGAGGCAATAATTCATAGCCTACCAACCAAAAAAAGTCCAGGACCAGATGGATTCACAGCCAAATTCTACCAGCGGTACAAAGAGGAGATAGCACCATTCCTTCTGAAACTATTCCAATCAATATAAAAAGACGGAATCCTCCCTAACTCATTTTATGAGGGCAGCATCATCCTGATACCAAAGCCTGGCAGAGACACAACAAAAAGAGAATTTTAGACCAATATCCCTGATGAACATCAATGCGAAAATCCTCAATAAAATACTGGCAAACCAATCCAGCAGCACATCAAAAAGCTTATCCGCCATGAACAAGTCGGCTTCAACCCTGGGATGCAAGGCTGGTTCAACAAATGCAAATCAATAAACATAATCCAGCATATAAACAGAACCAAAGACAAAAACCACACGATTATCTCAATAGATGCAGAAAAGGCCTTTGACAAAATTCAACAGCCGTTCATGCTAAAAACTCTCAATGAATTAGGTATTTATGGGACATATCTCAAAATAATAAGAACTATTTGTGACAAACCCACAGCCAATATCATACTGAATGGGAAAAACTGGAAGCATTCCCTTGGAAAACTGGCACAAGACAGGGATGACCTCTCTCACCACTCCTATTCAACATAGTGTTGGAAGTTCTGGCCAGGGCAATCAGGCAGGAGAAAGAAATAAAGGGTATTCAGTTAGGAAAAGAGGAAGTCAAATTGTCCCTGTTCGCAGATGACATGATTGCATATTTAGAAAATCCCATCGTCTCAGCCCCAAATCTCCTTAAGCTGATAAGCAACTTCAGCAAAGTCTCAGGATACAAAATCAATGTGCAAAAATCACAAGCATTCTTTTTTTTTTTTTTTTTGAGATGGAGTCTCGCTCTGTCGCCCAGGCTGGAGTGCAGTGGCGCAATCTCGGCTCACTGCAAGCTCCGCCTCCCGGGTTCACGCCATTCTCCTGCCTCAGCCTCTCTCTCCCAGTAGCTGGGACTACAGGTGCCCGCCACCACGCCTGGCTAATTTTTTCTATTTTTAGTAGAGACGGGGTTTCACCATGGTCTCAATCTCCTGACCTCGTGATCCGCCCGCCTCAGCCTCCCAAAGTGCTGGGATTACAAGCATGAGCCACCGTGCCCGGCCACAAGCATTCTTATACACCAATAACAGACAGAGAGCCAAATCATGAGTGAACTCCCATTCACAATTGCTTAAAAAAGAATAAAATACCTAGGAATCCAACTTACAAGGGATGTAAAGGACCTCTTCAAGGAGAACTACAAACCACTGCTCAACAAAATAAAAGAGGATAAAAACAAATGGAAGAACGTTCCATGCTCATGGATAGGAAGAATCAATATGAACATGGCCATACTGCCTAGATAATTTATAGATTCAATGCCATCCCCATCAAGCTACCAATGACTTTCTTCACAGAATTGGAAAAAACCACTTTAAAGTTCATATGGAACCAAAAAAGAGCCCGAATTGCTAAGTCAGTCCTAAGCCAAAAGAACAAAGCTGGAGGCATCACACTACCTGACTTCAAACCATACTACAAGGCTACAGTAACCAAAATAGCATGGTACTGGTACCCAAACAGACATATAGACCTATGGAACAGAACAGAGTCCTCAAAAATAATACCACACATCAGAAACCATCTGATCTTTGACAAACCTGACAAAAACAAGAACTAGGGAAAGGATTCCCTATTTAATAAATTGTGCTGGGAAAACTGGCTAGCCATATGTAGAAAGCTGAAACTGGATCCCTTCCTTACATCTTATACAAAAATTAATTCAAGATGGATTAAAGACTTAAGTGTTGGACCTAAAACCATACAAACCCTAGAAGAAAACCTAGGCAATACCATTCAGGACATAGGCATGGGCAAGGACTTCATGTCTAGAACAATAAAAGCAATGGCAACACAACCAAAATTGACAAATGGGATCTAATTAAACTAAAGAGCTTCTGCACAGCAAAAGAAACTACCATCACAGTGAACAGGCAACCTACAGAATGGGAGAAAATTTTTCCAATCTACTCATCTGACAAATGGCTAATATCCAGAATCTACAATGAACTCAAACAAATTTACAAGAAAAAAACAACCACATCAAAAAGTGGGCAAAGGACATGAACAGACACTTCTCAAAAGAAGACATTTATGCAGCCAAAAGACATATGAAAAAATGCTCAGCATCACTGGCCATCAGAGAAATGCAAATCAAAACCACAATGAGATACCATCTCACACCAGTTAGAATGGTGATCATTTAAAAATCAGGAAACAACAGGTGCTGGAGAGAATGTGGAGAAATAGGAACACTTTTACACTGTTGGTGGGACTGTAAACTAGTTCAACCATTGTGGAAGATAGTGTAGCGATTCTTCAAGGATCTAGAACTAGAAATACCATTTGACCCAGTGATCCCATTACTGGTATATACCCAAAAGATTATAAATCATGCTGCTATAAAGACACATGCACATGTATGTTTACTGCGGCACTATTCACAATAACGAAGACTTGGAACAGACCCAAATGTCCATCACTGATAGACTAGATTAAGAAAATGTGGCACATATACACATGGAATACTATGCAGCCATAAAAAAGGATGAGTTCACGTCCTTTGCAGGGACATGGATGAATCTGGAAACTATCATTCTCAGCAAACTGTCACAAGGACAAAAAACAAAACACCGCGTGTTCTAACTCATAGGTGGGAATTGAACAATGAGAACACTTGGACACAGGAAGGGGAACATCACACACTGGGGCCTGTCTTGGGGTTGGGAGTGGGGAAGCGGATAGCATTAGGAGATATACCTAATGTAAATGAGTTAATGGGTGCAGCACCCCAACATGGCAACCTACCCTAGAACTTAAAGTATAATAAAAAATAAAAAATAAAAAAATAAAATAAAAATATGACAAACAAGCTTTTCTGATCTGAAAAATTAAATTAAATATTTCCTTAATTTTATCATTCTTTAAAATTTGTAATGAAAATACCACTTTAAATCTAATAATATTGATATAGGAGTTAAGAAGGAATTACTTAGGCTAATAGCAAGGGCATGGGAGCCCTCGGTAAGGCTTTTCTTTCCTTTTTTTTTTTTTTTTTTAAAGAAAAGCAGCCCCAAATCATTTTCTAAAAAAGAGCAGACTGTAAAATGAGGCTGCAGACATAGACAAGCAAGCTAGGAGCTTGCATGGGTCAATACCAGCAGGAACTAGGGACTAGATATTTTCAAAATATCTAGTCGGCTTCTTTTTCCCTTTTCTTTGTCAGCCAAGAGTACATAAAGAGCAGACAAGATGGCACTGATCAACTGGAAAGTCCATTTGCATAGTGAGATTAGGGTGCACTATGTAAACATCACATCTGACAGAACCAATCTGTGAGCCTACATACATCAGACAGCACCGTCTCCAGCCTGCCTATAAAATTTGCTGTAGTCTGCTGCTCTCCTCTCTCGTTTCTTGGGTCTATTACTTCCACTCCTTAACTCACCCACATGTGTCCATGTCCTGAATTATTTCTCAGCACACAACAATAAACCCCAAGGTATATATCCCATAGTATATACCAGTTGCTTGGTCACATGGTCGCTTCAGTATTAAATACCATGGCCGGGCATGGTGGCTCACGCCTGTAATCCCAGCACTTTGGGAGGCTGAGGCGGGCGGATTAGGAGGTCAGGAGTTCAAGACCAGCCTGGCCAACATAGTGAAACCACGCTCTACTAAAAATACAAAAATAACCTGGGCGTGGTGGCATGCATCTGTAATCACAGCTACCTAGGAGGCTGAGGTAGGAGGATTGCTTGAACCCGGGAGGCAGAGGATGCAGTGAACCGAGATCTGGGTGACAGAGCAAGACTCTGTCTAAAAATATAAAAAATAAAAATAAAGAGCTCATGTATTAGAGACAAAAGAGGCATAGCAACATGGCCACATTCTCCAGTGATCGCCCCCCTGCAGGAACACCAAATTGAACAACTATCCACACAAGAAAGCACCCTCATAAGAACCAAAAAAAAAAAAAAAAGAAAAAAGAAAAAAAAAAGGTGAGTGATTACTGTACCTGCTTTTAACAAAATATCAAGGAAAGAGGCATTAAGGAGGGTAGGAAAGACAGTCTTGCATTGCCTATACCACCCTTCCGTCATTCTGTGGCAGCACAGTCCAGACAATTAGTATGCTTTGGGGAGGCAGAGTGAAGTGAGTGTTGAATTTTGCATTGGAACTCAGTGCTACCTGTCATAGCAAAACACAATGCAAGGCAGACAGCTTTGCTAGTATCCACAGAGGAAACATTTAGACCAGCCCTGGGCCAGAGGGAAACTCTCTGCCCCAGCAGGAGGAACCCAAATCACAGCTGGTTCTACCACTGGCTGACTAAAGTGACCTAGGGCCTGGAATAAAACTGAGTGGCTGTCTGGCCAAAAGGACTACTGTCCTTGGGCAAGGCCTGGCGCTGCACTAGTCTCAGAGGCAATGAGACTTGGGGTGCATGTGACCCAGTGTTACACCAGCTGTGACAGCTGAGAGATTACTCATGTCACCCCTCCCAGAACTCTTGGCAGTGCAGCTTGGGGAGAGATTCCTGCTTGGGGAAAAGAGAGGGAAGAATACAGAGGACGTTGTCTTACGAGTTGGGTACTAACCTAGCCACAGTAAAATAAACACCAAGAAGAGCCCTAAAGCCCCTGACTCTAGGCCCTAGCTCCTGAACAGGATTTCTAGACCCACCCAGGGCCAGAAGAGAACTTGCCGACCTGAAGGGAAAGACACAAGCCTGGCTAGACTCACCACCTCCTGACTAAAGTGCCCTTCGCCCTTGATACACATCAGCTTTAGCCAGGCAATAGTCGCCACAGACCTTGAGCAAGACCCAGTCCTGTGCTGGTTATAGGTCAGACCCAACAGGGTCCCAGTCATGATGGCCATAGGTGTGCTTGTGACACCCCTTCCCCAACCCCAGGCAGTTCAGCACAGAGACTCCATTTGTTTGGGGGAAAGTAAGGGAAGAGAAAAAGAGTCTCTGCCTGATAATCCAGGGAATTCTCTCAGATCTTATCCAAACCACCACCAAAGTGGTACCACTAGGAGTCTCTGTGACTCTTGTAGAGTCACAGTGTTACTGGGCTTGGGGTGCCCCCTAATGTAGACATGGCTGCACTGACCAAAATCTTAGACCACAACACAATTCCCTTTGAATACTTGGAAAGCCTTCCTAATATGGATGGGTGCAAACAAGTCCAAACTGCAAAGATTGGAATAAATACCTAGCTCTTCAATGCCTAGACATCAATTAATGTCCACAAAGATCAAGAACATCCAAGAAACATGATCTCACCAAACAGACTAAATAATAAATCAATGGCCAATCTTAGAGTGACAGAGATATATGAATTTTCAGACAGGGAATTCAAAATAGCCATCTCGAGGAAGCTAAACAAACTCCAAGATAACACAGACAAGGAATTCAGAATTCTACCAGAGAAATTTAACAAAGAGTAATTAATTTTTTTAAATATCAAGCAGAAATTTGGGAGCTTAAAAATTAAATTGACAACTTGAAAAATAAATGCGAAGTCTTTAGCGAGGAGAATTGATCAAGCAGAAGAAAGGATTAGTAAACCTGAAGATAGATTGTAGAAAAATACAGTCAGAGGAGAAGACAGAAGAGAGAATAAAGAAGAACAAAGCATACCTACAAGATCTAGAAAACAGCCTCAAAGCGTCAAATCTAAGAGTTGTTGGCCTTAAAGAGGAAGGAGAGAGAGAGAGAGAGAGGCAGAGAGAGAGAGAGAGAGAAAGTTTATTCAAATAAATAATAGCAGGGAACTTTTCAAACACAGAGAAAGATATGAATACCCAGATACAAGAAGGTCACAGAATACCAATAAGATTCAACCCAAAAAAGATGATCTCAAGGTATATAATAGTCAGATTCTCAAAGGCAAGGATAAAGAAAGAATCCTAAACGCCACAAGAGAAATGAAGCAAATAATATATGAAGGAGCTCTGTTATGTCTGGCAGCAGACTTCTCAGCAGAAGCCTTCCTAGCTAAGACAGAGGAAAATGACATATCCAAAGTGCTGAAGGAAAACAAACTCAACCTAGAATAGTATATCCAGCAAAATTATCCTTCAAACATGAAGGAGAAATAAATACTTTCACAGAAAACAAAAGCTGAGAGATTTTGTCAAATACCAGATCTGTCTTACAAGAAATACTAAAGGGAATTCTTCAATCTGAAAGAAAAAGATGTGAATGAACAATAAGAAATCCTCTAAAGGTATAAAACTAAATCACTGATAATAATAAGTACACAGACAAATATGGAATACTTTAAAACTATAATATAATTGCAGTGTGTAAAATACTCATATATTTAGTGGGAAGACTAAAAGACAAACCTACCAAAAATTAATAACTACAACTTTTTAAGAGATTGACAATATAAAAATATATAAATTGAGGTGACAAAAAGTCAAAAAGCAGGAGGATGGAGTTAAAGTGTAGAGTTTTTTAGTATTCTCTTTG
Source organism: Hylobates moloch (assembly GCF_009828535.3). Lineage (NCBI taxonomy): Eukaryota > Metazoa > Chordata > Mammalia > Primates > Hylobatidae > Hylobates > Hylobates moloch. The sequence continues at coordinate 50,922,417 of NW_026652281.1, forward strand.
CTTATTTGTTTTATTTTACTTCCTTGTAATCAATTTGTCATCAGTTTAAAATATTTGGTTATGTTATTTGCAAACCTCATGGTAAACATAAAAAATCTTTAATAAATACACAGATATTTTAAAAACAAGAAATTAAAACATAGTATCAGAGAAAATTACTTGTGTTTTTCTTTCACCCTTTCTGTCATCTTTCTGTCAGTGAATAAATTGAGAAAGAAATTTTTAAAGTTTCTTGAAACAAATAAAAATGGAAACACATGTACCAAATTCTTGGGATGCAGCAAAAGCAATAATAAAAGGGAATTTTAAAGCAACAAACATATACCAAAAAAATAGAGAAACTTCAAATAAACAAAATAACAATGTATCTTAAAGAACTAGAAAAACAAAAGCAATGAAAACCCAAATTAGTAGAAGAAAATAAATAATAAAGATCAGAGCAAAATAAATAAAATTTAGGATAAAAAATAAAAATGATCAATAAAACAAAAAGATAAACAAAATCTTTTGTGAAAAGATAGACAAAATTGACAAACCTGTAGCCATATTAACTAAGAAAAAAAACAGAAAAGACTCAATAAATAAACCCACAGATGAAAAAGGAGACATTACAACTGATACCACAGAAATCAAAAGGATCATTAAAAACTATTGTGAACAACTATATGCCAATAAATTAGAAAAACTAGTAGAAACAGATAAATCCCTAGGCACATTACAATCTGCAAAGTTTGAACCATGAAGAAATCCAAAACCTGAATAGACCAGTAATAAGTAAAGAGATAAAACAGTAATAAAATGTCTCCCATCAAAGACAAGTCCAGGACCCAATGACTTCACTGCTAAATTCTACCAAACATTTAAAGAAGTAATCATATCAATCATACTCAAACTACATCAAAACATTGAGGAGGAGGGAATACTTTCAAACTCATTCTACAAGGCCAGCATTACACTAATACGGAAACCAGACAAATCTACAATAACAACAACAAAAAAACCCTACAAGCCAATATTCCTGATTGAATGAACACAAATGCAAAAATTCTCTACAAATACTAGTAAACCAAATTCAACAACACATTAAAAAGATCATTTATCATGATCAAGTAGGATTCATGTGAGATTCGTTCAACATATGCAAATTTTTAAATGTGATAATCACAACAACAGAATGAAGGACAAAAACCACATGATCATTTTAGTAGATGCCAAGAAAAATCAACCGATAAACTTCAGCATCAGGCCTGGCACAGTAGTGCCTCATGCTTGTAATCCCAACACTTTGGGAGATTGAGGCAGTAGGATCCTTTGAGGCCGGGAGTTTGAAACCAGCCTGGGCAACATAGCAAAATCCCACCTCTATAATAAAGAAAGAAAGATAAGAGAAACATTTTCCACAGGGCATCCATTGGCATAAAAAATTCATATCAGTTTATGGTAGACACTTTCAAAAACTTGGGTAGACGGAACATACTTCAATATGATAAAACCCATATATTACAAACCCACAGCTAGAATCATATAGAACAGGGAAAATCTAAAAGCCTTCCCTAAGTTCTAAAACAATATAAGTATGCCTACTTCAACCACTTTTATTCAACATAGTACTAAAGTCCTAGCTAGAGCAATTAAACAAAAGAAAGAAAGAAAGGGCATACAAATTGGAAAGGAAGAAGTCAATTTATTTTTGTCTGCAGATAATAAGATCTTATATTTGGGACAATTTAAAGACTCCACCAAAAAAAAAAATATTATAACTGATAAATTCAGTAAAGTTGCAGGATACAAAACTAACGTACACAAATCAGTATATCTCTATATTCCAACACTGAACAATCTGAAAAGAAATGAAGAAAGTAATATCATTTACAGTCGCTACAATTAAAATAAAATACCTAGGAATTAACTTGACCAAATAAATGAAAGATTTCCACAATGAAAATCATAAAGCATTGATGAAAGAAATTGAAGAGAACACACCAAAAAAGGAAAAGATATTTTATGCTCATGAATTGGAAGAATCAGTATTATTAAAATGTCTATACCACTCAAAGTAATCTACAGATTCCATTTAATCCCTATCAAAATGAATACATTATTCAAAGAAATAGAAAAACAATTCTAAAATTTATATGGAACCACAAAAGACCCAAAATAGCCAAAGCTACCCTGAGCAAAATGAACAAAGCTGGAAGCATTACATTACCTGACTTTATATTATACTACAGAACTACAAGAATCAAAACATCATGGTGCTGGCATGAAAACAGATGCACAAACCAGTGAAACAGAATAGAGAGCCCAAAAATAAATACATGCATCTAAATTCAACTCATTTTTGAGGAATGTACCAAGAACATATATTGGGGAAATGAAAGTCTCTTCAATAAATGGTGCTGGGAAAACTGGATATCCATATGCAGAAGAATGGAACTAGACCCCTATCTCTCACCATATACAAAACCAAAATCCAAATGGATTAAAGACTTAAATCTAGACTTCAAATTATGAAACTACTACAAGAAAACATTGGGAAAACACTCCAAGGCATTGGTCTGGCCAAAGATTTCCTGAGTAACACCTCAAAAGTACAGGCAACCAAACCAAAAATGGACAAATGGGACCACATCAAGTTAAAAAGCCTCTACACAGCAAAGGAAACAATCAACAAAGTGAACAGACAACCCAAAGAATGGGAGAAAATATTTGCAAAACACCAATCTGACAGGGTATTAATAACCAGAAAGCTAAGGAGCTCAGACCACTCATTAGTGAATAATAATAATGATCGGATTAAAAATGGGCAAAAGGTCTGACTAGCGATTTCTCAAAAGAAGACATACAAATGGCAAATAGGTACATGAAAAAATGCTCAACACCACTAATCATCAAATAAATACAAACCAAAACTACAATGAAATATCATTTGACTCCAGTTAAAATGGCTCATATTCAAAAGTCAGGCAATAACAAATGCTGGCGAAGATGTGGAGAAAAGGGAACCCTCATACACTGTTGGCCAAAGTGTACATAGTACAACCACCATGAAGAACACTTTGAAGGTTCTTCAAAAACCTAAAAATGGAACTACTATATGATCTAAAAATCTCACTTCTGGGTATATTCAAAAGAAAGAAATTAGCATAACAAAGAGATCTGCCCTCCCGTGTTTATTGCAGCACTACTCACAATAGCCAAGATATGGAATCAACCTAAGTGTCCATCAATAGAGGAATGGATAAAGAAAATATGGTACAGAGGTGGAGCCAAGACGGCCGCATAGGAACAGCTCCCGTCTATGGCTCCAAGCATGAGTGACGCAAAAGACGGGTGATTTCTACATTTCCATCTGAGGTACCAGGTTCATCTCACTAGAGAGTGCCAAACAGTGGGTGCAGGACAGTAGGTTTGGCGCACCATGAGCGAGCCCAGCCGAGGCAGGGCGAGGCATTGTCTCACTCGGGAAGCACAAGGGGTCTGGGGGTTCCCTTTCCTAGTCAAAGAAAGGGGTGACAGACGGCACCTGGAAAATCAGGTCACTCCTACCCTAATACTGCGCTTTTCCAACTGGCTTGGAAAACAGCACACCAGGAGACTGTGTACCCCACCTGGCTTGGAGGGTCCTATGCCCATGGAGTCTCGCTGATTGCTAGCACAGCAGTCTCAGATCAAACTGCAAGGTGGCAGTGAGGCTGGGGGAGGGGCGGCGGCCATTGCCCAGGCTTGCTTAGGTAAACAAAGCAGCCAGGAAGCTCGAACTGGGTGGAGCCCACCACAGCTCAAGGACGCCTTCCTGCCTCGGTAGGCTCCACCTCTGGGGGGCAGGGCACAGACAAAAGTCAGCAGTAACTTCTGCAGACATAAATGTCCCTGTCTGATAGATTTGAAAAGAGTAGTGGTTCCCCAGCACGCAGCTGGAGATCTGAGAATGGGCAGACTGCCTCCTAAGGTGGGTCCCTCACCCCTGAGCAGCCTAACTGTGAGGAACACCCCAGTAGGGACAGACTGACACCTCACTTGGCCGGGTACTCCTCTGAGACAAAACTTCCAGAGGAATGATCAGACAGCTGAATTTGCGGTTCACGAAAATCCGCTGTTCTGCAGCCACCCCTGCTGACACCCAGGAAAACAGGGTCTGGAGTGGACTTCTAGCAAACTCCAACAAACCTGCAGCTGAGGGTCCTTTCTGTTAGAAGGAAAACTAACAAACAGAAAGGACACCCACACCAAAAACCCATTTGTACATCACCATCATCAAAGACCAAAAGTAGAAAAAACTACAAAGATGAGGAGAAAACAGAGCAGAAAAACTGGAAATTCTAAAAAGCAGAGCGCCTCTCCTCCTCCAAAGAAATGCAGTTCCTCACCAGCAACAGAACAAAGCTGGATGGAGAATGACTTTGACCAGTTGAGAGAAGAAGGCTTCAGATGATCAAACCACTCCGAGATACAGGAGGAAATTCAAACCAATGGCAAATAAGTTAAAACCTTTGAAAAAAAATTAGATGAATGTATAACTAAAATGACCAATGCAGAGAAGTGCTTAAAGGAGCTGATGGAGCTGAAAGCCAAGTTTTGAGAACTACATGAAGAATACAGAAGCCTCAGTAGCCGATGTGATCAACCGGAAGAAAGGGCATCAGTGATGGAAGATGAAATGAATGAAATGAAGTGAGAAGGGAAGTTTAGAGAAAAAAGAATAAAAAGAAACGAGCAAAGCCTCCAAGAAATATGGGACTATGTGAAAAGACCAAACCTACGTCTGATTAGTGTACCTGAAAGTGACGGGGAGAATGGAACCAAGTTGGAAAACACTCTGCAAGATATTATCCAGGAGAACTTCCCCAATCTAGCAAGGCAGGCCAACATTCAGATTCAGGAAATACAGAGAACGCCACAAAGATACTCCTCAAGAAGAGCAACTGCAAGACACATAATTGTCAGATTCACCAAAGTTGAAATGAAGGAAAAAATGTTAAGGGCAGTCAGAGAGAAAGGTCGGGTTACCCACAAAGGGAAGCCCATCAGACTGACAGCTGAACTCTCGGCAGAAACCCTACAAGCCAGAAGAGAGTGGGGGCCAATATTCAACAATCTTGAAGAAAAGAATTTTCAACTCAGAATTTCATATACAGTCAAACTAAGCTTCATAAGTGAAGGAGAAATAAAATACTTTACAGACAAGCAAATGCTGAGAGATTTTGTCACCACCAGGCCTGCCCTAAAAGAGCTCCTGAAGGAAGCACTAAATGTGGAAAGGAACAACCAGCACCAGCCACTGCAAAAACAAGCCAAATTGTAAAGACCATCAAGGCTAGGAAGAAACTGCATCAACTAATGAGCAAAATAACCAGCTAACATCATAATGACAAGATCAAATTCATACATAACAATATTAACTTTAAATGTAAACAGGCTAAATGCTCCACTAAAAGATACAGACTGGCAAATTGGATAAAGAGTCAAGACCCATCAGTGTGCTGTATTCAGGAAACCCATCTCACGTGCAGAGACACACATAGACTCAAAATAAAGGGATGGAGGAAGATCTACCAAGCAAGTGGAAAACAAAAAAAAGCAGGGGTTGCAATCCTAGTCTCTGATAAAATAGACTTTAAACCAACAGAGATCAAAAGAGACAAGACCATTACGTAATGGTAAAGGGATCAATTCAACAAGAAGAGCTAACTATCCTAAATATATATGCACCCAACACAGGAGCACCTAGATTCATAAAGCAAGTCCTGAGTGAGCTACAAAGAGACTTAGACTCCCACACAATAATAATGGGAGATTTTAACACCCCACTATCAATATTAGACAGATCAATGAGACAGAAAGTTAACAAGGATATCCAGGAATTGAACTCAGCTCTGCACCAAGCAGACCTAATAGACATCTACAGAAATCTCCACCCCAAATCAACAGGATATATATTTTTTTCAGCATCGCACCACACCTATTCCAAAATTGACCACATAATTGGAAGTAAAGCTCTCCTCAGCAAATGTAAAAGAACAGAAATTATAACAAACTGTCTCTCAGACCACAGTGCAATCAAACTAGAATTCAGGATTAAGAAACTCACTCAAAACCACTCAACTACATGGAAACTGCACAACCTGCTCCTGAATGAAGACTGGCTACATAACGAAATGAAGGCAGAAATAAAGATGTTCTTTGAAACCAATGAGAACAAAGACACAACATACCAGAATCTCTGGGACACATTCAAAGCAGTGTGTAGAGGGAAATTAATAGCACTAAACGCCCACAAGAGAAAGCAGGAAAGATCCAAAATTGACACCCTAACATCACAATTAAAAGAACTAGAAAACCAAGAGCAAACACATTCAAAAGCTAGCAGAAGGCTAGAAATAACTAAAATCAGAGCAGAACTGAAGGAAATAGAGACACAAAAAAACCCTTCAAAAAATTAATGAATCCAGGAGCTGGTTTTTTGAAAAGATCCACAGAATTGATAGACCGCCAGCAAGACTAATAAAGAAGAAAAGAGAGAAGAATCAAATAGATGCAATAAAAAATGATAAAGGGGATATCACCACCGATCCCACAGAAATACAACTACCATCAGAAAATACTACAAACACCTCTACGCAAATAAACTAGAAAATCTAGAAGAAATGCATAAATTTCTCGACACATACACCCTCCCAAGACCAAACCAGGAAGAAGTTGAACCTCTGAATAGACCAAAAACAGGCTCTGAAATTGTGGCAATAATCAATAGCCTACCAACCAAAAAGAGTCCAGGACCTGATGGATTCACAGCCAAATTCTACCACAGGTACAAGGAGGAGCTGGTACCATTCCTTCTGAAACTATTCCAATCAATAGAAAAAGAGGGAATCCTCCCTAACACATTTTATGAGGCCAGTATCATCCTGATACCAAAGCCTGGCAGAGACACAACAAAAAAAGAGAATTTCAGACCAATATCCTTGATGAACATTCATGCAAAAATCCTCAATAAAATACTGGCAAACACAATCCAGTAGCACATCAAAAAGCTTATCCACCATGATCAAATGGGCTTCATCCCTGAGATGCAAGGCTGGTTCAACATACGCAAATCAATAAATGTAATCCAGCATATAAACAGAACCAAAGACAAAAACCACATGATTATCTCAATAGATGCAGAAAAGGCCTTTGACAAAATTTAACAACCCTTCATGCTAAAAACTCTCAATAAATTAGGTATTGATGGAACATATCAAAATAATAAGAGCTATCTATGACAAACCCACAGCCAATATCATACTGAATGGGCAAAAACTGGAAGCATTCCCTTGGAAAACTGGCACAAGACAGGGATGCCCTCTCTCACCACTCCTATTCAACATAGTGTTGGAAGTTCTGGCCAGGGCAATCAGGCAGGAGAAGGAAATAAAGGGTATTCAGTTAGGAAAAGAGGAAGTCAAATTGTCCCTGTTTGCAGATGACATGATTGTATATCTAGAAAACCCCATTGTCTCAGCCCAAAATCTCCTTAAGCTGATTAGCAACTTCAGCAAAGTCTCAGGATACAAAATCAATGTGCAAAAATCACAAGCATTCTTGTACACCAATAACAGACAAACAGAGAGCCAAATCATGAGTGAACTCCCATTCACAATTGCTTCAAAGAGAATAAAATACCTAGGAATCCAACTTACAAGGGATGTGAAGGACCTCTTCAAGGAGAACTACAAAACATTGCTCAATGAAATAAAAGAGGATACAAACAAATCGAAGAACATTCCATGCTCATGGGTAGGAAGAATCAATATCCTGAAAATGGTCATACTGCCCAAGGTAATTTATAGATTCAATGCCATCCCCATCAAGCTACCAGTGACTTCCTTCACAGAATTGGAAAAAACTACTTTGAAGTTCATATGGAACCAAAAAAGAGCCCGCATCGCCAAGTCAATCCTAAGCCAAAAGAGCAAAGCTGGAGGCATCACGCTACCTGACTTCAAACTATACTACAAGGCTACAGTAACCAAAACAGCATGGTACTGGTACCACAACAGAGACATAGATCAATGGAACAGAACAGAGCCCTCAGAAATAATGCCGCATATCTACAACTATCTGATCTTTGACAAACCTGACAAAAACTAGAAATTGGATAAGGATTCCCTATTTAATAAATGGTGCTGGGAAAACTGGCTAGCCATATGTAGAAAGCTGAAACTGGATCCCTTCCTTACACCTTATACAAAAATTAATTCAAGATGGATTAAAGACTTACATGTTAGACCTAAAACCATAAAAACTCTAAAAGAAAACCTAGGCAATACCATTCAGGACATAGGCATGGGCAAGGACTTCATGTCTAAAACACCAAAAGCAATGGCAACGAAAGCCAAAATTGACAAATGGGATCTAATTAAACTAAAGAGCTTCTGCACAGCAAAAGAAACTACCATCACAGTGAACAGGCAACCTACAGAATGGGAGAAAATTTTTGCAACCTACTCATCTGACAAAGGGCTAATATCCAGAATCTACAATGAACTCAAACAAATTTACAAGAAAAAAACAAACAACCCCATCAAAAAGAGAGAGAAGGACATGAACAGACACTTCTCAAAAGAAGACATTTATGCAGCCAAAAAACATATGAAAAAATGCTCAACATCACTGGCCATCAGAGAAATGCAAATCAAAACCACAATGAGATACCATCTCACACCACTTAGGATGGCAATCATTAAAAAGTCAGGAAACAACAGGTGCTGGAGAGGATGTGGAGAAATAGGAACACTTTTACACTGTTGGTGGGACTGTAAACTAGTTCAACCATTGTGGAAGTCTGTGTGGCAATTCCTCAGGGATCTAGAACTAGAAATACCATTTGATCCAGCCATCCCATTACTGGGTATATACCCAAAGGACTATAAATCATGCTGCTATAAAGACACTTGCACACATATGTTTATTGCGGCACTATTCACAATAGCAAAGAGTTGGAACAAACCCAAATGTCCAACAACGACAGATTGGATTAAGAAAATGTGGCACATATACACCATGGAATACTATGCAGCCATAAAAAATGATGAGTTCATGTCCTTTGTAGGACATGGATGAAACTGGAAACCATCATTCTCAGTAAACTATCGCAAGGACAAAAAACCAAACACCGCATGTTCTCACTCATAGGTGGGAATTGAACAATGAGAACACATGGACACAGGAAGGGGAACATCACACTCCGGGGACTGTTGTGGGGTGGGGGGAGCAGGGAGGGACAGCATTAGGAGATATACCTAATGCTAAATGACGAGTTAATGGGTGCAGCACACCAGCATGGCACATGGATACATATGTAACAAAGCTGCACATTGTGCACATGTACCCTAAAACTTAAAGTATAATAATAATAATAATAATAAAAGAAAATATGGTACAAATACACAATGGAATAATATTCAGCCATAAAGAAGAATGAAATCATTTCATTTGCAACACATCGATGAAAGTGGAGGATATTATCTTAAGTGAAATAAGCCAGGCACAGAAACACCAATATTTCATGCAAAAGCAAAAAAAAAAATTGAACTCATGGAAATAGAGAGTAGAATGACGGCTATCAGATATTGGGAAGTGTAGTGCTGGAGGGTAAATAAGGAGTGGTTAGTTAATGCATTCAAAAATACAGTTAGTATTAGTAGCATAATAGGGCAAGTATAGTTAAAAATAATGTATTATGTATTTTAAATAACTAAAGGAGTGAAATTGGAATGTTCCTAACACAAAGAAATAATAAATGCTTGAGGTTATGGGTACCCTAATTACCCAGACTTGATCGTTGCACATTGTATGCCTGTATCAAGGCATCAAACATACCCCATAAATTTGCACAACTATTATGCACCCATAATTTTAAAAAATGTTTAATCATATATGTTAGGCATTCACTCTACTGTATAAATATCTACACCAATATCTAGATATCTATATTTATATGCACGTTTTTGTGTTCAACAACCTTAAGGTAGATTCTTTTCTTTCTTTCATAAAAGAAAATTGAGGTTCTGTCACAAATGTAAAAAAATAAGATACTAAGTAACTTTTCCAGGGTCACATACCCGTAGATGTTAAAACTTGGATTTAAAGTCAGGTTTGTGTGGTTCCTAAACCTATGCTTTTCAAAATAACATAACTTTTCTTCAAAATGAAGCATTTCAAAAATGTATCCATGGATCACAGAGGGAGTATGATCATGTGAAAGATCTGGGGAGGTAACAAACAGGGGTCAGGGGCTTTAATCGCTATTCTCAACTCTATTACTTAACAACCTGTATGACCTAGACAAATAAAATACACTCTACTGCACTGACATTACAATAAGCATTAATAGATATGTGTAATAGATACCTATTGCTGAGTGCATGCAATGGGTTAGACACGCATAAATACCTACAAATATTTTATTAAATCCTCACAAGACTTTTATGAAATAGACATTTTATCCATTTTGGAGATGAGAAAACTGAGTTCATATATTCTAAGTGAATTGCTCAAAGGTATCGACTTCACAGGCTTCTTTACAGGAATTTAGCATGGTGAGTCATATTAAGATACTAAAGAAATTCTAAAATTCTATAGAAAGGCAAAGAAATACTACTTTTAAATTTTTATTTTTTTTTTTACATTATTTTGTCTACACCTTATACACTCCCTATAAGATACAAGTTCTACTGATCTTACAAGAAAAAAATGTGCTACCCCATGACAAAGTCTTATTGGTTAGGCTTCTTTTTTTATTCTTTTTCTTCTTCTTATTGAAACCTCTACGTCAATATCTAAATAAGTTTTTACTTATTTCAAAAACAAAACCCTTCATTGCTTGATATCTTATTTATCAATCTGTGATGTTATTTTTTATTCAAACATTCATAAAACTGTAACTCTAAGATTATCTGTTTTTACATTGTCCACTATGAATTCACATTAAAATTCAAACATAAATTAGAATGAAATATGAGTCTTAGATATAATTATCAGAAAAACCTTATGTTAAAACATGTTTAGACTTTTTGAAGGATCATAACTTATTTTTGTTATCTAGTAGAAACTTATGAAAAATAGAGCATGCCAAATTATAAATTTGCCAAATAAAGACATACCTGACAGTTTCTCTGCAGTTCATTTTGTAGGCTCTGGTACATGTCAACATTTTTTTCCTTCAGATCAGGCAAGGTTTATAAATTGGACTTTTCTAGCTGTTATGGCCTAAATGATTCCCAAAATTTATGTGTTGAAACTTAACCCCCATTATGGTGCTGCTAAGTGGTAGAGCCTTTTGGAAAGTGACTAAGTCATGAGGGCTTCATTCTCAGGAATGAATTAGTGTCTGATAAAAAGGGCTGGAGGGAGCTGACTTTGACCCCTCTTTCCCTACTATTCCTCCCATCATGTGAGGATATAGCAAGAAGGCCCTCACCAAACCAAATGCTGGCATCTTGATCTTGAACTTCCCAGCCTCCAGAACACTAAGAAATAAATTTCTGTTCTTTACAAATTACCCAGTCTGTGGTATTTTGCTATAACTGCACAAACAAAGACACTAATCAAGTAAGAATTTCTTTCTGTAAAATCGAGGGATTCCATTAAGAGGATAATATGTACTTTGGGGGTTAAGATGGCAAGTACAAAATAATATATTCTAAGCAATTCAATTAGAAAAAGAATAAATTTTAAGATTATCAAGTAAGCCTTTCTTTTACTTTAGATCAAACCAGACTTTTAAGTTCATCTCTGCATATTGCCAAAAACAACAACAAAACATTGATAACAAACCTATAAAGTAAAAAGTATACTTGATAGAGCTTATATTAAATGAAGTCACTTGAGTTAAAAACCAATAAATTGTGCTGCAAAAACTGGATTGCCAGATGTGAAAGAATAAAACTGGATCCCATCTCTCATCATATACAAAACTTAACTCAAGATGGATTAAAGACTTAAATGTACAACCCAAAACTATTTAAATAAATACTAAGAAAAGATCTAAGGATAACTCTTACAAGCATTGGTTGGGGCAAAGAATTTATCACTAAAATATCAAAAGCATAGGCAATTTAAAAAGTAGGCAAATGAGAATTAATTAAACTAAGAACTTTCTGCACAGCCCAAGAAATAATCAACAGAGTGAATAGACAATTTGTAAAATGAGAGAAAATATTTACAAACTATTTATTTAGCAGGGGACTAATACCAAAATACATGAAAACTCAAACAACTTAAATAATCCCATTAAAAAGAGGGCAACAAAATTAGCCAGGCTTGGTGGTGGGCACCTGTAGTCCCAGCTACTCAGGAGGCTGAGGCAGGAGAATGGCATGAACCCAGGAGGTGGAGCTTGCAGTGAGCCAAGATCATGCCACTGCACTCCAGCCTGGGCAACAGAGCGAGACTCCATCTCAAAAAAAAAAAAAAAAGAGGGTAACAATGGTATGCTGTCTTCAATAGACCCATCTCACATGTAATGACACTCATAGGCTCAAAATAAAGGAATGGAGGCAAACCTACCAAGCAAATGGAAAAGAGAAAAAAGTATGGGTTTCAATTCTAATTTCAGAAAAAAACAAATTTCAAACCAACAAATATCAAAAAAGACAAAGAAGGGCATTACATAATCATAAAAGGTTCAATTCAACAAAAAGACATAACTATCCTAAATAGATATGCACTCAACATAGGACCACCCAGATTCACAAAGAAAGTTCATAGAGAACTAAAAAGACACATATACTCCCATACAATTATAGTGGAAGATTTCAACACTACACTGATAGTAATAAATCATCAGTGGAGAAAATTAACCAAGATATTCAGGACCTGAATTCAACATTGGATCAAATGAATCTGATAGACCTTTACAGAACTCTCCACCCCAAAAACAAAAGAATATACATTCCTCTGATCGCCACATGGCACATACTCTAAAACCAACCACATAATTGGACATAAAAAAATCCTTAACAAATGCAAAAGAAAAAAACCATAAAATCATACTTAACACTTTCAGCACAATAAAAATAGAACTCAAGACTACAAAAACCACACAACTACAAAAAAATTAAACAAGACGCTCTTGAATGACATTTGGGTAAAAAATAAAATTAAAGTAGAAATCAAGAAGTTCTTTGAAAGTAATGCAAACAAAGACACAACATCCCAGAATCTCTGGGACATGGTAAAGCAGTGTTAAGAAGAAAATTTATAGCAATAAATGTCCATATTAAAAAGTGAGAAATATCTCAATTTAACAACCAAACATCACAACTGAAAGAATTAGAGAATTAAGAACATATATATCAACCCCAAAGCTAGAAGAATAAAAAAAGAAAAAATCAGAGCTGAACTGAAGGAAATCGAGACACAAAAACAATTCAAAAGATCAACAAATCCAGGAGTTGGTTTTGTGAAAAAAATAATAAGATAGGCTGTTAGCTAGACTAATAAAGGAGAAAAGAGACAAGATCCAAAGAAACATAAACAGAAATGATGATGGAAATGCTACTCCTGACTCCATAGAAATAAAAACAAGCATCAAAAACTACTACGAACACCTCTATGTGCACAAACTAAGAAACCTAGAAGAGATAAATAAATTCCTGGACATATATACTCTCACAAAAATGAGCCAGGAAGAAATAGATTCCCTAAGCAGACCAATAACAGGCTCTGAAATTGAATCAGTAATAAAAAGTCTACCAGAAAGCCCAGGACCTGATGGATTTATAGCCAAATTCTACCAGATGTACAATAAGAGCTGGTACCATTCCTGCTAAAATTATTCCCAAAAAAAGGATGAGAGACTCCTCTGCAATTCATTCTATGAGGCCAGCTTCATCTTGATACCAAAACCTGGCAGAGACACAACAAAAAAAAGAAAACTTCAGACCAATATCCTTGATAAACATTAATGTAAAAATCCTCAAAAAAATATGGCAAACTGAATCCAGCAGCACAATGAAAAGCTTATTCACGACAATCAAGTAAGCTTCATCCCCAGAATGCAAGGTTGGTTCAACATACACAGATCAATAAATGTGACTCATCACATAAACAAAACTGAAGACAAAACCACATGATTATCTCAATAGACACAGAAATGGTTTTCTATAAAATTCAACACCACTTCATGTTTTAAACTCACAATTAATTAGGTTTTGAAGGAGCATACCTCAAATAATAAGAGCCATCTATAACAAAACCACAGCCAACATTATACTGAATGGGCAAAAGCTGGAAACATTTACCTTGAAATCCAGTACAAAACAAGGATGCCCTCTCTCACCACTTCTAACCAACATAGTATTGGAAGTCCTAGCCAGAGCAATCAGGCAAGAGAAAGAAATAAAAAGCATCCAAATAGGAAAAGAGGAAGTCAAACTATCCCTGTTTGCAGATAACATAATTCTATATCTAGAAAATCCCACAGTCTCATAATCTCCAAAAGCTCCTTCAGCTAATAAACAACTTCAGCAAAAATTTCAGGATGCAAAAATCAATGTACGAAATATTCCCTTTCCACCACCAACAATCAAACCAAGAGCCAATCGGAAAGGCAATCCTATTCATAATTGTCATTAAAAAAAAGATAAAATACCTAGGCATACAGCTATCCAGGCAGGTGAAAGATCTCTACAATGAGAATTACAAAACACTGCTCAAAGAAATCAGAGAAGACACAAACAAATGGAAAAACACTCCTTGCTCATGGATAAGAAGAATCAATATCATTAAAATAGGTATACTGCTCAAATCAATTTACAGATTCAATGCTCTTCTTGCCAAACTACCATTGACATTCTTCAGAGAACCAGAAAAAAAACTATTTAAAATTCATATGGAACCAAAAAAGAGCCTGAATAGCCAAGGCAATCCCAAGGAAAAAGAACAAAGCTGGAGGCATCACATTACCTGACTTCGAATCATACTACAGGGCTACAGTAATAAAAACAGCATGGTACTAGCACAAAAAATGCACATAGGTCAATGGAACAGAATAGAGAACCCAGAAATACGACCAAAGGTCACACATCTATGAGCATCTGATCTTCAACAAAGCTGACAAAAACATGCAATGAGGAAGACTTCCTATTCAATAAATGATGCTGGGATAACTGGCTAGCCATATGCAGAAGATTGAAGCTGGACTCCTTCCTCATATCAAATAAATAAATCAACTGGAGATGGATTACAGACTTAAATGTAAAATCTAAAACCATAAAAACCCTGGAAGACAACCTAGGCAATTCCATCCTAGACATAGGAACAGGCAAAGATTTCAGGACAAAGAGACAAAAAGCAATAGTAAAATTGAAAAGTGGGAGCTAATTAAACTTATGAACTTCTGCATAACAAAAGAAACTATCAACAGAGTAAACAAACAATCTATACATTGGGAAAAAGTATTTGCAAACTATGCATCTGACAAAGGTCTAATAACCAGCATATGTAAGAAACTTTAATAAATTTACAAAAAAAATGACCCCATTAGAAGGTGGGCAAAGGACATGAACAGACACTATGCAAAAGAAGACACACATGTGGCCAACAAGCGTATGAAAAAAGGCTCAATATCACTGACCATTAGAGAAATGCAAATCAAATACACAATAAGATACTCACACCAGTAAGAATGGCTATTAAAAAGTCCAAAAATAGCAGATGCTGGCAAGGTTGTGGAGAGAAGGGAACACTTCTACACTGTTTTTTGGAGCGTAAACCAGTTCAATCATTGTGGAAAGCGGTATGGTGATTCCTCAAAGAGCTAATAGCAGAACTATCATTCAACCTAGCAATCCCATTACTGGGTGTATATCCAGAGGAATATAAATTATTCTACCATAAAGACGCATGCACATGAATGTCCACTGCAGTGCTAGTCACAATAGCAAAGATATGGAATCAACCTAAATATCCATCAATGACAGATTGGATAAAGCAAATGTGGTACACATAAACCATGGAATACTATGCAGTCATAAAAAAGAATGAGAGTTTGTCTTTTGCAAGAACACAGATACAGCCAGAGGCTATTGTCCTTAGCAAACTAATGCAGGAACACAAAACCAAATACCACATGTTCTTACTTATAAGGGCACACTAAATGATAAGAACTTATGAACAAAAAGAAGGAAACAACAGACACTAGAGTCTAATTGAGGATAGAGGGTGGGAGGAGGAAGAGGAGCAGAACAGATAACTATTGGCTACTGTGCTTGATACCTGAGTGATGGAATAATCTGTACAACAAACCCCCATGACAGGAATTTACCTACACAGCAAACCTTCACATGTACTCCTGAACCTAAAAGTTAAAAGTATATATTTTTTAAAAGTGGACAAAGGACATGAATAAGACATTTCTCAAAACAAGACGTACAAATGGCTAACAGGTATAAGAAAAAATGCTCAACATCACTAATCATCAAAGAAATGCAAATTAAAACTACAAGATATCATCTTACCCCAGTAAAGATGGCTATTATTAAAAAGAGAGAAAATAACAGATGTTGGCAAGGTTGTAGAGAAAAAGGAAGACTTATACACTGTTGGTGGAAATGTAAATTTTTACAACCTCTATGGAAAACAGTATGGCGATTTCTCAAAGAACTAAAAGTAGAATTATCATTTCATCCAACAATCCCACTGCTTGGTATCAATTTATCAAAAAGATGCCTGCACTCATATGTTATCACAGCATTATTCACAATAGCAAAGTTACAGAATCAACCTACGTGTCCATCAATGGAAGACTTGAGACTGGGTAAAGAAAACGTAGTATATATACACAATGGAATATTATTCAGCCATAGAAAAAAATGAAATCATATTTTTAGCAGCAACATGGATAAAACTGAAGGTCATTATCTTAAGTGAAACAAGCCAGACATGAAAAGTTAAATATCACATGTTATCACTCATAAGTGGGTGCTAAAAAACCACGAGCACATAGACATAGAGGGTAGAATGATAGACAATAGAGACTCAGATGGGGGCAGGGGGGTGGGAGGGTGAATGATGAGAAATTACTTAATAAGTATAATTAATGACATTTAGTGGATAGATACTTGAAAGCCCTGACTTGACCACTGCATAATCTATGCATGTAACAACATTGCACTGGCACCCCATAAATTTATACAAACTTTAAAAATTAAGTAACAACAATGTCATATGTTTTAGAAATAGAAGCTTGGGGGGCTTGATAAATAATTTTCTCCATTAAGTTAGATATATAAAACTTACATTTTTGGCCAGGCAACGTGGCTTACGCCTGTAATCCCAGCACTTTGGGAGGCCGAGGTGGGTGGATCACAAAGTCAGGAGTTCAAGACCAGCCTGACCAATATGGTGAAACGCCATCTCTACTAAAAATACAAAAATCAGCCAGGCATAGTGGGAGGCGTCTGTAATCCCAGCTACTCGGAGGCTGAGGCAGGAGAATCGCTTGAACCCAGAAGGTGGAGGTTACAGTGAGCCAAGATTGCACCACTGAACTCCAGCCTCGCTGACAGAGTGAGACTCCATCTCAAAAAAACAAACAAACAAACAAAAACTTACATTTTTAACAAGCATGTATACAAAGCTTCACTGTAAAAGACTATCTAAAAAATAAAACTTCTCAGAACTATACATTTCTCAGAAAAATGGGGTCCAGCTGGAGCTGGGCAAATTAGATGGGATTTTACCTCCACCTCAGGTACAATTATTGCTACAATTCTGCACTAAAAAGTGGGATAATTGAAATACTTTAAAAACTAAGATATCATTGATGATAATGTAATCCTAAGGTTAGGAGAAAAGGCTGCCCAAAGTCTCATGTCTCTCCTCTCCTCATCTATTTTTTAACATCTTTTTGTCAAAAAAGTTTCCTCATAAACGGTCATAAGGCTTATATGCAGGCTTCTTTCTACAATATTAATAATAAACCCATTTCATTTCATTGCTGAATTTCTTTAAAGAGTTTAAATAATTTTGGAAACATCGTGAAATAACCAGGCAGAGGCATTCTCTTAATTTACAAAATGAGATCACTTTTTCCAAAATTTCTATCTTTTTTTTTAATAGTCTCAGATAATTCACAAAATAGTCATCTATACTATTAAGGACCTTTGTGTGAGATTTTAATTAAGATTTAAGCTAATATTGTAGCTAATCCACTCTGCACACACAGTTAGTGTCAGATTCTCCAATGATTTGACATATATATTTTACTTCCATTAGTGTAAAAATAGCAAACATCTTAAAGGATACAAAAATTGGAGGAAATTAAAGCAATGTGAAGAATAAAAAATCTTAACCTCTTCTAAATTTACCATTTTAATGCAGTCCAAGTTAAAGTCAAAGATGATTTAAGTTACAGAATCTATAAATATTTTAAAACAAAGAATTTTCAAACATATAAATACCCCTTTAATAAAGAAAAATTATAATAACACCATAAAACAAATTAAACTTTATCTGAAAAAAATAATAAAAACTAACATTTGGAAAAGATAAATGAATTGTGGTCAATATTAAGGCAAGAATGTGGTTGTTGTGGTAATAAACGAGATATGTAAAAACAACATGAAGCTATTAACAATTAAAGGGAGTACTCTGTATAAAATTAGGTCATTATGCCAATCAGTCCAGTATTAATTAGAACGCCACTTCTAGTGGTTACTCGGAGAATGATCTGATGCAAGAGATAAGGAAGACCAAATGGCTCAAGACCTAAAAACTGAAACCTCAAATGGTTTAAGTTTAGTGAGGAATAAATCTCAGCGATTATATTCAACAAACACTTTAGATGAATGAGGTGACCAGGACTAAGACTTGTTTAGAAAACTTGCCATTCATGAAGCTACACATTCCTTTACAGTGGGTGCATTTATGAGAAATAGTGGGAGGATGAAAAAGTTTAGTAATAAATTCCCACTTGTAAAGAGTATAGAAATTTTCTGTCATCAATTTGAAGACTACAACTCATTTACAAGTAAGAACATTTTACAAATTTGTATGACATAAATGGCATAGGTGATAAATAATATCCAATTTTCAAATATTTATTTATGAGAGTTTCATTCAGCTACAAAATGATATCTAATCATTTATCTCACACTAAAACAAATTTCTTTCTTCTCTACATATTTCATAAATTGGATGCTTTGTCTAAAATAATTTTGCTCAAATAATTGCACCCGTATACATTGTAATTTATACTTAACTCATAGAATGAGTTTGGTCACAAAGAGAGAGAAGAGTTAAAAGGGGAACACAAAATACATTAGATCAAATCATTTAATTTTTTTCACTCAGTTTTTTAAGTTTTCTATGGTACAAGCATATTGACTTATGAAATATGTATTTATATTTCTAAATTGCTTAACAAATGTATTAATAAATGTTGTAATAAAAGATCAAGTTTTGGAAATGTATACTTTTTTGTACCAATCTCAGAAAAAGTTTAGGAGATTCTAGTTGATGTTAGGTATTATAATACATGCACAATATCTTAAGCAAAGCATCTGGGTTGGTATCTAAGTTGTCAATGAGAAGGGGGCTGCATAATGTTGGGTAAGTACAGTAGTACCCACTTATCTGCAGGGGATACATTTCAAGTCCCTCAGTGGATGCCTAAAACCACAGATAATACCAAACCCTACATATACTATGTTTTTCCCTATACATAAATAATTATAATAAAGTTTAATTTATAAATTAGGCACAGTAAGAGATTAACAAAAAAAAAAGAACAATTTTTAACAATATGCTGTAATAAGTCATGTGAACATGGTCTCTCCCTCTCTCTTTCAAAATAGCTTCATATTTTCAGATCATGGTTGACCAGGTAAAGTGAAACCATGGATAACGGGAGACTATTGAATGTGAGAAGAATTTATGGAGGACTTTAAATCAAGTCAGAAAAAATGAATCAGTTCTTTCCATGCAAACTGAATGAAGGTAACCATAAGATCTTTTAAACTTCATCAGACATGTTTGTGATGAAATTAGTGCTGAAAATCAATTGCTCTGATGATGGAATGCAGATGCCATTGGAAAAAGTAAAAAGTTGGAGTTGAAGAAGTCAACTACGCTCTATGCTGTCCTATACATTAGCCTCTAGTCACATATAGCTACTGAGGACTGGAAATGCGGTTATTCTCACTTGAGATGTGCTGTAAGTGTTAAATACAAGCTAGATTTCAAACATTAGAACCAAAAAAAGTAAAATATCAATACTTTCATTTTTGAAAGTATTTTTAAATGCTAATACATTTGATAAATTGGTATAAATAAAATATATTAAAATTAATTTTGCCTTTTTAAGTGTCTATTAGACAATTTAAAATTATATATGTTGTTTATATTACATTTCTAATAAACAGCTAGAAGTTTATTGCAAAGTTGCATCAGTGAAATGAAAAAATTGTGAACTAACATAGTAACTGTAAAAACAAAGCAAAATAGAAAAATATGCTACAAAAGAAGAAATTTAATAGTTGCAACATATAAGAAGACAGAAAATAACTTCAAGGATTTTACATTCTGTGATTAGTTTTACAACTGGCAGAAAGAAGTTCATGGGTAGAAAATTGTTGAGAAGAAAATATTAGAATATTTCATTTTAGACATGCTGAGTCTAAGATGGTAGTAGAATATGCAAAAGGAAAGAAGACAAATACAAAAGATAAAGGCACTGAATATAGCAAAAAGGATGTCATACATATGCTGAGTAAATAATTTTGGTAAAATTATGAGGACAAAAGCAGGATTGTAAAGGGCAAGGAATAAAAAGTAAAAAAAAAATCAAAGCAATGGAGTACAGACTACTCTTTTTTTTAAAAGACTGTCAGGTAATGAAAAATGAGAAACATAGGGTATATACCCAGTAACAAGATTGCTGGGTCAAGTGGTATTTCTGCCTCTAGGTCCTTTAGGAACCACCACACTTTCTTCCACAATGGTTGAACTAATTTACACTCCCACCAACAGTATAGAAATGTTCTTTTTTCTCAATCTTGCCAGCATTTGTTGTTTTTTGACATTTTAATAACAGTCATTCTGACTGCTGTCAAATGACATCTCATAGTTCTGATTTGCATTTCTCTAATTATCAGTGATGTTGAGATTTTTTCATATGCTTGTTGGCCACATGTATGTCTTCTATTGAGAGGTGTCTGTTCATGTCATTTGCCCATTTTTTAAGGAGTTGTTTGGGGGTTTTTTTCTCGTAAACTTCTTTAAGTTCCTTATAGACTCTGGATATTAGACCTATGTCAGATGGATAGACTGCAAAAATTTTCTCTCATGCTGTTGGTTGTCTGTTCACTCTAATGATAGCTTCTTCTGCTGTGCTGAAGCTTTTTAGTTTAATCACATCCCATTTGTCAATTTTTGCTTTTGTTGCTATTGTTTTTGGCATTTTCATCATGAAATCTTTGCCCGTGCCTATGCCCTGTATGGTACTGCCTAGAGTTTCTTCAAGGGTTTTTATAGTTCTGGGTTTTACATTTAAGCCTTTACTCCATCTTGAGTTATTTTTTGTATATGGTGTAAGGAGAAGAGTTTCTGTGTGTCAGGCACCCAAGTCCTTCAAACTCTGTAACAGAAGTAGGAACAACCATAGAGAAATAAATGGTCACTTCAGCAATGCTTCAAACAAGTGGAATGAATAAAGACCACAAACAGTCCCCTAGCCTTTTAGGGGAAGTACAGGCAGGTAGGGTGGCTGAAGCAAAGAATAAGAGCATAGTGAGAGCTCTGGATTGAGAAGCAGGCAGGAATCAGACCAGGGAGTGACTCAGCCACAGTGAAAACTAGTTTGAACTTCATCCTCAGAATCAAGGGGAGCCATTAAAGAGTTTTAGCCAAATAATGACATGATCATACCTGCACATTTTTAGTGACTTTGCCAGTAGACTGCAGGATAGACTGGAGGAGACAGAAAGCAGAAATACTAGTTAAACTATTGCAATCAGCCTCAAGAAAGATAATAAAGAACTTAATTTGCCTTTGAAGGAGTTTCCCCATCAGAGCTTCATCAGCTTGCAGTGGCTCTATTGGCTCAATTGTGGCCACTCCCTTATTCTCCA
This sequence comes from Hylobates moloch, assembly GCF_009828535.3. Taxonomy (NCBI): domain Eukaryota; kingdom Metazoa; phylum Chordata; class Mammalia; order Primates; family Hylobatidae; genus Hylobates; species Hylobates moloch. Next base: position 50,944,535 of record NW_026652281.1, read on the forward strand.
TGAGTCAAAAGGCTGCAAAAAAAAAAAAAAAAAAAAAAAACAAAGAAAAGAAAAGAAAAAGTTTTGAATATGTAAAGAAACTGAACCACGGAGTGACCCCGTGCCATACCAAATTAGCCTCTATGAGACAGATTCTTAAACTTCTTTGGAGAATCTGATGAAACAAGAATGCACAGACATAAGTCATTTTGAAAATAGTTTTAGGTAGACCCATAAGCCTACTTATGCCTTCAATTTAATCCAATAACTATATATTAAATTCTGTATGACTGTAACTTATAGCATAGGATGGGAAAGGGTTAATGAAAAATGAATAGGAGATTGGACAGATACTTGTAATGAATGCTAAGGAGTTTGGACTTTGGCCTAAGTAAAGTGAGAGGCACTAAAGCATTTTAAGGAGAAGAATAACATGGTCAGATTTTCATTTTACAATATAGCAAATTGATTGGAACTGGGAAACCTAGAGACAGATAATCAATTAGAATATTTTTTTCCATAAACCAAGACAGAGATGACAGCTGTCTAGCCTAAGTTCATGGCAATGAAGATAAAGGAATATGTCCATTCTAGAAATGTTTAGGAGGTTGAATTAGCAAGACTTTGTCACTAATGGGAAGTAAAGTCAAAGAAGTGGAAGATGATAGCCAGATGTCTGATTTGGCGAGAGGAATGAATGCCTTCAGCAAAACAGGAAGTGGAGGAGTGGAGCAGGTTGGGAGTTAAGGAAAGAAGGTTGAACTCCATTATGATTATGTTGGGTTTTTAATGCCTAAGAAACATCAAAAGGAAAGATCTCTCAGGCAACCCAGCATTGGAGTCAAATGTTTATGAGAGTTCTGGATTGAAGAAAACTAGAAACTATTTTGACTAAGCATGGAGATGGTAACTGAGGCCACTGGAGTGAGTGAGATCACCCAGAAGAGTGGGTAGAGCTGCAAGAGAAAGAAGCCTAAGAAGGAACATTTAAGGATGGGCAGAAGAAAGGGAAAAGGAAACAAAGAATAAGCAACTAGATAGAAAGAAAACCAACCCAATGTGTTACCAAGAAAATGAAGTATTTGGGGCAGGACACAGTGGCTCACATCTATAATCTCAGCACTTTGCGGGGGGCAAGGCAGGCAGATCACGAGGTCAGGAGATTGAGACCATCCTGGCTAACATGGTGAAACCCCATCTCTACTAAAAACACAAAAAATTAGCCGGGCGTGGTGGTGGGCGCCTGTAGTCCCAGCTACTCTGGAGGCTGAAGCAGGAGAATGGCGTGAACCCAGGAGGCGGAGCTTGCAGTGGGCCGAGATCGCGCCACTACACTCCAGCCTGGGCGACAGAGTGAGACTCTGTCTCAAAAAAGGAAAGAAAAGAAAATGAAATATTTTGAAAAGAGGGAAGTAGTCCCAGTGTCAAATTCTGCTAAATAGAGATTGAAAATGTCCATCGAACTTTAATTACAGATATATTAGATATATGAGGTTTTCCTACAGTTCACTGATATACTACTTTTTTTTTAATTCTCTCTTCTCTCTGTTTCTGTTTTAATCATTTCAATTGCTATGGCTTCAAGTTCACTAACCTTTTCTTCTGAAATGCCTAACCCATTGTTAATCTTATCTGTGATAGGTTATTTTATGTGTCAACTTTAGGCTATGCCCAGTTGCTTGGTCAGACAGCACCTTGAATGCTCCTGTGAAGGCACTTTTTAGATGTGTTAACATTTAAATCGGCAGACATTGAGTAAAGCAGATTATATTCCATAACATGGGTGGGCCTCATCCAATCTGCTGAAAGCAGTAAGAGAAAAGACTGAGGTCCTCCGTGGAGAAAGGAATTCTATCTACAGGCTGACTTTGTACTCAAGACTGCAACACTAACTCCTGCTAGAATTTCTAGCCTACTGGTCTGCCCTGCAAATTCCAGACTTGCTAGTCCCCACAATTGCATGAACCAATTCCTTAAAATAAATATCTCCCTCCCCTCTATGTGTTTGTGTATGCCTTTCATCTATATGTGTGTATATACACACACGGGGGGAAGAGATTTATTTTATGGAATTGGTATACATACACACACACACATAAATGTACACCACATCTATGCATCCTATATATACACGCATATTACATACATACATTTCTGTGTGTGTGTGTGTGTGTGTGTGTGTGTGTGTGTGTGTGTGTGTATATATATCCTATTGATGTTTTTCTGAAGAATCCTGACTCGTACACTATCCATTGTATTTTTCATCTCAGACACTGTTGCTTTCATCTCTGAGAATTTCCATTCAGGTATTTTCTATACCTTTCATCTATGTAACTTTTTGAACATATAAAATACAGTTATAATCATCGTTTTAATGTCCTTGTCTGGTAGTTATAACATCTATATCAGTTCTGGATTTGTTTAATTGACCTTCTTTTAGGTCTTTTTTACCTGCTGCTTTGCATGCCTTATAATCTTTTTTTAAATTAATACATAATATTTGCACATATTTATGGGGCACATGTGATATTTTGTTACATGCATAGAATGTGTAAAAATCAAGTCAGGGTATTTAGGATATCCATCACCTCAAGTACTTATCATTTCTATGTGTTGGGAACATTTCAAGTCCTCTCATCTAGCTATTTTGAAATATACAATGCATTGTTGTTAACTATAGTCACCCATTCCGCTATCAAACATTATAACTTATACCTTCTATCTAAGTGCTGTCCAGAGAACAAAGTCAGAGCCCAATACAAGTCTCCCACATTTAGTCTTGAGACCTGAGTGTTGGCCCCCTAAAATCTTCCAGAAATGAATCTAGTTGGCTGAAACCACCTTATACCACAATCAAACCCTCAAAGTCATCAAATAGAATAAAAGAAAAAAAAACCCACCCAAAGGTCCCCAGCCTCAAAGATTGAAGGAATATAAGCCCATAACGATGAGAAAGAACCAGTGCAACAAGACTGACAAATAAAAAAGCCAGAGTGCCCTCTTTCCTCCAAACAACCACATCACCTCTCCAGTTCTGAACCAGGCTGAGATGGCTGAAATGAAAAAAACAGAATTCAGAATATGTATAGGAACAAAGATCATTGAGCTACAGGTATATGTTGAAACCTAATCTCCTGGTTCTGAACCAGGCTGAGATGGCTGAAATGAAAAAAACAGAATTCAGAATATGTACAGGAACAAAGATCATTGAGCTACAGGTATATGTTGAAACCTAATCCAAGGAAGCTAAGAATCATGACAAAACAATGCAGGAGCTGACATACAAAAAATAGCCAGGATAGAAAAGCATGTAACTGACCTGATAGAGGTGAAAAGCGTGCTACATAAATACTTATGATTACATTATACTTGTGATTGCACTGCATAATATAATCACATTTCATAATGTAATCACACATATTTCACAATGTAATCACAAGTATTAATAGCAGAATAAACCAAATGGAGGAAAAGACCAAGAATAGACCAAATGGAGGAAAGAATCTCAGAGTTTGAAGACTGGCTTTTTGAAATAAGACCGTCAGACAAAACAGAGGAAAAAAATGAAAAGGAATGAACAAAACCTCTGAGAAATATGGGATTATATAAAGAGACCAAATCTATGACTCACTGGTGTCCCTGAAAGAGATGGGGAAAATGGAACCAACTTAGAAAACATATTTCATGATATCATCCATGAGAACTTCACCAACCTAGCTAGAGAGTCCAGCATTCAAATTCAGGAAATACAGAAAATCTTAGTAAGATACTTCACAAGAAGTTCATCCCCAAGACACACAATCACCAGATTCTCCAAGATCGAAATGAAAGAAAAAATATTAAAGGCAGCTAGAAACAAATGTTAAAGGCAGCCAGATTCATAAGGCAAGTCAAGTCTCTGACTTTTCTCTCTAGCTGCATTTAACATTTTTCTTTTTCCTATAAAGGGAAGTCTATCAGACTAACAGCAAGACTTCTCAGCAGAAATCCTACAAGCCAGAAGAGATTGGGGTCAATATTCAACATTCCTAAAGAAAGGAAATTTCAACCCAGAATTTTATATCCAGCCAAACTAAGCTTCATAAGCAAAGGAGAAATAATATTCTTTTTAGACTAGCAAATGCTGAGGGAATTCATTACCAACAGACCTTCCCTATAAGAGCTCCTGAAGGAAGCACTAAATATGAAAAGGAACGACTATCCACTACAAAACACACTGAAGTACACACAGCAGTGACATTATAAAGTGACCACATAAACAAGCCTACAAAATAACCATCTAACATCATGATAACAGGATCAAATCCACACATATCAGTACTAACATTGAATGTTAATAGGCTAAATGCCCCAATTAAAAGACACAGAGTGGCAAGCTGGATAAAGAACCAAGACTCCTTGGTATGCTGTCTTCCAGATACCCATCTCACATGCAATGACACACACAGGGATGGAGGAAAATCTACCAAGAAAATGGAAAACAGAAAAAAGCAGGGGTTGCAATCCTAGTTTCAGACAAAACAGATGTTAAACCAATAAAGATCAAAAAAGACAAAAAAGGGCATTACATAATGATAAAGGGTTAAATTCAACAAGACCTAATTATCCTAAATATATATGCATCCAACACAGAAGCACCCAGATTCATAATCAAGTTCTTAGCTTTAAAGAGACTTAGACTCCCACACAATAATAGTGACAGACTTAAACACCTCACTGACAGTCTTACACAAATCACTGAGACAGATAAGTAATAAAGATATTCAGGACCTGAATTCAGCCCTGAATCAAATGGACCTGACAGATACCTACAGAACTCTCTACCCAAAAGCAACAGAATATAGATTCTTCTCACTGCCACATGGCACATACTCTAAAATCGATCACATAACCAAATGCAAAACATTGCTCAGCAAATGCAAAAGAACTGAAATCATAACAGCAACTCTCTCAGACCATAACACAATCAAATTAGAAACCAAGACTAAGAAATTGACTCAAAACCATACAGTTACATTAAAATTTAATAACCTGCTCCTGGATTACTTTTGGGTAAATAATGAAATTAAGACAGAAATCAAGAAGTTATTTGAAATGAATGAGAACAAAGATACAACATACCAAAATCTCTAGACACAGCTAAGGCAGTGTTAAGAGGGAAATTTATAGCACTAAATGCCCACATCAAAATGTTAGAAATATCTCAATTTAACAACCTAGTATCACAACTAAAAGAACTAGCAAGCCAAGAGAAAACAAAATCGAAAGGTAGCAGAAGGCAATAAATAATCAAAGTCAGAGCTGAACTGAAGGAGACTGAGATACAAAAAAATCATTCAAAAGATCAATGAATCCAGGAGTTGGGTTTTTAAAAAAAATTAAAAAAATAGACCACCAGCTAGACTAATAAAGAAGAAACAAGATAAGATTCAAATAAACACAATTAGACAAAGGGGATATTACCACCGAACCCACAGAAATAAAAATAATCATCAGAGAATATTATGAACACCTCTATGCATATAAAATAGAAAATCAAAAGAAATTGTTAAATTACTGGACACATACACCTTCCCAAGACTGAACCAGTAAGAAACTGAATCCCTGAACAAACCAATAACCAGCTCTAAAGTTGAGTCAGTAATAAACAATCTACCAACCAAAAAAGCTCAAGACCACACAGATTCACAGCTGAATTCTCCCAGATGTACAAAGAAGAGCTGGTACCATTCCTGCTGAAACCATTCCAAAAGATTAAAGAATGGGGACTCCTCCCTAACTCATTCTATGAGGCCAACATCATCCTAATACCAAAACCCAGGAGAGACACAGCAAAAGAAGAAAACCTCAGGCCAATATTCTTGATGAACACTGATGCAAAAATCCTCAAGATAAAACTGGAAATTTAAATCCTGCAGCACAACAAAAGGTTTATCCACCCTGATCAAGTAGGGTATATCCCTGGGATGCAAGACTGGTTCAGCATATGCAAATCAATAAGCACGACTCATCACAAAAAAGACCTAAAGACAAAAACCACATGATTATCTCAATAGATGCAGAAAAGGCTTTAAAAAAATTCAGCATTGCTCATGTTAAAAACTCTCAATGAACTAGGTATTGAATGAACATACCTCAAAATAATAAGAGCCATCTATGACAAACCCACAGACAACATTTTACTGAATGGGCAAAAACTGGAAGTATTCCTCTTGAAAACTGGCACAATACAAGGATGCTGTCTCTCACAGCTCCTATTCAACATGGTATTGGAAGTCCTAGCCAGAAAAATCAGGCAAGAGAAAGGCCATCCAAATAGGAAGAGAAGAAGTCAAACTATCTCTATTTGCAGATAACATGATTCTCTGTATAGAAAACCAAATTAGTCTCTACCCAAAACCTCCTTAAGCTGACAAACCACTTAAGCAAAGTCATAGGATACAAAACCAATGTACAAAAATAACTAGCACTCCTATACACCAACAACCACAAAACCAACAGCCAAATCAGGAACACAATCCCATTCACAACTGCCACACACACACACACACACACCTAGGAATACAGCTAACCAGGGAAGTGAAAGATCTCTACAATGAGAACTACAATACACTGTTCAAAGAAATCAGAGATGACACAAACAAATGGAAAAAATTCCATTCTCATGGATAGGAAGAATCAATATTGTTAAAATGGTTATTCTACCCAAAGCAATTTATAGAGTCAATGTTATTCCTATTAATCTACCATTGAGATTCTTCACAGAACTAGAAAAAAACTATTTTAAAATTCATATGGAACCAAGAAAGAGCCTGAATACCCAAAGCAATTCTAAGCAAAAAAAAAACAAGCCTGGAGGCATCACATTACCTGACTTCAAACTATACTACAGGGCTACAGTAACCAAAATACCATGGTTCTGGTACAAAATCAGACACATAAACCAATGGAAAAGAATAGAGGATCCAGAAATAAGGCTGCACACCTACAACTATCTGACCTTCGACATAGCTGACAAAAACAAGCAATGGGGAAAAGACTCCCTATTCAATAAATGATGCTGGGATAACTGGCTAGCCATATGCAGAAGACTGAAATTAACTCCTTCAAACACCATATACAAAAATCAAATGAAGATGAATTAAAGATTTCTGTTTAAAACCTAAAACTATAAAAACCCTGGAAGACAACCTAGACAATACCATTCTGAACATAGGCATAGACAAAGATTTCATGTCGAAGACCCAAAAGCATTGAAACAAAAACAAAAATTGACAAATAGGATCTATTTAAACTAAAGAGCTTCTGCACAACAAAAGAAACTATCAACAGAGTGAGCACATGACCTATAAAATGGGAGAAAATTTTTGCAAACTGTGCATCTGACAAAAGTCTAATATCTAGAATCTATAAAAAACTTAAACAACCCCATTAGAAAGTGGGCAAAGGATATGAATAGTGTGACACTTTGCAAAAGAAGACATACATGTGGCCTACAAGCATATGAAAAAAAGCTCAACATCACCCAGCATTAGAAAAATGCAAATGAAAACCACAACAGAATACCATTTCACACCAGTCAGAGTCAGAATGGCTATTATTAAAAAGTAAAAAAAATAACAGATGCTGGCAAAGTTGGGAAGAAAAAGGAATGCTTATACACTGTTTGTGGGAGTGTAAGTTAGTTTAGCCATTGTGGAAGACAGTGTGGAATTCCTTGAAGATCTAAAAACAGAACTACCATTCAACCCAGCAATCCCATTACTGAATATATACCCAAAAGAATATAAATCATTATATCATAACAACACATGCATGCATATATGTTCATTGCAGCACTATTCACAATAGCAAAGACATGGAATTAACCTAAATATCCATCAATGATAGACTGGATAAAGAAAATGTGGTCCATATACACCATGGAATACTAGGCAGCCGTAAAAAAGAACAAGATCATGTCCTTTGCAGGGACTTGGATGCAGCTGGAGGCCGTTATCCTTAGCAAACTTACACAGGAACAGAAAACCAAACGCTACATGCTCTCACTTATAAGTAGGAGCTAAATGATGAGAACACATGGACACATAGAGAGGAACAGCACACACTGAGGCCTACCAGAGGGTGGAGGGTGGGAGGATCAAGAAAAATAACTAATGGGTACTGGGATTAATACCTGGGTGATGAAATAATCTGTACAATAAACCCCCATGACACAAGCTTACCTATATAACAAACCTGCACACATACTCTTGAACTTAAAATAAAACTTAAATTTAAAAAAAGAGAAGGAGGGAGGGAAGGGAGAAAAATGAAAGGAAAGAAGGAAAATAAGACAAAAGGAGGAAATAAATAAATATAGCACGTTCAAATTCTTAAAAATAATTATGTATATAAGTAACATTATATGATTAGAGATTTATGAATAATAAATATTTTAAAACATTTTCCTCTAATTCAGAATGACTTTTTGACCATCTAGCACTTGATTCTCTCAGACAAGCACTTAGCTTTGGGTTAAGAGTTTTTCACTGCAACCAGAGCTGGAATACCAGATAGGCACTTGCAATGGATTTTGCAGTTAAGCTCATGAAAGGGGGTCAAAGGCAATATTCACAATGAGAGTGGCAAACAAGGATGGATGAGGAGTGTAACAAACAACAAACATAGCCTAAGCACACAGCCAAATTGACACAGTGAACTGGTCAAAAGCTAACGTGGAAACAAAACCCAAATCTGGGCTCACAGGCAGCATGAGGGCTCAGTCAGGCATGAAGGAAGCGTGGGCTAAGGACTTGTAGGAATATGGGCAGACCTGGGCTTCCTTCCTCCCTTTGTAAGAAAAAATGATCTTTCCCCTGGCCGTGGACAAGTTCCACTTGAATGGCAGGCATGGGTTACTTGGATATTGTGAGCCTAGGATCTAGTTGCTGGTCAACCTCCTTTAGACAGATAATTCAAATCCTCTACATTTAATCATTAATGTTATGTTTATTCATATCTTAATGTCAAGAGAAAAAATTCAAAACTATTAAAATGCTGAGTAGCTCTCCAAATTCCCAGTATGAGTCAAAGTTGAACCAGAGCATAAGATCTATTTCCTCACTCTTAGCATCATTACATCTGCCTGTTACGCTACTTCTCATCAAAATAATTTAAAGTTATTCTTTTTCCCCTAATGCTATGCCCCAGTGATGCCACATAAATCTCAAAGTAATATTAGAGTTATATTTATTTTCAGAACATAAAGGCAATCTCTAGTTGATAGGGAATAGAAAAACTATTAAATGAAGAATTTTTTTTAAAAAAACCCTTATTTTAAAGAAATAGTCCTACATATTACTTTATATCAGAACAATGTATGTATTTTTAAAATGTGAGCTCTTAGGAACAATATCTGGCTCCCTGAGTAGACACAAATATGTATATAAGTAACAGCATAAAGGTTAACACTGTAGGCTTTAAAGTCAAACACACAAATATTTTAATCACAACTCCGACAAACCATGTGATCTTGGGCTAGTGATGACTTCTTACATCGTAGTTTCCTCATCCATAAAGTAGGGATAATAACAGTAATCCTCTCAGAGAGCTGTTCTGAGGATTAAACAAAAAATGCACTAAAGGCTTAGCACAATTCTTAGCACAGAGTTAGTGCTCTATTAATGTGTGCTAATAATAATAATAATAATAATAACAGTTCTCAGATTTATGGCAGGAAGCTCACCAGAGGGAGCCTAAGACTCCCCCCTGGGCTCTTGGGTTATACCAGTATCCATGACATGAAACTTACATCATATTTGAAAGTATGTCAGGGAGGATGGCGTGCCTCCCAGTGTTTTCAGGAGCACTAGTGTTACACCACACACACATACAGCTCTGAAAATCTAAGTAGATTTCAAAGTTGCTTAAATAGCTTTCTTGTCCAAGAGTCATGCAGGTCGCCAACTGGCAATGGAGTGATTTTCCACTCAAATTTGGCAGCAGCAGGATTTAAACTGAAAACTGGGAGGAGGGCAAAGGAAGTAATATGCTTCCTTCCTCAGAGTAGTTTTAGACTCTTTGGCACCACAGAGAAAAATTGTAAAGAGAGAAATTTTGTGTGAGGACTACAGTATTTTTTTTATCAAAAATAAATTGAAAAGAAATTGCTAGCCACCATTGTAAAAATGTCCTTTCTACCATTTATTTTCATATTCTGTGAACTCTTTTTTAAAAGATGTCAGAATTTCATTTGGACGCTCTAATTCAATAACCATCTGCTTAAGAAAACTTTTATCTAATATAAATTCCTCCTGTTAGGGTCTGTAACAATTTCTTTATATTTATTTGTAAAAATAGAGTACTATTATTTGGGCCATAGGGGGAATGTACTTATAGTTGAGTGATTCCTACTGATATATTTAGAACAAAGATGTCATAATACCAGCAAAAACAAACAAATTCATTAGTTATGACAGAGAGTCAATAGCTAGTAAGCATATTCTGTAATATTCCCCTGTGTAATTTTTAGCAGTTAGTGCTCCTCAAAAAAAAAGTCTGTAAGAAAACTTATTTGGTTTCTAATGATGACATTCATTTACCATAAGATACCTTAGCTCAGAGATGAGTAGTTTTATAATTTTTGGCATTATCTGACTGTGAAAGACAGAATATGCCTCCCCCAAGAACGTTCACATCATAATCCCCAAAAGCTGTGAATATGTTACTGAACAAGACAAAAGGAACTTTGCAGTTGTACTTAAGATGGTGAAATTATTTTGGGTTGAGTAGGTTTAGTATAATCACAAGGGTCTTTATAAGAGTGAGGCAGACAGCTCAGTGTCAGAGAGAGGAGAGATAATGACAGAAGCAGAGGTTGGTGTGATGCAAGGAACTAACTGAGATGCCATGGAATGAAGGTGACCTCTAGAAGCTGAAAAGGCAAGAAATAGATTCTTCCTCAGAGCTTCTAGAAGCAATGCAGCCCTGCTGACGCCTTGATTGTAGGACTTCTGACCTTCAATACTTTTAAGATAATAATTTTGTGGGTTTTAAGCCAATGTGATATAATAAGAAAGATTTATTCTCTGCCCCCTCCAGGCCTGACACAGAACTCCTAAACCCCTTTGAAGTTCCTGTGTGATCGAATAATCTTTTGTTCTAATGAGGAGACTCTTGGTGGGCACCTGGATAGCTCAGGATAGGGGCTGGTTGGTAAAGAAACTAACTGTGTGATTAGAGGGTTAGAACTTTGAGCCCCACCCCCTGAGCTCAGGGGAGAGGAGAGGGTCAAGGTGATCGATCACCCATGGCCAAGGTGTAATTAATTGTGCCTATATAATGAAGCCTCCATGAAAACCCCAAAAGATAGGGCGTGAAGAGCTTCCCGGTTACTGAAAACATAGAGGTGCTGGGAGGGTGGAGCACCAACAGAGGGCACAGAAGTTCCTATTCCCTTTCCACAAACCTTCCCTATACCTTGCCCTTCCACATACTTTGTCTATTCCATCTGGCTATTCATCTGTATCTTTTGTAATATCTTTTATAATATAATGGGTAGATGTAAGTAAAGTGTTTCCCTGAGTTCCAAAAGCCACTCTAGCAAATTAATTGAACCTGGGAGGGATTGTGAGGAAGCTGATTTATAGCCAGTGGTCCAGAAGCATAAGTGACAACCTAGGACTTGAGATTGGCAACTAAAGTTGGGGGCAGTCTTGTGAGACTGAGCCCTTAACATGTAGTATCTGATCCTACCTCCAGGTAGATGGTGTTGGAATTGAATTAAATGAATTATAAGACACCTGTTGGTGTCCTGGAGAATTGCTTGGTATATGGGGAAAATTTCTCACATATCTAGAGTTAGAAGTGTTATGGTGCGTGAATAGAATAAAAGTTTATTTTCTGTAGCCTCCAAATTTGTGGTAATTTTTTCATGCTATTGAAACTAATACAGAAACTATGAACTAAATATGTTACTTATTGACTCATGAATATCTATCTAAGTATCAAAAGTAAAAAAAAAGTATAAAAGTTTTAGAAATAATCCTCATTTGAAAACACATCCCTGTATTTTAAATAAACCATAAAATGAGCCCCAGGAATATTTAGATACTTGTAATATAACAATTTTCAAAGTGTGCTTTTTAGTACCCTGGTGTGAATAGGGTGTGAATAAGTATTAAGCATGGGTGTGAATAGGTATTAAGCATGAAAAATTCTAAGATGAAATAATATTGAACTGTACTAATTGTGGGATAATCGAAATAATTTTTGAATTAGCTCAGGAATCTAGATTTACAAAGAAACTTTCTGAGATATCCAAAGGATCCCCATATGAAATTAATTCCACTACAAAGGGAAGGCAGAAGATAAAGGCATAGTGTAGAATAAAGGTACTAAAAACATTTCTAAATGTCTTTATATATAGTATGTATATATACTATGTACATATACATACAGCAAAGTATGGAAGTGTCATCCCAGCCTTAGAAAGCCTTGCTTATCAGCCCTCATCACAATTTCACACTCCTCAGCCCATGCCCATGTGGGCATCTCTGTAGATCCTACTCATAAAGCATATAAGGCTGTCTCTCAGCAGACTCTCAAATGACATAGCTCATCTTTAGTGTCTCTGCCACCTGCCACTGATCCCAACCATGAGATATTGCCTAGGCTTTTATTTGGAGAAATGACAGAAGGAATACCCACCAAAGTGAAAAAAGCATGCTATATATCTCACTTATTTAATCCAGCCCTTTATAATTCACTGAATCTTCTCCTCCATCCCTTATCCACTTTTCTCTAGTAATACGGGGAAAAAAACTTGTCAAGAATATAGTTTTAGTGGATCATCAAACTGAAACATGGCCATTAAAGAAGTTTCAGGCCTACCCTAAAGAACAAGATTACAATACCCCCAAAGTTCCTGGGGCATAGGAAAATGGCTTCAAAGCTTGTCAACAATAGCAGAGTAAAAGCTTGGTCGCCCATTATAATGCCGCATTGGAAATTTTAACAAATTATTTCGCTATACGACTAATAAGTACCATAAATCAAGAGAAAAGGAAAACTACACAATGTTTTTCACACATACATTACCTAGAAACTTTCTTCTCTGAAGCATCTACAGTACAAAACTTTGAAAACAATTCACTAGTTACATATGAAATTTCCTACAAATCAGTCAACACTTTCAAAAACTATCATGTGAAAAGAAAATAAAAAGAGTCAACATTCAAAAATTCTATGTAGGCAATTTGAAAACTCATTTTGGTCAAATAGGTAAATTAAAGAAACTTTTTTCTAGATATCAGGGAGAAGGTTTGGGCTCTTCCTGCTGAACAGTTGCAGCCAAGGTAATTGAATTTAGGACAGACAAAGAATGCCCAATTGTCAGGTGCACAATTACATCAGAAATTGAGGTTGTGAGGCCAAGACAGGATCACAGTCAAGGAGATCAACATCTGGCATAAAATTAACACAGTTCATAGAAAGTCAGATCACCCAAAGTCTTCCCTCCTTGCCAATTCAAACAAAAAGCTCAGAAGCTAAAATGATTCCAATTTAGTACCTCAACATAACCCTGAGTCCTAAAAGTTAAAATATAGGGAAAAAATATTTCCAGCAAAATAAATGATACCCTGAAAATATAACTGTCAAAATTTTTTAAATCATCACACAAAGTAGTCATATATACCTAACAAAAGGACAGTCATTTATCAGCTGGGAATTCCATAGGCCTTAGACCCAGAATAATTTCCTTACTTATAATCCCCTTATTTGTCCTTAAAAATTGAGGGAGAGAAATCCTTTTGAGAACTTTCCAAAAAATGGCACAGGAATCAACCACTAACTTTTTTCCCCCAACAGAAAATTATCAACTTAACTTCTCTATTGCAAAATATTTTTTAAATAAAAATTTGTCACCCTGAGAAGAAAGGTGTAATTATAAACACAGTTTACTTTAATCTGGAAAAGCCTATAAATACCCAAAACTGCACACATGAACACACAAAACCTAATTAGTATAACATAGTATACCATCTTTTGGAAAGAAACTTTACAGCACATGACAGCCACATGTGAGCTTATTGTCTTAGATGAGCTTATCTGTCTTCTGGCAATCAAAATGGTGTAATTAATTTTGAAAACAAAAAAGGCATATTGAACTTATATTACTTATATTTTTTGAAATAAACTTTAAATATAATCACAACAATTAATATGTTTTCTCATTAAAATTCATACATTCTATTCAGTAGATACAAAAGGACTTCAAAAAGTCTGTGGAAAGTTGAATTAGAGATAAAAATAAAAAGTACAGACTTGACTTCTCAACATAAGTTCCATCAAGTTTAAGACACTTTTGTAAGTGATGATACCAGCAATTTAGTCTATCCTTGAAGAATTGAGAGTCCTGAAAACTTAAACATGTCAATGCAGTCTTTCTTTACATTGTTAACTAAAGAAAAATGGGTACAATTTTTTAAGATTAGACAAAAAAGGCAGAAGGAGCCAAATCAGGACTGTAAGGTAGATGCCTAATGATTTCCCATTGAAATTCTCCTAATGAGAGGAATGAACAGGAGTACTGTCATGGTGAAGGATCCTGTGGTGAAGCTTTCCTAGCTAAAGCTTTGGCTATCTTTCTCAAAACACACTTATAAGCAGATGTTATTTTTCTTTAGCCCTCCAGAAAGTCAACAAGCAAAATGCCTTGACCGTCCCCAAAAAACTGCTGCCATGACCTTTGCTCTTGATTGGTCTGCTTTTGCTTTGACTGGGCCACTTCCACCTCTTGGTAGCCATTGTTTTGATTGTGCTTTGTCTTCAGGATCGTATTGATAAAGTCATGTTTCATCTCCTTTTAGAATTCTTTGAAGAAATGCTCCAGGATCTTGATGTTGTTTAAAATTTCCACTGAAAGCTCTGCTCTTGCCTGCAGCTAATCTGGACACAACAGTTTTGGTAGCCATCAAATGAGAAGTTTACTCATCTCTAATTTTTCCGTCAGAACTATGTAAGCCAGACTGATTGAAATGTCTATGGTGTTGGCTATTGTTTTTGCTGTTAATTATCAGTCTTCTTCCATTAGGGCAAAAACAAGACAAATTCTTTCTTCACAAATTGATGTGGATGGTCTACTGCTGTGGGTTTCATCTTCAACATCATCTCATCCCTTAAAATGGTTTATTCATTTGTAAACTGCTGATTTCTTTGAGTTATTGTTCCCATGGCCTTTTCATGAAACATCAATTATGCCACCATTCTTTTACCCAAGCTTCATCATGAGTTTCATGTTTCTTCCTGAAACAAACATGATTGGGGCTCTTTTCAAACAGATGTCTTACCCTTGGTGCCTCAAGATAGCTCCTGTTCAGAATGTTATAACAAATTAGTACAGTTTATTTTGTTGCAAAAAAAATTTGAAATCTATACAGTTTTTCATAATACACAATTTTTCATACTACACATTTTCATTAACTTTTTTATGTCCTCTCATAATTATTGAATATTTTTGCAGATATTGAGCTAAGCATGGTGGCTCACACTTGTAATCCCAACGCTTTGGGAGGCCAAGGTCAGAGGCTCACTTGAGACCAAGAGTTCAAAACCAGCTCAGGCAAAATAGAGACACATCGTGTCTGCTGAAGATGAAAAAATTCACCAGGGCATGGTGACATGCACCTGTAGTCCCAGCTACTTGGGAGGCTGAGGTGGGAAGATTGCTTGAGCCCAGAATGTTGAGACTGCAGTGAGCCCTGATTGTTCTGTTGTACTCCAGCCTGTGCAACAGAGCAAGACCCTGTCTCAAAATTAAAAAAAAAAAAAAATCTTAGAAATCTACCTGGTATTCTACTGCAGCTAAGCTGGCACTCAGGCCACTTCCCACTTTTCCCTCCCTTTTCCACAGTTAAAGTAGCCTCTCTCCAAGGCCACCACCACCACTGGCCCATGGGGAGTTCTGCCAGGCCACTACTGATGTTCACTTAAAGCCCAAAAGCTCATCAGTCAGCTTGTGGTGAATACTACCAAGCCTGGGATTCGCCCTTTAGGGCAGGGGCAGTGGGTTGCCCTCTGGCCAAAGGCAGGTCCAGAAATGCTATCCAAGAGCCTATGACTGTACTTGGGGACCCAAAGAGCCTGGGTGGTACCTTTCATCACACCTAGGTCACACTTGAACATGATTTTTATACCTATTGAATGATGTTTTCTCAAAGCAAACCCTCTTGACTATTCAACATGGGTCAAAGTAGTAAGCTTCAGGACACCACAGCAAGGAAAACCCTCTTTAATAATATTCTTGACTGAATTTTTAAGAATTAAAAAGAAACAGAAAGGTATTTAATATATAAATGTGGCAGAGCTGATACCTCCACTGTGGCAGAGCTGGTACAGAGTCTCACCCAAGGCCCATGGTGTACTACCTGGGTATTGCTATTGGTTATTCAGGGCACAAGGGCTCTTTAATTAGGAGGTGATGAATCCTTCCAGGACTGGATCCTTCCCTTCGTGGCAGAATATTCCCTTCTTTCCCAAAGTATGTCTAGAAATGTCTTCCAGGAGCTAGGGCCTGGGATGGGGGCTTCACAACTCTTCCCAGTGCCCCCTCCTACTGTGGGTGAGCTGGTATTCAACATGTAAGACAAAGCCCTCTTTATTCTTCTCTCTCCTTTCCTCAAGCAGAAGGAAGGAATCATTTTTGTTGTGGCAAGCGGCACTGCCTGGGTTTGTGGGGAGAGGTGGCACAAGCACTCCCCCAGCTACCCTGTCTGGTGTCTCACTAGGTCACACTCCACCCCATTTCACTGGCTTTAAGCCCAACATGGCATCAGGACTCACCTAAGAATTGCAATCCTTGTATTCTAGACTGCCTTTCAAGTTCACTTAGGACCCAGAGCACTTTAGCCCACAGTGGCAAGGCTTGCTTAAACTCAAGTTTTGGGTACTGTGATGGGCACTTCCCCTCTGGCTAGGGCTGGTCCATACCCCCTTCATGAGTAGGTGCTGGCTGAGTTTAGCAGTTTTGCTTTCCACCATGACAGGGCAGCACTGGGTTCAATGCAAAGTCCCCCAGTAACTGTACTTTCCCTCCCCAAAGTGCACTGATTGTCTGCACCATGCAGCTGCTGCTGGGATGATGTATGCAATTCAGCACTGTCTTTCCTACCCTCTTCAGTGCATCTTTCATTGATATGAAGTTAAAACCAGGGACTTAGAATGTTCACCTGATTTTTGGTTCTTATGAAGGTGCTTTCTTGCATACAGACAGTTGTTAAAATTTGATGTTCATGCATGGGGCGGTGGGGACAATCAGTGGAGCCTTACATTGCTTCAGCTTGCTCTGTCCTCTCTGTGGCTCTAATTTTTAAAGTTAGGCATTTGCTTTGAAAAAAAAATCAAATTAAATGAGGTTTTGTTTTGTCTAAATTATGCTTATTTTCATTTAGTTTTAGGGTTTAATAGCATTTCCACTTCATAAAATATTTTAGCAGAAACACCATAAAAGCAGCCAAGAAAACTTAAATGATACAAAACAACCAGTAATATTTTACCCAAAAAATTGCCTGAACAAAATATTTTTCAGTAGCTCGACAAGTAACTATATTTGTAAGAAAAAATTGTTTCCCAAAGTAATAATAGGACTGAACTCTAATTTATTACAATTGCAAATTTCTTTTCCAAAAGTGTTGTGATCTTGACCCTAATATAATGATTAGACTCTACTTATTTGAAAACAGTGTAACTTGATTTAATAGAATCAAGTTTCTCACAACCAGTTGTCCCTTTAATGTCATGTCTTAGATTACATAAGTAATCTCAGTACACAAAGACAGAGCACTGCCATTCTTTATAGGAGCAGTTAAAGATAATATATAATTTAACCATCATTCACAGGCAAATCTATTAACAACCAACACAGTTATTTCTCCCTATGTAATCAACATTGTATTCGAGATAAAAAATATTATCCCTACTCCTGTGAATTTTAAGTATTAAGTAGCTAAAGCTAGCAAGTTTTGTGTTTTGCTTTTTTAGTATGTTGGCTTAGAAGAAGTTTCGTTTTTTCATGTTTCCTGTAAGTAAAATTATATTAATTCCAGAATTACTCAGTGCAAATAACTGGATGCACTGGGGTAACGTCCTTTAAAATAAAGTCACTTGGACATAGATTTTATGTGGAGAAACTATATTATATCCGCAGTTCATTCAGTCTAGTAATCTGCAAATAAGATGCTATGAGAAAAGGTTACCATTTCTCTTAACAGTATTATTCACATCACACACATGAGGAAACTGATATGGAGAGATGTGAAGTAACTAGCCCAAGGTCATGGAGTTTATGAACAGCAAAATTGGGCCTTAACCACTATTGATAGCTAAAATCACCACCTGAGCCTTTCCAACGGATTGAGACAACCAAAATTGCCTCTTTCTCCCCACACAGAACTTCCAATTTTAATGTACACTGTAAATAAATGAAAACACAGAATACATTCTATAAACCCACTCTGCTCAGTCTTGTAAAATCACTATCAGAAATATTTATGTTTTCTCAGGCTAGAAAAATATTCCATAATTCATTTAATTTTGATTTTAATAAACAATGTTATAAATAAGTTTTTTTTTTCAGGACAAATATGCACACCCTATTTCATATACATAGGAAAGTCAAGTTAAAAGAACTAATTGTGCACCCAAAAAATACTCCCAGGGACAGATTCTCTAATCCCATTTGTAAGCCACAGGTCTCACTCAAATATGATTCTTATGTCTATTGAATGATGTTTTCCAAAGTACACCCTCTTGGCCATTAAGCATGGGTCACGGTGGCAAGCTTCAGGGAACCACAGCAAGGAAAACTTTATCAATATTCTTGGCTGATTTTTTAATTAAAAAGAAATTAAAAGGCATTCCAAATATGAAGAATAACTTCCCTTTCCTTTAGTCAGGTTTGTTGTGCTTATTCCCAGCACTAATTAGGCATTCCATTATAAAATAGTTAGGGCTTCATTTTAAATTGTTTTTTGTGGTTGTAGTAGGTCACATTCAGGCATGCGTCAGGCCCTCAAAGCAACATGAACTCATTCTTAAACCAATTTCCTTGTTTTTCAGAAAAACAAAGAAGGTCCACCCGCTTCTATGATGAGATTTTCTCATTAATAAAGGCTTTTTAAATAAACTAAACCTATTTGTACTTTCCTAGTAATACTAAAACTTTTAATATTATGCTTACTTACATTTATAAATAATCTGATGCAAACGTTATATGAGTTCATCAACCTACAATAGTCTCTTTTTACCTAGTTAGATTCTCCTATTTTCTAAAGACTGAACTGCTCATCACCACCTCCCAAAGGCCTCCACCAAATCCTCCAGACTGAGATAGGTATAGTTCCAATATGTTACTACAGCACCTACAAAACAGTACTGTGTTAGCACACTGATATGGTTTGGATCTGTGTGCCACCCAAATCTCATTTTAAATTGTAATCCCCAGTGGCAGAGGTGGGGCCTGGTGGGAGGTGACTGGATCATGGGTGCGGATTTCCCTCTTTGGTGCTATTCTCATGATAGCATTTTCACAAGATTTGGTTGTTTAAAACTGTATGGCACTTCCCACCACCCTTCCCAGCCCACCCCATACGCAGCCTCCTCTTCTCTTCCTCCTGCTCCTGCCATGTAAGATGAACTTGCTTCCCCTTCACCTTCTGCCATGATTACAAGTTTCCTGAGGCCTCCCCAGCCATGCTTCCTGTACAGCCTATGGAACCATGAGCCAATTAAACCTCTTTTCTTTATACATTACCAGTCTCAGGTATTTCTTTCTTTTTTTTTTTTTTTTCGAGACGGAGTCTCGCTCTGTCGCCCAGGCTGGAGTGCAGTGGCGCAATCTCGGCTCACTGCAAGCTCCGCCTCCCGGGTTCATGCCATTCTCCTGCCTCAGCCTCTCTGAGTAGCTGGGACTACAGGCGCCTGCCACCACGCCCGGCTAATTTTATTTTTTTGTATTTTTAGTAGAGACGGGGTTTCACCGTGGTCTCGATCTCCTGACCTCGTGATCCGCCCGCCTCGGCCTCCCAAAGTGCTGGGATTACAAGCGTGAGCCACCGCGCCCGGCCCAGTCTCAGGTATTTCTTTATAGCAGTGGGAGAATGGACTAATACACACACTGTACTCTAATATCTCTATGTGTTTGTCCCCCTTCCAGAATGTAAACCTATGGAAGGCAAAGTCCTTATCTTTTTTGCCTTTTAATCACATGTAATAAACTCATTTGGGAAAAAGGTACAAAAGTCAATCATAGCTCTTTCACTTATCCTTTCCTTCCCATCCCTTCTTTTCTGAACAACTCAGATCATTATTATGTGGGGTAAAACAAGGAAGATGTCTAGGTGCAAAACCTGAGCAGGGTAAGAAGGGTGTCCAGGCAATAGGATTGTCCAGCATGGACAGTTAATACCTGAATGGGGTGAGGAGAGCATTCAAGTGAGGAGGCAACCTAGTGCAGGAAGCCAAGTGGGTGTGATAAAGGGAGTATAACCAGGGCAGGCTTTCAGAGTCACAGCAGGGTGAGGAAGAAGTTCATGAATTGTGGCAGCATTGTGTGGAGAGTCAGGACCCAAAGAGCGTGAAGAGAACATCCAGCATGGAGGTGACCCAGCCCAGGGTGCCAGAGCCCATGCTAGCTGTGGAGGATGTCTGTGTGGGAAAAGACCTCGAGCAGAATGCTGAAGTCCAAGCAAGGTATGAAGATCATCCTCATGGAGGGGCACTCTGGCACGGGGTATCATGGCAGAGCCCATTTGAGTGGGGCGGACATTCCCACAGAGGGTCTGGGCTCCAGTGCAGTAATGAGAGCATCTGTGCAAGAGTGGTGACCTGGTGTGAGATCAGTGCCTGTGCTAGTATGAAAGCAAGAGGAGTGGCAGTCAGAGACAGAGCAGGGGGAGGAGGAACTGCCAAACTATGAGGTGCTGGCCAACCAGGGTGAGAAGGGCATTGCCATGAAGGCCAAGCAGATGCTGGCCAGGCCCAGGGTATCAATGTGAAGCAATAAGAGCTGGCTCGGGGTTTTGGAACATAGGGATAGTGAGCAAGGTGTCCACTCATGACATTGGTTACATTCACAGGGTTGAACAAGCAAGTAAACCTGAACAAAGAATTTCTGTATTAATGATAATGAGTCAGATTTCTTTTTTTTTTTTTTTTTGTAACTTTCATTTTAAATTCAGGGGTACATGTATAGGATGTGCAGGTTTGTTACAAAGGTAAACATGTGTCATGGGGGACTGTTGTACCAATTATTTCATCACCCAGGTATTAGGCCTAGTATCCATTAGTTATTTTTCCTGATCCTCTCCCTCCTTCCACCCTCTACTCTTAGACAGGCCCCAGTGTCTGTTGTTCCCCTCTATGTGTTCCTTTGTTCTCATCACTTAGCTCCCACTTATAAGTGAAAACATGTGGCATTTGGTTTTCTGTTCCTGTGTTAGTTTGCTAAGGATAATAGCCCCCAGCTGCATCCATGTCCCTGCAAAGTACATGATCATTTTCCTTTTTATGGCAGCATAGTATCCCATGGTGTATATGTACCACTTTTTTTTAACCAGTCTACCATTGATGGGCATTTGAGTTGATTCCATGTCTTTGCTATTGTGAATAGTGCTCCAGTGAACATAGGCATGCATGTGTCCTTATGATATAAAGATTTATATTCCTTTGGGTATATACCCAGTAATGAGATTGCTGGGTCAAATGGTGTTCCTGCCTAGGTCTTTGAGAAATTGCCACACTGTCTTCCACAATGATTGAACTAATTTACACTCCCACCAATAATGTACAAGCATTCCTTTTTCTCCACAATCTCGCCAGCATCTGTTATTTTGTGACTTTTTAATAATAGCCATTTTGACTGGCATGAGATGGTATCTCATTGTGGTTTTGATGTGCATTTCTCTAATGATCAGTACTGTTGAGCTTTTTTTCACAAGCTTGTTGGCCACATATATGTCTTCTTTTACAAAGTGTCTGTTCATGTTCTTTCCCCACTTTTTAATGGGGTTATTTGTTTTTTTTCTTGGAGAGCTGGATTTCTTACTGACAAATACTGTTAGAAAGAGGCTAAAATTCAAATGGAATCTGAGGAATTGATATTTGGATTCTAAATTCATCTGGGAGAACAACAGGACAGTATAGTTCAAAACTATTCTAAAATTCAAAATAATTTAAAATATACTAATAGCCAGTTCTTCTGAATACATTTAAAATATATTAACCAGTACAGTTAAAACATATATTGGTATATTTTAATGAGATAACATTTTAAATGCTATATAGTATGCCAGTCTTAGTATATTTATATTTTTTATATAAAGCCTCAAAAGAATCAGTGGGGAGAGAGGATAATTCACTGACAGTGGCAGATCCTGACCTGAGGCACTGGCAGAATGGTATAAACTTACTACCTGCCATGGTGTCTACTGCCCCATAGGAAGCTCACACATCCCTCCATACCAATCCGCAGGAATACAGGCTGACCCCTGCAGCCTATTTCTACCCATTGTTCTCCTGCTCAAACAGATATGGAGTTTGATCCACCAGTAAGCTACATATGTAAACTTCAACCTGTTTTTGCAAGAATTCTCATTCTCTCCAAGTAATTCACTTGGAAACCATTATTCTCTGTCTGTCTCTCTTGCCTTCTTCCCCTTATTCCCTCTCTCTATCCAACTGCTCCTAGAGTTCTCTTATATAAGTGGAAGGAGCCTAGAGTTAGAAGGAGGGGTTAGCATGTGATTGGGAACTGCAGACCCTATTTGAGCCCTGGAGGGATGGTCACACTACAGCTCTCTTTAGAACATGAGGTGCTGGCTGTACCATATGTCCTTGGTTTTGTCCCTTAGTCCACAGCAACAGGAGAAGTCCCACTTAATAACCTAATACTTATGTTAATGAAAATGAAAATGTTGGGAAAGATAAATACAAAACTAGTGACCATGGTTAAATCCAGTAGGGCACTGGCATGGGGAACTGGAAAAAAGGGAACATACCCATGTACTCTCTCAATCTTTTCCAAGACTATGTTTATGTATTCCTTGTTAATTTAAAATAAACTTTTAAAAAATCAAAAGCAATTAAAAATTTAAAAACTAATTAGAGTCTACTGTACAATAGTAGTGAATATAAATCACAGAATGGAGATTGGCCATATAAGTAAATATATATGCATATCTCATACAAATAAATTTTTAAACATTAAAACTTTTATGATTTAATGAGCTACGAACATAAATTAGCTACTCATAAAGGAAGAAAAACAAACTTAAAAGTTGTTGGTTTCCTTAAGGTGTTGGATTCCTAGTGGCATTTCTTTCTTCTTTTTTCTAAAATTTCTATAATGAACATCTTTCTAAAATTAGGATGAAGAAAACTCAATAAAAAGTCCCTCTCATCTCTATCATCCTTCCCCCCAAAGAAGTGTGTGTGTGCGTGTGTGTGTGTGTGTGTGTGTGTCAAATAAATACAGTTAGTAAAACTGAGTCTGAATATTAGTAAAATAAAAAGATAAAAAGAAGTACAGAAACTCAAACCCAGTAAGGAAACTTGATGATGTATCCTTTTTCCAAAGGGACAAATGTATAAAAACAGCTTTAATGATCTGATATTTTATCATTGGTTTTATATTTTTTAAAAGTCAACTGAATTTTTAATACAGCATTCTTTTGAGAAGAATCAAGACAAAGAAATTTAAGTTCTTGAATTAAGCAATAAATATATGACTTTTGATAATTTTAAAACTTTCTATAAACAAGTTCCTACAGCTTGCTGGCTTTTTCTTTTCCTTTTTCTTCAGAAGGAAGTATGCTAAAAATCTCTCTTGGTAAAAAAGAAAATTTATTTCCTCTGGCCGTAAATAATTCTGACATTTAATACAACTCTTTTTTAAGTTTTATAATGTATTTTCCTTCAAACAGAAAAGTGCACTAAGCTTGCAAACTAACCTTATATCTAAAATTAACCTGTGAATCAACTAGCCAAATATACAACTGTGATCTATATACGTAATAGACAATTTTCTTCAAGAAGTTAACTAACCCATAATGAAATCAAACATCAAGACACTAGCATCATTTGGGCCAGCTCTCTGATGTAACCAATGAAAGCTGGAAATGGAAAGAGGTAATGATCCAACAGAAGATACAGGAACCCTCCTATGAATAGGAAGGGTGAAGCCTGACTTACTCCCAAAAGCAGTCTTTGACAATTCAAGGACACAAAACCTGCCAGTGCATTTAATCCTTCTATCCTTGAACTGGTAAAATCCTATCAACTGAAAAAGAAACTGTAAATTATATATTTCCTGAATCAAAGAAGAAAGTCAATGGAAGTAATGTAGTTATATGATTTCATTTTAATCATTTAAAACAATCTTGGATATCCTTATAAATTAAACGAAAAAGAACAGATTTTTTACCTAATCAAAAAGAAGCAAGATTTTTTTATGAAATGAAAAATACCATGTAACAGATATACCGACACATTCCTTTGTTAAAGAGTGGGAAAATTTACTATTTTTTCCACATTTGAAAGTATTGCTTTTATTATTTTACGTGGACTCAACTTCACTAAAACTGAAGCGATAAACAGGGCAGTATTAAGCAAAAGCTTCTTTGTGAACTGGTGACTATCTTCATCCAATTCTACATAAAAGCCTGTTAAAGGGGAGTTAGGATTTTAGCAAGTTAAACATTTGTCACACAGAAAATAGTAGGCAGTCTTCCCTGGAGATCTGGGGTCGCTGGACATTTATGCGAGTGAGCAACGTGCCCCTGATCACAGCAGGAAGGCTTGCAAACGTGACACGTTCAGTGACAAAGCAAGGGCTCTAATTAGTGAAGGGTTCTGGCTGGCAGTAAAGGGCTTAACCTTTCTTGGGAAATAATGAGCCAGACAATGTTTGAAGCCTCCATGTAAGTTTCAGAGAAGAATGAAGGATGCTGAGAACTGCCTTACATGTGCTAAACTGACAGACACAGGTGACCGAACAATGAACTGTACACTTAGCAATGAACGAGAAAACACTTGATAGATGCTAGCGTCCTCCAGAGCAGCATTCCTCTTGTGTCCCTGAATTAAGATGAAACAATTTGATAGGTCCCATTATTTGGTTGCATTGCTTTAAAGAAAATAGAAGACTTTTTTCTTCTATATATAAGGGATACATATTCTAAATATAGGGGATATATTTTCTGAAAACTTTTCCCAAATACCAACTTTCTGAAAAGGCAACATCTGTGAACTTCACTGAAGATCAGAGACAAATCTCAGTTAAAAGGCAAATCACGGCCGGGAGCGGTGGCTCACGCCTGTAATCCCAGCACTTTGGGAGGCTGAGGGAGGCGGATCACGAGGTCAATAGATCAAGACCATCCTGGCTAACACGGTGAAACCCTGTCTCTACTAAAAATACCAAAAAAAAAACAAAAAATTAGCTAGGTGTGGTGGCGGGTGCCTGTAGTCCCAGCTACTCGGGAGGCTGAGGCAGGAAAACGGCATGAACACGGGAGGCAGAGCTTGCAGTGAGCCGAGATTGCGCCACTGCACTCCAGCCTAGGGTACAGAGCTAGACTCCATCTCAAAAAAAAAAAAAAAAGAAAAAAGAAAAAACGGCTAACCACTCATTAGCAAACACAAACATCCAGTGCATCCAGTGGTTAAAATTACCTAGTATAACATCCAAGCCAAGGGTCCAAAAACTAAGTAAATGAGAACATAGCCTTCTTGTCTTCTAATGTAAAAAATTATTAGTGCTCCCAAAAGTTGTTTACATACATAAATTTTTACTTTTAACTGCACAAACTCTGAAGAGTATTAAAAAAAGAAATGTACCCTGACTTTTTATTAAATGTAATTGAATCTGAGGGAAAAACACTCATTTTTTATTGTCTACCAAAACAATATGTATTATTTAATACATAAAGTAGGTAACTATTAATCACACATTTTTTCTACTTCATCCACTCAACTTCTATTTGTTACACCTAAAATAGGTAAGTCTTCTAGGATATCTATAAACTGATATACATGTATGTAGTGTATATAAAAATACTGATGTTTACACACTCCAGCAATGCTGAGTTGTCTTCCAGTATTTGTTTAGAAGGTATTAAAACTCTTGGTTCAGTAATAAAATACTAATTGTGCTTGCTAAAATATGCATCTTAAGAATTATAAACCCCAAGCCAGGTGCAGTGGCTCATGCCTGTAATCCCAACATTTTGGGAGGCCAAGGCTGGCAGTTCATCTGAGCTCAGGAGTTGGAGACCAGCCTGGGCAACATGATGAAACCCCATCTCTACAAAAAATACAAAAAACAGCTGGGCGTGATGGTGCACCTGTAGTCCCAGCTGCTCAGGAGGCTGAGGCAGGAGAATCACTTGAACCCAGGAGGTGGAGGTTGCAGTGAGCCGAGATGGTGCCATTGCACTCCAGCCTGGGTGACAGAGCGAGACCTTATCTCAAAATAAATAAATAAATAAATAAACCCCAAGTAAATAAAGTTAATAAACCAGCAATAATAGTCTTAAATAAAGCACAAGAATTGGGGTTAGGAATTTTAAATGCAGAGTACTGCAAAACAAATATCTAGTATACGTACTTACTGTATTACCTTTACAAACACTGAAAACCCTTAAATTCTGAAATATATCTGTCCCCAAGGATTTCAGCTTTATGGACTTGAGGGATTGTAGATTTGTACATTTGTTTTCCCAATCAGGACACTGAGAATCAGGTTTTTTATTTTCTCTAATAGAAATATTTCAAAATAGCAAGCACACATAGACTCTGGAGGAAGAGAGAAAATATAAGATATGCATAAAACTGTATTTGTTTCCTTTTCCTTTGCTTGTTGCCATAGGCAACAATTTTCTCTTGGGGCAAAATAGTAATGGCTCTGCTGTACCATGACAACAGGAAAAACAAAGGCACATTATCCACCCCATCTCCTGTCAGGTGAAGAGTGAACTGTGCTCTGGTGAATGTTCAAAAGTGCCCTGAACCTTCCAGCAGAAATGAATGTTCAAGGATTACATGGAACACAGGATCAGGTTAACCAGTAGGTTGGGAAAAACGCTGGTGATTCAAAAAGACAAGATAATGAATGCAAGCTATGTTTTTTGGAAGAAAGTTACTAAATTTGAAAATCAGTTGCTTGTAGGGAATAAATGTCAACATTGAAGAACATCACAAAGTTTCAATTGCTTATGTTGATAAAATCAGCAACATAGTCTTATAGTTATAAAATTAGTTGACATAGTCTTCCAAAACAAGTTTTATATCAAGAAAATATAAAATACACCTATTTGTGACCAAAGAAGGCAATAGTACCTACTACCTTCTAGCAGACTATATCATTTTCTTATTATGATATATATTAATTAATTATATTAATATAACTAAATTATATTAAAATAATATCATATTGATTATTATTTGTCTCCCCTGCCAGAATATAAGCTTCACTCTGGCAGAGATTTTCATTTGTTGTTCACCATACATGCAGAATAACACCTGGTATATTCCAAAAATAATCATGAAATTAATGACTAAAATTTAAAAGTAAAATTAAAAAACAAAATAATTCGATTGAAAACACATTACAGTAGAATTGAATCAGATATTAATTTTTAAAAATAATCTCCAGGAAAAGCGAATCTGTACTTACTAAAGAAAAGGTGTCTCTTACCAGGCCCTGTAGCATTGCCCTAAAGTATTACCCTATAGGTAATGGGAGAAAACTGTCTTCATGGTGGACAAGTGGAGCACACAAGTTTTCCCACCTCGCAGACCCAGCTCACCACTCTCCAGATAGTAGTACCTAGCTCTGCTACTTTCCATCTGAACTGATTCTACCAGAAAATTTATATTGCTACTTATTCAAGAGACTAAACATGGACTAAATGTTTAACTCCAAGGTCCCAGAAACAGGTATGAATAAGGATTGGAGCCAAAAAAGTAGACATGGAATGAGACTATAAGGATTTCTACATTCTCCCTGCTTATCTAGGCATTAAATTTTAAGATGATCACGGAAAAGCACAACTGCAGTTTTTGGCTTAATCACAACTTGATCATTAAATATTATTTAAAATATGAGCTTACTGAATTCTAAGGATAGTTCAAAATGTTTAGCAAGCTGTAGATAACAAATGAGTGTGTTACACTGTAGAAGCAATTAAGTTGGTGATGAATTTTGTGAAGGGTAAAACTGAACCTCTTCTTCCTAATTACAAACCCTCTCCATCCCCGAATATACTAACCACAACTACCACAATCCTCCCATTTTCACGACAAAGGAAGGTATTGTCTTGAAGATATCACTGGCCTCCTTCTTGCCCAATTCTCTTATCAATTGTTCTTTGTCTAGCATTTCATGATGCTACTCCTTTTGTTAGGTGGCACTCCACAATCCTAGATATTTTTCTGTTTGTATAAACTGTTCTTCTGAGACATTTCATACCCCGCCTCAACTGAAGTCATCCTATAGGGCTGGCCTTTCTTTTTTCTTCTTTTTCTTTTATTTCCCTTAACAATCCATATACTCATAATTTCACCTACTAGAGAGGATGCTTTCTTGCAACAGGTACCATGTTGATGCTCAGTACGTGTTTGTTGAATGAATAATTCCCATTCTGGCCTGTCATCAAGCCTATCATGCTTGTCACATGGAATTGTAAGATGTTGATTAAAATATGCCAATACACAAACTGAACAAATGAAATCTTTTAACTACCAAAGAAAACAAAAACTTAAAGAGACAGCTACATAAAACAAAAATCAATACAGCATATTCCTAGACAAAGGAATAGGCTTCTCATGCCCGCAAGTACCCATGAAAACAAATACTAAAAGGTTTCCACCAAAGGAGAAAGGCTCAGCCTTGCCATCTTCAGCACTCACAAGAAAATTCATGTGATTGTTCTCTATGTCCTTATTTGCTCTTTCAGGCTAGTGGCTGTTGTAAAGCAACTCCAACATATTCCTGAATGTTCACTGTGAGACTAGAAGGAACAAGACAATATCTCTCAGGAGACTGGGTTTAGGCCTGATCTAGATCCATTTCTGTAGGCCTCCAATATCATTTACCCACAAAATATTGTCAAGTCCTGCCTTAAAATTAACAGTTTCAAATACATCTTCCTATTCAAAACAATGTCCTGTCCTATAGCTCTTTTTTCTCATCACAACGGTTTAAAAAAATAAATGTATCTATCTTGCATTCTAAATGATTAACCTTAATGATTCTTCTTTGTATTGGCTACTCTATTACCTTCTATTCCCATAGCCACCATATTAGTCTAGGTTCATAGCAAACTTGAAGTGAACATATCGGTTCTGGGCTGAATGGTGTCTCCCCAGAATTCATATGTTGATAACGTGACTATATTAGGAGCTATTACGTGACTATTTAGGTGCTAAAGAAATGATCAAGGTAAAATGAGGTCATTAGGGTGGGCCCTAATCCAGCATGAATGGTGTCCATATAAAAAAAAAAATTAGAAAACAGACACACACAGAGGAAAGGTCATGTGAA
The DNA here is from genome assembly GCF_009828535.3 of Hylobates moloch. Lineage (NCBI taxonomy): Eukaryota > Metazoa > Chordata > Mammalia > Primates > Hylobatidae > Hylobates > Hylobates moloch. Next base: position 50,974,095 of record NW_026652281.1, read on the forward strand.
GAAAGAGGGAAAAGATGCCATCTACAAGCCAAAGAGAGAGGCCCTCAGAAGAAATCAACTCTGCTGATTTCTTCATCTTGCACTTCTAGTCTCTAGAACTGTGAGGAAATACATTTCTATTATTTAAGCTACCCAGTCTGTGGTACATTCTTACAGGAGCCCAAGAAAATTAACACAACATCCATATCATTATTTGATCCATTAACTTAGCCAATAAACCCTTGTTCTCTAGGCACAGTAAAAATCTAATATGTTTTCCTCTTGGTTTGGGGTTTTTATCTCTTTTTTCAATTTCCCTGATCGGAATGGCACACATTAAGCATCATTCCTCCTGATCCTCTGCCCTTCTTTCAATGTTTCCAATCATATCCATCACCTCAGGGCTGTTTTGCAGATGCTCCCCTTCAATCATTCCACTTCAAACCGATTCACTCTATATACTTCTTTAAATTTAAGCTTCCTCTATTAAAAAAAATCCTTGGAATTAAAAAAAAAAACTATTTGGCTCCTTCTAATTTCTATATCAATAATCAGTCTTCCTCCTTCAATTTGTATTCTACTTTCTTTTCTAGAAATAGCCTAATTTCCTTTTGAAAGTCATATATTCCCCTCTTCGAAGATGGCTGAATAGGAACAGTTCTGGTCTGCAGCTTCCAGCGTGATCAACAAAGAAGATGGGTGATATCTGCATTTCCAACTGAGGTACCTGGTTCATCTCACTGGACTGGTCAGAAAGTGGGTGCAGCCTACAGAGGGCGAGCAGAAGCAGGGCAGGGTATCGCCTCACCTGGGAAGTGCAAGGGGTCAGGGGATTTCCATTTCCTAGCCAAGGGAAGCCATGACAGACTGTACCAGAAAAATTGGGACACTGCCACCTAAACACTGCACTTTTCCAATGGTCTTAGCAAACGGCATACCAGGAGATTATATCCCACACCTGGCTCAGCAGGTCCCATGCCCATGGAGCCTTACTCACTGCTAGTCTGAGACTGAACAGCAAGGCAGCAAGCCTGGCTGGGGGATGGGCGTCCACCATTGCTGAGGCTTGAGTAGGTAAATAAAGCAGCAGGGAAGCTCGAACTGGGTGGAGCCCACTTCAGCTCAAGGAGGCCCACCTGCCTCTGTAGACTCCACCTCTGGGGGCAAGGCATAGCTCAATAAAACAGAGCAGAAACTTCTGCAGACTTAAACATCTCGGTCTGACAGTTCTAAAGACAGCAGTGCTTCTCCCAGCACTGTGTTTGAGCTCTGAGAATGGACAGACTGCCTCCTCAAGTGGGTCCCTGACCCCCGTGTAGCCTAACTTGGAGACACCTTCCAGTAGGGGCCGACTGACACCTCATCCAGCTGGGTGTCCCTCTGAGACAAAGCTTCCAGAGGAAGGAACAGGCAGCAATATTTGCTGTTCTGTAATATTTGCTGTTCTGCAGCCTCCGCTGGTGATACCCAGGAAAACAGGGTCTGGAGTGGACCTCCAGCAAACTCCAACAGACCTGCAGCTTAGGGACGTGACTGTTAGAGGGAAAACTAACAAAAAGAAAGGAATAGCATCAACATCAACAAAAAGGACATCCACACCAAAACCCCATCTGTAAGTCACCATCATCAAGACCAAAGGTAGATAAAACCACAAAGATGGGGAGAAACCAGAACCAAAAAGCAAAAATGCTAAAAACTGGACTGCCCCTTCTCCTCCAAAGGATCGCAGCTCCTCGCCAGCAATGGAACAAAGCAGGACGGACAATGACTTTGACAAGCTGACAGAAGTAGGCTTCAGAAAGTCAGTAATAACAAACTTCTCTGAGCTAAAGGAGGATGTTCAAACCCATCGCAAGGAAGCTAAAAACCTTGAAAAAAGTTTAGATGAACGGCAACTAGAACAAACAGTGTAGAGAAGACCTTAAATGACCTGATGGAGCGGAAAACCGTGGCACGAGAACTACTTGACACATGCACAAGCTGCAGTAGCCAATTCGATCAAGTGGAAAAAAGGGAATCAGTGATTGAAGATCAAATTCATCAAATAAAGCAAGAAGAGAAGTTTAGAGAAAAAAAGAGTAAAAAGAAATGAACAAAGCCTCCAAGAAATATGGGACTATGTGAAAAGATCAAATCTATGTTTGATTGGTGTACCTGAAAGTGACGGGCAGAATGGAACCAAGCTGGAAAACAGTCTTCAGGTTATTATCTGGGAGAACTTCACCAACCTAGCAAGGCAGGCCAACATTCAAATTAAAGAAATACAGAGAACACTACAAAGATGCTCCTCGAGAAGAGCAACTCGAAGACACATAATTGTCAGATTCACCAACGTTGAAATGAAGTGAAAAAATGCTAAGGATAGCCAGAGAGAAAGGTCAGGTTACCCACCAAGGGAAGCCCATCAGACTAATGACAGATCTCTTGGCAGAAACCTTACAAGCCAGAAGAGAGTGGGGGCCAATATTCAACATTCTTAAAGAAAAGAATTGTCAACCCAGAATTTCATATCCAGCCAAACTAAGCTTCGTAAGTAAAGGAGATATAAAATCCTTTACAGACAAGCAAATGCTGAGAGATTTTGTCACCATCAGGCCTGCCTTATGAGAGGTCCTGAAGGAAGCACTAAACGTGCAAAGGAACAACCAGTACCAGCCACTGCAAAAACATGCCAAATTGTAAAGACCATCAATGCTAGGAAGAAACTCCATCAACTAATGGGCAAAATAACCAGCTAACATCATAATGACAGGATCAAATCCACACACAACAATATTAACCTTAAATGTAAATGCGCTAAATGCTCCAATTAAAAGACACAGACTGGCAAATTGGATAAAGAAGTCAAGACCCATCAGTGTGCTGTATTCAGGAGACCCATCTCACATGCAGAGACACACACAGGCTCAAAATAAAGGGATGGAGGAAGATCTACTCAGCAAATAGAAAGCAAAAAAAAGCAGGGGTTGCAATCCTAGTCTCTGATAAAAGACACTTTAAACCAACAAAGATCAAAAGAGACAAAGAAGGCCATTACATACTGGTAAAGGAATCAATTCCACAAGAAGAGCTAACCTAAATATATATGCACCCAATACAGGAGTGCCTAGATTCATAAAGCAAGTCCTGAGAGACCCAAAGAGATACTTAGACTCCCACATAATAATAATGGGAGACTTTAACACCTCACTGTCAATATTAGACATATCGACGAGACGAAGTTAACAAGGATATCCAGGACTTGAACTCAGCTCTGCAACAAGCAGACCTAATAGACATCTACAGAACTCTCTGCCCCAAATCAACAGAATATACGTTCTTTTCAGCACCATACCATACTTATTCCAAAATTGACCACATAGTTGGAAGTAAAGCACTCCTCAGCAAATGTAAAAGAAGAGAAATTATAACAAACTGCCTCTCAGACCACAGTGCAATCAAATTAGAATTCAGGATTAACAAACTCACTCAAAAACCGCACAACTACATGGAAACGGAACAACCTACTCCTGAATGACTACTGGGTAAATAACGAAATTAAGGCAGAAATAAAGATGTTCTTTCAAACCAATGGGAACAAAGACACAATGTACCAGAATCTCTGGGACACATTTAAAGCAGTGTGTCAAGGGAAATTTATAGTAGTAAATGCCCACAAGAGAAAGCAAGAAAGATCTAAAATCAACACCCTAACATCACAATTAAAAGAACTAGAGAAGCAAGAGCAAACAAATTCAAAAGCTAGCAGAAGGCAAGAAATAACTAAGATCAGAGCAGAACTGAAGGAGATAGAGGCATAAAAAAACTTTCAAAAAATCAATGAATCCAGGAGTTGGTTTTTAGAAAGGATAAACAAAATTGATAGACTGCTAGCAAGACTAATAAGAGAAGAGAGAAGAATCAAATACACACAATAAAAAATGATGAAGGGGATATCACCACTGATCCCACAGAAATACAAACTACCATCAGAGAATACTATAAACACCTCTACGCAAATAAACTAGAAAATCTACAAGAAATGGATAAATTCCTGGACACATACACCCTCCCAAGACTAAACCAGGAGGAAGTTGAATCCCTGAATAGACCAATAGCAGCCTCTGAAATTGAGGCAATAATTAATAGCCTACCAACCAAAAAAAGTCCAGGACCAGACAGATTCACAGCCAAATTCTACCAGAGGTACAAAGAGGAGATGGTACCATTCCTTCTGAAACTATTCCAATCAATAGAAAAAGACAGAATCCTCCCTAACTCATTTTATGAGGCCAGCATCATCCTGATACCAAAGCATGGCAGAGACTCAACAAAAAAAGAGAATTTTAGACCAATATCCCTGATGAACATCGATGCAAAAATCCTCAATAAAATACTGGCAAACCAATCCAGCAGCACATCAAAAAGCTTATCCACCATGATGAAGTGGGCTTCATCCCTGGGATGCAAGGCTGGTTCAACATACGCAAATCAATAAATGTAATCCAGCATATAAACAGAACCAATGACAAAAACCACACGATTATCTCAATAGATGCAGAAAAGGCCTTCAACAAAATACAACAGCCCTTCATGCTAAAAACTCTCAATAAATTAGGTATTGATGGAACGTATCTCAAAATAATAAGAGCTATTTATGACAAACCCACAGGGAATATCATACTGAATGGGCAAAAACTGGAAGCATTCCCTTTGTAAACCAGCACAAGACAGGGATGCCCTTTCTCACCACTCCTATTCAACATAGTGTTGGAAGTTCTGGCCAGGGAAATCAAGGAAGAGAAAGAAATAAAGGGCATTCAATTAGGAAAAGAGGAAGTCAAATTGTCCCTGTTTGCAGATGACATGATTGTATATTTAGAAAACCCCATCGTCTCAGCCCAAAATCTCCTTAAGCTGATAAGCAACATCAGCAAAGTCTCAGGATACAAAATCAATGTGCAAAAATCACAAGCATTCTTATACACCAATAACAGACAAGCAGAGAGCCAAATCATGAGTGAACTCCCATTCACAATTGCTACAAAAAGAATAAAATACCTAGGAATCCAACTTACAAGGGATGTGAAGGACCTCTTCAAGGAGAACTACATACCACTGCTCAACGAAATAAAAGAGGACACAAACAAATGGAAGAACATTGCATGCTCATGAATAGGAAGAATCAATATCATGAAAATGGCCATACTGTCCAAGGTAATTTATAAATTCAATGCCATCCTCATCAAGCTACCAATGACTTTCTTCACAGAATTGGAAAAAACTACTTTAAAGTTCATATGGAACCAAAAAAGAGCCCGCATTGCCAAGACAATCCTAAGCAAAAAGAACAAAGCTGGAGGCATCATGCTACCTAACTTCAAACTATGCTACAAGGCTACAGTAACCAAAACAGCATGGTACTGATAACAAAACAGATATATAGACCAATGGAACAGAACAGAGGCCTCAGAAATGGCACCAAACATCTACAACCATCTGATCTTTGACAAACCTGACAAAAACAAGAAACGGGGAAAGGATTCCCTGTTTAATAAATGGTGCTGGGAAAACTGGCTAGCCATATGTAGAAAGCTGAAACTGGATCCCTTCCTTACACCTTATACAAAAATTAATTCAAGATGGATTAAAGGCTTAAATGTTAGACCTAAAACCATAAAAACCCTAGAAGAAAACCTAGGCAATACCATTCAGGCCATAGGCATGGGCAAGGACTTCATGACTAAAACAACAAAAGCAATGGCAACAAAAGCCAAAATAGACAAATGGGATCTAATTAAACTAAACAGCTTCTTTACAGCCAAGGAAACTACCACCAGAGTGAACAGGCAACCTACAGAATGGGAGAAAATGTTTGCAATCTACTCATCTGACAAAAGGCTAATATCCAGAATCTACAAAGAACTTAAACAAATTTACAAGAAAAAAATCAAACAACCCTGTCAAAAAGTGGGAAAAGGATATGAACAGACACTTTTCAAAAGAAGACATTTATGCAGCCAACAGACACATGAAAAAAATGCTCATCATCACTGGTCATCAGAGAAATGCAAATCAAAAACACAATGAGATACCATCTCACGCCCGTTAGAGTGGTGATCATTAAAAAGTCAGGAAACAACAGGTGTTGGAGAGGATGTGGAGAAACAGAAACACTTTTACACTGTTGGTGGGACTGCAAACTAGTTCAACCATTGTGGAAGCCAGTGTGATGATTCCTCATGGATCTAGAACTAGAAATACCATTTGACCCAGCAATCCCATTACTGGGTATATACCCAAAGGATTATAAATCATGCTACTATAAAGACACATGCACATGTATGTTTATTGTGGCACTGTTCACAATAGCAAAGACTTGGAACCAACCCATATGTCCATCACTGATAGACTGGATTAATAAAATGTGGCACATATACACCATGGAGTATTATGCAGCCATAAAAAATGATGAGTTCATGTCCTTTGTAGCAACATGGATGAAGCTGGAAACCATGATTCTGAGCAACTATTGCAAGGACAGAAAACCAAACACCGCATATTCTCACTCATAGGTGGGAACTGAACAATGAGAACACTTGGACATAGGGCGGGGAACATCACACACTGGGGCCTGTCATGGGGTGGGGGGATCGGGGAGGGATAGCATTAGGAGAAATATCTAATGTAAATAACGAGTTAATGGGTGTAGCAAACCAACACGGCACATGTATACATATGTAACAAACCTGCACGTTGTGCACAGGTACCATAGAACTTAAAGTATAATTAAAAAAAGAAAGAAAGTCATATATTAAAAATATGTATTTCTTATGCTGGAAATTCTATGGTCTTTCCTTAGGAAATAAAAAAAAATTTCCTCAACTATCACATGTAGATTTTTTTTAGCCAAAAATTACTTTTAAATGTTTATAGAAATGGAAATAATTTTGGCTTACACTGTATTCAAGTCAACTCTAACCTGCTAAGATACTAACATTTAAGATATCCCCAGAAGAGTCACACCAGGTGGGCCATGCTTAAGACCAGTTAGGTCTATTCTCACAACTACATTCTAAACAAATTAATACCTGAAATAAAGGAAACGGTCTAAAAGTTAAAAAGCAAGTAAACAAATAGACAAAACTAAGCTTTCAACACATACTCATACATTTAAAATACACATATTTCAAGGGTATTTTAAATAACTAAAGAGAAAGTGTTATGCTTGCAATATCACATTTTGCATCATAGTCTATTCGCTTCTGCTAGCAAGATTGGTACTAAAAGCAGGCACTGAATACTAATTTTAACAATACAAAACAACTGTTTTCATCTTTATACAGAACAAATATTAATTGTTTTCACACACGACTCTGTTTCTGTCAATATAATTATAGGCGATTATAATGTCAATTAATGAGAACTATATTATATCTTCACTAGATTGAAACAAAACTTTTAAACAAAATGGGTTCTACTTTATTGACAGAATTTCTAAAGAAAACAAAGTTTATACAAAGCCAATAATAAATTAATACCCTTCAAATATGTGTCATAAGATTACGAAAGCCATAATACCTATTTCTCTGGATTGTTCAGTCAGATAATATAAGAACAATAAATATTAGAATATGTTATTATAATTTGTAACCAATTTTTACCTTTAGACTTAAACGACTACACGAAGACAAAAGGAAATAAATGCAGATGATTACAGTTTACTAGTCTGGAACATATTCTATTGCTGAAAGATGAGGAAAAGTATTATGAAAATCAGAGAGATAACTGGTCTATCAGTCTGGATTTTATTTTTCATTTGTAAGAATCAAGAAACTCAAAGTAAATAGGCTTAAACAATTTTTTAAGGGAAGAGAAAGATTTATTGGCTCATATCAAGGAGCAGATTTATATTCACACACAGCCTAATCCAGAACTGAAATATAACCAGAATCCTCCTTAACTTTTCTTCCTCTGGGTTGCTTAATTTTTAGGCTTCACATGGTAGCCCCTGAGAAATGCTAGGCTCTCCCTTGAATCTTTAATACTTATAAACCTCAATAATCACATCACTAAGCTCAGAGGAGAAAAGAAAGTATTTACCCCAACATTCCCACCAAAATCCTCCTGGGGTTTATTCTAATTGAACCAGTTTGGGTCACATGCCCTAAATGATGCACTCCAAATGGCTTGAGCTAACTGAGTGTCACCTCTGGAACTAGGTGTGAAGTCAACCCATTAGGGAATGTTGCCAGGAAAAGGGGAGCATGGATATCGGCCAGCAAACCATCACTATAAAAGGGTATGGCAAATCCCCAAATGCTGAACATATTTTTTCAGTATCAACTTCTGCTTTTCAAGCCAACTTTTAAAAATAATGTTAAAGAAATTTGCTTACCTTGATTGTATTGATTTTATATAGCTGCATAACAAAAAACTTGGAGACTTAAAATAATACCCAGATGGAAGGGAGCCATGGGGCAAGGACCTCAGACTGGCCTCTAGTGGCTGAGAGTGGGCCCCAGTTGACAATCACCAAGAAAATCAAGACAACCACCATAAGAAATTGAATTATGACAAAACAAAATGAGCTTGGAAGTGGACCCCAAGCTCTCAGTGGTAATGTAGCCCAGACAACACTTTCATTTTAGCTTTGTGACACCCAAAGTAGAGGGCTCAGTTAAGCCATGTATGGTGGTAATGAATGTGAAAAAAGCTAAAATGAATGTGTTGTCTGGGCTACATTACCACTGAGAGCTTGGGGTCCACTTCCAAGCTCATTTTGTTTTGTCATAATTCAGTTTCTTATGGTGGTTGTCCTGGTTTTCTTGCTGGTTGTCAACTGGGGACCACTCTCAGCCACCAGAGGCCAGTCGCAGGTCCTTACCCCATGGCTCCCTTCCATCTCAAAACCAACAATAGAGAACCTCTCTCAAGTTGAATCCTTCTCACATCTCAACTCTATCTGACTTCTGTCTCTGATCTCTAGAAACAGATTTAAAGGGCTCACATAATTAGATGAGATTACCCAGATAATCTCCCTAATTTAAGGATCTTAATTCATCTGCATTTGGGATCTTAATTTATCTGCAAAATCTCTTCATAGCAGTACCTACATTAGTGTTTGGCAGAATAACTGGGTGAAGATGTATAGGTACACCTGGGTCCAGAAATCTTGGGGACTATCTTTGAATTCTGCTGCCCACATTAGTGTATATATATTAATATATACACTATATATATAGATATACATACACACACATATATACATATGTATATATACACATACATATAAACACACATGTACATATATATATATATACACACACACAGCTTTTAAGAAGTATGGGATGAGAATGGGCTGAAAGAAATGGAGGCGGATTTTGTTTTCTTAATAAATCCATTTGTTTTCTGGAACTACCACACAAAAAAAGAAGTCTGTGGCACAAGGGAAATAGTCTAAAATTTTAAATTGCGTGAAAAATAGAAAAGTAGAACCAAAGAGAACAAACTGGATGTTATGGTTCTTGTTTTGATTGGCTTTTTGGGTTTTGGTTGGCTTTCTGGTTTTTGTTTTGCTTTGCTTTTTTAGCAATTCAAGTGACAAATCTGGAACCTTAAATCAAAGTTGTTTTTAAGGGGGAAGAACGTTTATCTTTCAGAAAGGAGAATACAATTACATAATAACTAAATTTGGAGAATAAGTCAAGCTCATTCTATGCTTTCTTAGAAAATAAAGAGGTAAAGCCAAAGAAATCTTCCCTAAAAACTCCACATCAAATATTAGTTTATGGAAGTTCTAATTATCTTGGATATTTTCTGGTTAAAAGCATGTCTTGTTAAATGTCTCAGCTGTACAATATATTTTTAAAACGAAGAGAGAGAATGAGCAGAATGAACTACTTCTAGTCTTTTAAGAAACAAAGCTGCTCTTATATTTTCACTTCGGGTTGGTGATGTAAAAGTAAAGCACTGCCCCCTAGGGGAACAAGGACCTTCTAGAGCAGGCAGCTATTTCACAATCATGTAATGTTACACACATAATGTCCTAATTTCAGGTAGAAGTTCTTCCTTAGGGCATAGAAGAAAAATAGAAAATTGTTGCAGTGTTCTTACACTGCTAAAAAAATTTTAAAGACATTTCAGATTTTTTTTCAAGAGATTACAGATTTGCTAAACTGTAATTTGGGGGGAGCAATTCATTTATAAGCTTTCAAATAATATTTTTGCATTGCAATTATAGAATAAACATTTGTCTTAGAGAATAGGAAGTTTTTAGTCTTTCTTCGTATAATTTTTTTTGTATAGACAGAGGTCTCTCTATGTTGCCCAGGCTAGTCTCAAACTCCTGGCCTCAAGTGATCCTCCCACCTCAACCTCCCAAAGTGCTAGGATTACAGATGTGAGCCACTACACCCAGACTAGTCTTTCTTAAAATGTGCAGCTTTACATCTACCAGACTTTTTCCACAATTATTACAACAGAACTATGTGTAAAACATATATGATCTTATCTAAAATTATAAAGAAAAGTGGGAAACAAAATTGACCCACATTATTTTGCTACTATAGTCAAACTTACTATTAAAACAAGTAAGAAACATAGGAAATCTAAAATTTCAACGGCTAGATTTGGCAAATAATGTCAAAAATTTCCCCATTACCAGAAGAATTCAGCATACTCACATTGTCTCTGAAGTCAAAATCAGAAACTATAACAAATCATTCAAATGTCTAGGTCTCTGTTTTTAATATAATTAATTGGGTGTTTTCAAATTATTCTCCCCAGAACCACAACTAGGAAGATTTCTGGGTACTTATCTATGCTTCTACCAGAGCAGTCTTTATTTTATCTTCCTTTGGGGTTCCATACAAACTTTAAACAGAAGAAATGGTTCTTAGGGCTTTAAAAAAGAAGGAAGGAAGGAATGAAAAAAGGGAAAGGAGACAGGGAGGAAGAGAAGGAAGACGGGAAGGGAGAAGAAAAAGCAGCTTGAAAACTGTTGGGGGTGGTCTCTTTAAATTCCTCTCTTGTACAACTCTATTTCCTTCATTTTTGTCTCTGTAGGGATGGCAGCAGCAAGGGTATGGATGCCTCAGGCTAGTTCCTAAAATAAGAGATCATACCAAGTACAAACTCGAGCCAGGCACAAAGCGATAAAATCCTGGTAGGGCATTCTACGCATGTTCTTGGTGTGGATTCTACATTATAGAAAAGACGCTTACAAAAACACAGTTCATTTGAAGGTTGTCACTAAGAAAAAAATAAAATACACAGTAGAAGAGCACTTTACAATGGGGGCAAAGCACACTGTATGATAAGAAAGACGTCATCATGTAACATGGTATTTTTCTTCCTCCGCGCAAATCTGCCAGCCAGCTCACACTGATTTTTATAATTAGACATGTCCCTCTTCCTTCCTGTCTCACCCCAAGTGCCATGGTATATTTACAGAACTACAAATATGTCACAAGATAGCACGGTGAAACATTTTATTGAACTATTAAGGAAAATTGCCAACAGAAGTTTCTGTTCTGCCTCTGTTGATTTTCCACAAGCAAAGGATTCAACTACTCTTTAGGACAGGATCGGAAAAGCACAGTCTTTTCTCCATCTTCAGAATCAACCATACTGTACCATAAAAGTTTCAATTGTTTTGAATGCAAAGATTATTTGACCAGGGCATGCAGAATTTTAGGATATAAACTATTTGTACTCATTTAAACGTGAAATCCAAACTGGCCAGGCTTACCACACAAAACTGGCTTGTTTTCATTCTTGCTCCACGAGGCGGTTACTGTTAACAGTAGGCAGCTAGTCAGGTATGAGCAGGAGAGGAGAGGGCTCACACACACACACACACACACACACACACACACACACACACACACACCACACACACACACACACACACACACACACACACACACACACACACACACACACACACCAGGAGTGTTTGGCGAACATCAGGTGATGGTCAGGCAGTTGTTAACTGTTTCTCTAATGTAATAAGTGGTCACAGCTGGCACCAGGGAAAGCCCGCTCCTAAAAGATAGAAAACACCTGAAACCGATCAGCAGCTTCCCAATAAGACCTCAGGAGTGGAGAGAAGTAAGGCAAGACCCCGGAAGTACGTCAATCTGTAAAACCCCGTGTCAAGAGGTCAAGCTGTGCACTTGGTTTCTCAAGTCACCCCCTTGGTCCTCTTCCCAGTTGTACTTTCCTTCTTTTCTTTTCTTTCCTTTCCTTATTGTTCTAAAGCTTTTTAATAAACGTTCACTCCCGCTCTGAAACATGCCTTAGTCTCTCCTTCTGCCTTATGTACCCCAGTCGAATCCTTTCTTCTGAGAAGGCAAGAACTGAAGTTGCTGCAGACCTGTATGGATATGCCACCAGTAACTCGGGGTAACTTAGATCTCTGCTACCACTGACATTACCACATGTGGCAGCACCTCCACAGAAGAAATAAAACTCTTCTTGAATAAGTTTTAGAATATCTCTTTCACTTTCTCCTGACATTCAGAGGTTGCTTACTACCCTAAAGTTTTGATGAGGAAGCAATTCAGAAGGCCTTCTATTTCCTTACCCCTCCAGTTAAGCCAAATCCCATCAGTGCTCCACCTCTTCAGCCTCCATCCTCTCCCATCCTCTCCTCCAGACCCACCTGATAGGCCCTAAATCCCTTCTTCCCCCAGCTCAGTCAATGCGTCTTCATCTACTACAAAATAATCTGCCTTTATATGAGGGTTTAAAAACAACTCTCCCAATTAAGAAAATATCTGATATGATTAAGCAGAAATACATTTAGAATATACATAAAATTAGAAAATAAGATTTTATCCCAGAACTTCTTCCAAAAAAAGAACAGAGATGTTTTAAAATTGTTGATCATTTGTGTCACACCCAGCTCTCAATCCAAATCCTATCCATGATTTTCTTTCTCACAAGCTTGGAAGAAATAATAATATTATGTTAACATCTTCAATAAATCATTTTTATAATGTAATCATGCTTTTCAAAGATTTCCCTAAATATGATCCAATCCTTTGTGTCTGGCTGCATGGCTGGTGAAACAATCTATAGAACGAATATTGAGGTTCTGAGAATGTCCAAAGCTTCCTGGAGGAAAGACAATGAGTCTAGCATGGTCTGAATATCTGTTGTATCCTCTTAGAATTCATATGTTGAAACCAAATCTCCTTGTGGTGATATTAAGAGGTGGAGCCTTTCGGAGGTGAATAGGTCATAAAGACTGTGCCCTCATGAATGGGATTAGTGCCCTTACAAAAGAGGCCCGAGGGAGCTTTTTCAGCCCTTTTCTGCCATGTGAGGACACAGCAAGAAGGCATCATTTATGAGGCAGAGAGCGAGACACCAAATCTACCAGCACCTTGGTCTTAGACTTTAAAGCCTCCAGAACTGTGAGCAGTAAATCTCTGTTGTTTATAAATTACTCACTCAAAGGTATTTTGTTATAGCAGCTTGCATGGACTAAGACAGAGGCCAACTACTGTTCCTTGTTGAGAACCAAATGTCCCCAAATTATGTATTATTCTTGTACCATTATAACAATAATTCATATTTATTGTGTATTTACCATGTGCCACATACTGAAAAAGCACTTGTTTACATATTAACCAACTCTAAGACTATGATTATCACCAGCATCTTACAGAGGAGGAAGAGGAACACAAACAGGTTAAGTGATCCGCCTATATTCACTAGCAAATGAGTGGCACAGCTAGGATTTAAACCCAGGCAGTCTGGTTCCAGGCCTCAACTATTAATGAATATACTGAGACGCCTCCAAAAAGTCTACTGAGAAGTGGTGGTGTGCCTAGACTCTAAGAACACTACAGAGATTTCCCTCTCCTAGCAACATAGCCCTCAGAATTGTATACCACCCAGGGAGTTTTATTTAGAATGACAATAAATACTTTGTTTAAAAAATGAGAATAGATATAGGTAATGGTTCTAATGCTATGGTTAGAAATTCTTTGATTAACAGTGCAAGAGGAGAAACATTTGAAGGTCATAGATTAATTCTCTGAATATTGTTCTTATAAGTTTCAAAACAGAAAAAGGATTATTATGCGTGGAACTTGATAAAGAACTCAGTCTTCTCAAAATGAATCTATTTCTTCTGCATTTTGTGAAAATCTTTTACATTCCTAATGTAAGTTTTCTCATTCCTAAAAATTTCTTTAAAATTCAAACAACAGAATAAAATAGCATAAAAAAGAGAAGAAACTTAAGTTGCGGTAAAAGCATAGAAAATATCATTCTTAATCAGCAGAACAAAAATCTCACCTTAGAAACACAAACAATTTATCCATATTAGGAGAAATGGTTCACAAATTTGAAGTTGCAATATGAAATGATTCATTCTGTTTGTCTTTAAAAAGGTGTGTGTTTCATAGTGATATTATAAATAATAGATTGAAATAAAATGGCCCATTTAGTACTGCATTGGACAACTAAAATCCACATAAATTAAACTATTTTAAAATAAATGTAACATATCCTTTATAGGAATCTGACTTTAGAAATTACATTATTCTTAAGTCTATCAAATAACAGTCTATCAATTTACTCTTTTAAAAAAAAGTAACAAAGTTATTATTTTGTACAAAAGTGCACTTTTTTTAGAATGAGAAATCACAACAAATTATAGATTTTTAAGAAGCTGAAAAATATAAACATCACAACAATTTAAACACATAATATTTTCTGTCTGCTAGACAAATCTCCATAATACATTTTTCTTATATACTTTTGGCTGCATACTCTCTGACCACTTCTATATACCAATTATTAGAAAATATCATTTTCTAGAATGACAAGAAAGCTAATTTTGTCTTTTTTCCAGCATGTCAATCTTTAAAAAGGACCCCTCACATGCCTTAAAGTTTAAGCTTTATTACTTTTATGGTAAAGTCCCCTCTGCTTTGGACTAAAGTTGTCAAACAGTTTTGAAAAATATATAAAAAGAAAATAAACGTTTTATTGATGCATAATCTTGCTATCTTTTTATTTTTAAGACAGAGTCTCACTCTGTTGCCCAGGCTAGAGTGCAATGGTGCAATCTCGGCTCACTACAACCTCCGCCTCCCAGGTTCAAAAGATTATCCTGCCTCAGCCTCCTACACAGCTGTGATTACAGGCATGAGCCACCACGCCCGGCTAATTTTTGTATTTTTAGTAGAAACGGGGTTTCACCATGTTGCCCAGGCTGGTCTCGAACTCCTGGCCTCAAGGGATCCACCAGCCTCAGCCTCCCAAACTGCTGGAATTACGGATGTAAGCCACCACACCTGGCCTATTATTTTGATTTATAATTGAGATACTTTATTCAACAATTCTTTTTAAAGCATATTACTTCTTAAGAACTCCATACTAAATTATTTCCATTTTCATTTCATGGGTGAGTTTAAAAACATATTCTGGTGATTAACCATTTTCCAACTCTCATCCTGAAAGGGAAATAAAAATGATTTTTTATACCTTCACCCTTTCTTGAAAGTATTATAGATGTTTGAAACAAAAGCCTGCAATAACACAGCTCTTTGCAATTTCGGCAGAAAAGGTACATACCCTGTGTTGTTTTCCATTAATGGTTACCAATGAAAATACGTAAGGAAATGTATCTAATTTTCATATTTTTTCTAAGCATTGAGGTCCTCACAGGTCTTTCAGTTATATGATAAACCTAAAGGAAATTTCATCATCTGTGTGTGATTCCTACCCAGAGATTAAGTATTACATGCAGAATTGTTTAGAGCTCTTGAAAATGCTGTCATCATCAGTTTAATTTTACATTTATGTTATTTGTGTTTGCATTATTTAATTTTACATCTATTTTATTTACATTCAGTAAATATAGCTACCAATCTTCCCTCCAAATAACTCACCCTCTCCCATTTTTAATTATATGTAAAAAATATACATAAACATGTCAAAGGCAGAAACTATGAAATTTAATTATCATTGAAAATGTCATCTGAAATCCTAATTTTTCAGTTTTAATGGCAGACTAAAAGAATCCATTCATCCCCAGATGTCTATCAAAGGAACACTTATTCCATTTAATCTGTGCTCACCAGAAAGATATAAAAAACATCCAAAAGAAAAACAATTAAGTACCACTTGATTAAAGCTCAGATGGTACATTATTTTTATATAATGGTTAAAGTTATTATTTATCTATCTGCTTTGAAATTTGCAATAATACCTAGAATAATATTTGAAGAAAAAAGATCTGAAGTCACTGACAGCCAATTAAAGTTTCTCTCAATATGATTTTTTTAATGTTCTGATCAACAAGAACAACTAAACATAAGTTTTGGCTTAGTAATTAAAGCATTACTTGAACAAATTGAGGAAATGCAGGAGTGAATCAAAATTATATTTGAAAACAAAATATTTTATATAATTATATAAGAAATAAAATTAGGATTATTCAGTTAAATTTCAAGAAAGACATAATAATAAGATACAAGAATGTTGTGGGGTTTTGCACAACATCCCAATAATGTTCCTCACTACTTTCATTTCTACACATTTATTGCACATTTAATACTTAACTTTTTAGTTATACTAAGCAAAGTAAATGACTGTGGTATTCATTTATTTACTGTGTGGTTAATGTAATGAATAAAATGTGCTCTATGTGCAAAAAAACAGGTTCAAATATTTAATCAGTAGTTGCCAAAACTATTTAAAGTTATTTTTCTCAAAAACTATGTCGGTTGTGTGGAACTTCTATAAAAATAGAAATTTTGTGTTCATTAGTTTTCATTACTAATGTAATTTTAAATTGCAAGACTAAAGCAACTGGCAACCGGAGCCAAATTTCACAAGTCACATTTATCAGTCCACAAATATTGACATTATGGCTCTATCTCACTTGACTTGTGAAATTCTGCTATTCCTGATTTCCAAGGTACCATGATAGGCTTATAAAAACTTTGCTGACACATTTGTCCTTACCATGTAAAAAAATCAAATGAGTTGCACTTTACTGTCAGCACAATTTAGGTTTCTTGGTAAAAACTTTGTAGATATTTTTCCCAGAAAAGCCCTAAATACAAAATAGACCATTCATATTGTCCATAACAGTATCTAGTTTTTATATTTTCTATAAGTCAATGTACACAGGCTTGCTCTATAAATATGATCCCAATGTTTTCTAAGTCAAACATATCCTCATAAAATTCTGAGATCCTACAGTTTTGCTCTAACATTAAGCTCTCAATTTCTTACAATATGTGAATTTATATTTTTACGTTACATTTTTGGGGTATGTTACATTTACATTTCTAGTAGAGTAAATATTCTTTATTTGCAACTTTGCAAAGTACTAGGAATAAATGGGCTTTAGAAAGTACACATCATAAAATAGAAAATTAGCATAATATGAACACCCTGTTACAAAATGCAGCCCAAGAACAAAGCATTTGCCAAGAAAGCACTCTAATTTTACCATTTCCTTCTTACTTATTTCTCCTGTCTCCACAGGATGTGCACGGGCAACAAAGAAAAGACAATCAACATCTCTGTTCCACTAATATATCTTTACTTTCAATAGTATATGTGGTAGAGAGACCATTCTACCTTGTAAGTGGATGATAACAAGGATCTGAGGAATGAGGCCAAAGTCTCAAATTTATCCCCATATGTTCCTCAGTAATATCCCAAGCCAGAACAGCTCTGCCTTGCCCATACAGTTCCTGTAAGAGAACTGTTACCTTAAAATTAACCTAGCCTGTAATTTTAGGGAAGAAAATCAGTAACCTAATCTATTCAGGATAAAATAAGTTAATAAAACAATTAGAACTCAATAAGTTTCAGTGACGACTAGAGATATTTAATTATTGAAATATCACGACTACATCTAATACTTCATGATTTGTTACATTTTTGTTTATCATTTGCTCTGCATGACCAGCCTATGAGACTGGGAGGTCAAAGTTTACCACAGCTTACAAATAAGGAAACTGAGGGTCAGAGAATTTAAGCAATTTGCTTAAGTTCATATGCGTAGTAACAAAAGAGAGGTAGAAGCCAAGCCTGCTAATGATGCTTTCAGAACTATTTCTACCACTGGTGAATCCATTTCTTTAGATTTAATTTCACAAGATAATTACTAGTAAAAAACTTTTCAAAAAAGCACCTATTATGTGGTTTCACTATGCTCAAAACAATGCTTAAATCCTTTACTGTTTCTTTATCAAAACATGGCCAGAGATGGTGGGTCATGCCTGTAATCCAATGCTTTCAGAGGCCAGGGCAGGAAGATCACTCAATGCCAGGACACCATGGAATACTATGCAGCCATAAAAAATGATGAGTTCATGTCCTTTGTAGGGACATGGATGAAGCTGGAAACCATCATTCTCAGCAGACTATCGCAAGGACAAAAAACCAAGCACCGCATGTTCTCACTCATAGGTGGGAATTGAACAATGAGAACACATGGACACAGGAAGGGGAACATCACACACTGGGGCCTGTTGTGGGGTGGGGGGATGGGGGAGGGATAGCATTAGGAGATATACCTAATGTTAAATGACAAGTTACTGGGTGCAGCACACCAACATGGTACATGTATACACATGTAACTAACCTGCATGTTGTGCACATGTACCCTAAAACTTAAAGTATAATAAAAAAATAAATAAATAAAAAATGATTTTTAAAAAAGACCACCTTGGGCAACATAATGAGATCCCATCTCTACAAAAGCAAAAAATCAGCTGGGCCTGGTGGTACATGCCTTTAGTCCCAGCTACTTGAGAGGCGGAGGCAGGTGGATCCCTTGAGCCTAGGTGTTGCAGGCTGCAGTGGACTATGATCAGGCCACTGCTCTCCAGCCTGGGTGACAGAGAGAAAGATTAAATAATTATTTAATAATCAAATAAAGATCAAAAAATTATAATAAAAGAAAGGAAAAAAGAAAACACCATCTGATGAATGCCCCTAAAATTTTTGAGATTTCACTTATAGTACTTCTATTATATATATTTTTATTTTATAAGTTAAGAAAAGCTGTAAAGGAATGATTTGGTCTTCTCTGGATGTTGCCAATCTCCTATTTTACTACTGAACATGCTGGTGCTACATATGAGGGTAGAACAAGTGGTGTGTTATTATAAAATGAACGCAGGCTGTAATTTTGAACCTGAACTAGGAAACTCTGCAGAGTAATACCAAATCAGTAACAATGAGAAATTCATTTACGATTTTCCTTTATAGTTTGAAACCTGAAGATAATAACATCTACTTTTCCAAACCCAAAAAATATACCCAGTCAGATAAATGTTGGTAGTTACCAGCCAACCTCCACAAATAAAGGTATTTCATCCTCTGAATAAGTCTAAATAGGAAAAAATATGTTTTTAAAATAAAGCATACCCATCAAAAGCTGTTGGTCTATTTCTTAAGGAAACTGAGAAAAATATAAGGAGAAAGAGAATCTGTACAAATAAAAAAAGAAGAAAATCTACTCTCTGCCTCCCTCCATCCTCAATCCTTTATAATCTGATTTCTACTCACAAGACTAAAAGAATATTCTCTGCATAAAATAAATGACATTATTCAGTAGCTTGTTTTCATCCTGTTCCATTTGACCTCTCAGTAGCATGTGATCTGCATATACTTTCTCTATTTCTTAACACTATCCCCTTGGCTTCCAGAACAATTATCTTTCCACACTGCATTCCCTGGTGTATTCTTTCTTTCTCTTTACCAGCTTAAATGTCCATGTTACCTTTATTAGTCTTGCTAGCAGTCTATCAATTTTGTTGATCTTTTCAAAAAACCAGCTAAAAAAAAAGAAAAGAGAGAAGAATCAAATAGATGCAATAAAAAATGATAAAGGGGATATCACCACCAATCCCACAGAAATACAAACTACCATCAGAGAAAACTATAAACACCTCTGTGCAAATAAACTAGAAAATCTAGAAGAAATGGATAAATTCCTCGACATACCCTCCCAAGACTAAACCAGGAAGAAGTTGAATCCCTGAATAGACCAATAACAGGCTCTGAAATTGAGGCAATAATTAATAGCTTACCAACCAAAAAAAGTCCAGGACCAGATGGATTCACAGCCGAATTCTACCAGAAGTACAAGGAGGAGCTGGTACCATTCCTTCTGAAACTATTCCAATCGATAGAAAAAGACGGAATCCTCCCTAACTCATTTTACGAGGCCAGCATCATCCTGATAACAAAGCCTGGCAGAGACACAACTAAAAAAGAGAATTTTAGATCAATATCCCTGTTGAACATCGATACAAAAATCCTCAATAAATTACTGGCAAACCAAATCCAGCAGCACATCAAAAAGCTTATCCACCTGAAGTGGGCTTCATCCCTGGGATGCAAGGCTGGTTCAACATATGCAAATCAATAAACGTAATCCAGCATATAAACAGAACCAATGACAAAAACCACACGATTATCTCAATAGATGCAGAAAAGGCCTTTGACAAAATTCAACAACCTTCATGCTAAAAACTCGCAATAAATTAGGTATTGATGGGACATATCTCAAAATAATAAGATCTATGATAAACCCACAGCCAATATCATACTGAATGGGCAAAAACTGGAAGCATTCCCTTTGAAAACTGGCACAAGACAGCGATGTCCTCTCTCACCACTCCTATTCAACATAGTGTTGGAAGTTCTGGCCAGGGCAATCAGGCAGGAGAAGGAAATAAAGGGTATTCAATTAGGAAAAGAGGAAGTCAAATTGTCCCTGTTTGCAGATGACATGATTGTGTATTTAGAAAACCCCATCGTCTCAGCCCAAAATCTCCTTAAGCTGATAAGCAACTTCAGCAAAGTCTCAGGATACAAAATCAATGTGCAAAAATCACAAGCATTCTCTTACACCAACAACAGACAAACAGAGAGCCAAATCATGAGTGAACTCCCATTCACAATTGCTTCAAAGAGAATAAAATACCTAGGAATCCAACTTACAAGGGATGTGAAGGATCTCTTCAAGGAGAACTACAAACCACTGCTCAATGAAATAAAAGAGGATACAAACAAATGGAAGAACATTCCGTGATCATGGGTAGGAAGAATCAATATCATGAAAATGGCCATACTGCCCAAGGTAATTTATAAATTCAATGCCATCCCCATCAAGCTACCAATGACTTTCTTCATAGAACTGGAAAAAAGTACTTTAAAGTTCGTATGGAACCAAAAAAGAGCCCGCATCGCCAAGTCAATCCTAAGCCAAAAGAACAAACCTGGAGGCATCACGCTACCTGACTTCAAACTATACTACAAGGCTACAGTAACCAAAACAGCATGGTACTGGTACCAAAACAGAGATATAAACCAAAGGAACAGAATAGAGCCCTCAGAAATCATGCCACATATCTACAGTTATCTGATCTTTGACAAGCCTGACAAAAACAAGAAATGGGGAAAGGATTCCCTATTTAATAAATGGTGCTGGGAAAACTGGCTAGCCATATGTAGAAAGCTGAAACTGGATCCCTTCCTTACACCTTATACAAAAATTAATTCAAGATGGATTAAAGACTTACATGTTAGACCTAAAGCCATAAAAACCCTAGAAGAAAACCTAGGCAATACCATTCAGGACATAGGCATGGGCAAGGACTTCATGTCTAGAACACTAAAAGCAATGGCAACAAAAGCCAAAATTGACAAATGGGATCTAATTAAACTAAAGAGCTTCTGCATAGCAAAAGAAACTACCATCAGAGTGAACAGGCAACCTACAGAATGGGAGAAAATTTTTGCAACCTACTCATCTGACAAAGGGCTAATATCCAGAATCTACAATGAACTCAAACAAATTTACAAGAAAAAAACAAACAACCCCATCAACAAGTGGGCAAAGGATATGAACAGACACTTCTCAAAAGAAGACATTTATGTAGCCAAAAGACACATGAAAAAATGCTCATCATCACTGGCCATCAGAGAAATGCAGATCAAAACCACAATAAGATACCATCTCACACCAGTTAGAATGGCCATCATTAAAAAGTCAGGAAACAACAGGTGCTGGAGAGGATGTGGAGAAATAGGAACACTTTTACACTGTTGGTGGGACTGTAAACTAGTTCAACCATTGTGGAAGTCAGTGTGGCAATTCCTCAGGGATCTAGAACTAGAAATACCATTTGACCCAGCCATCCCATTACTGGGTATATACCCAAAGGACTATAAATCATGCTGCTATAAAGACACATGCACACATATGTTTATTGTGGCACTATTCACAATAGCAAGACTTGGAACCAACCCAAATGTCCATCAATGATAGACTGGATTAAGAAAATGTGGCACATATACACCATGGAATACTATGCAGCCATAAAAAATGATGAGTTCGTGTCCTTCATAGGGACATGGATAAAGCTGGAAACCATCATTCTCAGCAAACTATCACAAGGACAAAAAACCAAACACCGTATGTTCTCACTCATAGGTGGGAATTGAACAATGAGAACACATGGACACAGGAAGGGGAACATCACACACCGGGGCCTGTTGTGGGGTAGGGGGAAGGATAGCATTAGGAGATATACCTAATGTTAAATGACGAGTTAATGGGTGCAGCACACCAACATGGCACATGGATACATATGTAAATAACCTGCACGTTGTGCACATGTACCCTAAAACTTAAAAGTATAATTTTACAAAAATGTCCATGTTACCTGGAAAGGATCAAACTGTTTATAAGAGACTCTGAGTCCCAGAATAAAGCTCAAGAATATTTATAGGAGTAAAAAAAAAAGTACACAGCATCCAACAAACTAAAATCACCATGTCTGGCATCTAATCAAAAATTAGTAGGCATGCAAATAAGCAGAAAAGTAAAAGCCATAAAGAGGGGGAAAAGTCAGTCATTGAAACCAACTTAGAAATGACACAGATGACAGAATTAGGAGATAAGCACATTAAAACAGTTACTATTACCATATTCCATATATAAGAAAACGAGGAAAAATTGAATATGTTTTGCATAGACATAAAAGACATACCAACAACCCAAATCAAAGTTCTATATGGGAAAACTACATTTGTCTGAAATGAAAAATATGCTAGATAAGACTAAGTGTATATTAAATGCTGCACAAGAAAATATTAGTGAGCCTGAAGTCATAGCAAAGTATCCAAAGTAAAACACAAAGAGAAAAAAGACTGAAAACCAATTAAGTTATCAGTAAGCTGTACATCAACTTCAAGTTGCCTAATATATGTGTAATTAAAGTTCCTAAAACAAGAAGAGATGGGGGAGGATGAAAAAAATATTTGAAGAAATAAAAGCTAAAATTTTTCCAAATTTGATGAAAACTATAAACTCACAGATCTAAGAAGCTTAACAAATTCCAAGCGAAAAATAAAAATAAATAAAGACAATATACTCAAGTATATCATAATCAAATTGCTTAAGACCAATCCTAAAAAGAAAATCTTTGAGGCATCTAGAAGTGTAAGTTTCTTTTTAATAATAATAAAATATCTTTTCTCATGGTCATGTTTCCTAAAACCAATCTACAGTCCTACTGCTATAGCCCTTCCAATTAGGACCAATATTTTACCTTTAAATTAAAAATCAATTTGTACATGTCTTTCAGAAGTGGGACTGGGAGTATGGTGAAGCAAGAGAAACTTCTCTGGCATAACTTATTTTATTTTATTTTGTTTTATTATTTTATTTTATTTTATGACAGGGTCTCACTCTGTCACTTAGACTGGCGTGC
Organism: Hylobates moloch; assembly: GCF_009828535.3. Classification (NCBI taxonomy): domain Eukaryota; kingdom Metazoa; phylum Chordata; class Mammalia; order Primates; family Hylobatidae; genus Hylobates; species Hylobates moloch. Next base: position 50,997,827 of record NW_026652281.1, read on the forward strand.
AGTGGTATAATCATAGTTCACTGCAGCCTCAACCTCCTGGGCTCAAGCAACCTTACCACCTCAGTCTCTCTAGTAACTAGGACTACAAGTATGAACCAACAACTCATGGCTAATTTTTTTTTTTTGAGACAGGGTCTCGCTATGTTGCCCAGGCTGATCTTGACCTCCTCAATCCTCCTGCCTCAGCCTCCTAAGTAGCTCTATGGCACAAAATTTAAGGAGGGACTTGCCTTACCCTGAGAAAGAGTGTCTCCTTAAATTTCACTGTAGAAGCCTCTCTTGCCTCACCCTAGTCTTTGCTTTGTTCTGCAGCAATCATCAGAGTATCCCTTTTGATGAGTTTTGCTGACAAATATTAGAGTATCATAAAGAACTAATTATTCCTGGAAATTGTCTTGTATCCTAGAATCTGTTTTAAAAAAATTTTAATTCCTCTCATTTAAAAACAAACATAAATTCAGCACTTTTTAAACGTCAGACACCTTTGAGTTTCCAGAGGATACAACAAAATACAAGAGCTTTACCTCAAAATATTCATGTCTAGGAAATAAGATTACAAAGTGAACACTTATTTAAAACGATAAGTTTTGAAGGGAGATATGGACTAGATGCTGTGGGGGCATTAGGAAGAGAGGGCCAAACACTGGCCCTGAGAAGAGGGTTACAAGAAAAGGCTTTCCAGGGAGAACTTTCTCTCTGCGGTAGCAGATGCAAATTCATGACTGCTGAGCAAATACAAGAAAAAAGTAGTAGTGCATGTACAATGATAAATGGTAATTAACACTACATGTCAGTTACCAGGGAGAAGAGGGAGAGATGAGAGCTATTGCAAGCTGGAGTACGGCCCAAAGAACACCATCACTCAATTCAGCTAATTGTTGCTATGTGGGAAAGAAGGTTCACTATGGTCAGATATTCCAATTTCCCAGAGGTTGGAAATCTGAATTTTTGTGTGAAAACTATCAACTATTAAATACTTGCCATTAATTCATACTTTTAAAAAACACCATGCAGGCCAAACAAAATATAACTGTAGGCCAGATTCAGAACACCAGCTGGCTATTTAAAATATCTACTCTATAGTTCTCTCGGACCGGAGAAATTTAGGAATTCAGGATCCAAGCATTTAGATGAATACACTTCTAAAAACCACTGAGATAGCATTTCTTTGTTTGACAGTATTTCTTCTTACCCACTGGACTCCAGCCTAGGTGACAGAGTGAGACTCCGACTCAAAAAAAAAAAAAAAAAAAAAAAATACCAAACAGAGATTTTTTTATTCATTCAGGTCATCCTTCAAGATCTTTCTGAGTTTTTAGTTTGAATTAATAACAACAACAAAACAATAGAAATGACTGTTAGCAGAGAGCTAAATCTAGGATTCCCTATAACAAAGATCCTTCTAATGCACTGAAATACTATGCACCAGGCACCTGCATGACAAGCACATGAAACAGACAAAACTCCTAAAGGAGTTTATGGTTGGCATGGAGTACACAGACAATTAGCAATAAACATAATATATATGTCTTTTCCCATTTGTGCTGCTATGACAAAATACCTGAGACTGGGTGATTTATAAAGAACAGAAATTTATTTCTCAAACAGTTCTGGAAGCTGGGAAGTCCAAGATTAAGGCACTGATAGGGTTAGTGTCAGATGAAGTTCAGTTCCTCATAGAAGACTCCATCTAGGTGTTCTTATATAGTGGAAGGGATGGGAAGGCAAAAGGGCAAACTGTCTCTGAAGCCTCTTTTGTAAGGGTATTCTATTCACGTGGATGTAAGGGTATTCCACTCATGAACTTAATCACTTCTGCAAAGACCCCACCTCTTAATACCATCACAAGGAGGATTAACTTCCAACATGAAGCTTGGAGGGAACACATTCAAACCATAGCAATAAGGTATGCCCACAAATGATAAGTGCTATTAAAAGAGAGAAGACAGACTAAGGGAAGATAGGAAGTACATGGTGGTTGAGATTATAATTTCAAATTGAGTAGTCAAAGTAGGTCTCACTAGGAAAGGGATATTTGGGGGAAGATTTAAAGGAGGGAAAGAACATGACTATATTATTCTAAAAACATATGCATAATCAATCATTTTTAACGTTGTGAATTATTAATTTTCTAAATATTCTAACTAATTCTCTAATTATTAATCCTCATTTTTGGTTGCTAGGCTATTTATTGCTGCATCAATTTCAGAACTTGTTATTGGTCTATTCAGGGATTCAACTTCTTCCTGGTTCAGTCTTGGGAGGGTGTATGTGTCCAGGAATTTATCCATTTCTTCTAGATTTTCTAGTTTATTTGCATTGAGGTGTTTATAATATTATCTGGTGGTTGTCTGTATTTCTGTGGGGTCAGTGGTGATATCCCCTTTAATATTTTTTTTGTGTCTATTTGATTCTTCTTTCTTTTCTTCTTTATTGGTCTAGCTAGCAGTCTATCTATTTTATTAATTTTTTTCAAAAAAAATGGCTCCTGGATTCATTGACTTTTTGAAGGGCTTTTCATGTCTCTAGCTCCTTCATTTCTGCTCTGATCTCAGTTATTTCTTGTCTTCTGTTAGCTTTGGGGTTTGTTTGCTCTTGGCTCTCTGGTTCTTTTGGTCGTGATGTTAGGGTATCAATTTGAGATCTTTCTAGCTTTTTGATGTGGGCATTTAGTGCTATAAATTTCCCTCTTAGCACTGCTTTAGCCAAGTCCCAGAGATTCTGGTACATTGTCTCTTTGTTCTCATTGGTTTCAAATAACTTCTTGATTTCTTCCTTAACTTCATTATTTACCCAGGAGTCATTCAGGAGCAGGTTGTTCAATTTCCATGTAAGTTGTGTGGTTTTGAGTGAGTTTCTTAATCTTGAGTTCTAATATGATTTGCACTGTGGTCTGAGAGATTGTTATGAATTCAGCTCTTTTGCATTTGCTGAGGAGTGTTTTACTTTCAATTATGTGATCAATTTTAGAGTAAGTGCCATGTGGCGCTGAGAAGAATGTACATTCTCTCGTTTTCAGGTGGAGAGTTCTGTAGATATATATCAGGTCCACTTGATCCAGACCTGAGTTCAAGTCCTGAATATACTTGTTAATTTTCCATCTCAATGAGCTAATATTGACAGTGGGGTGTTAAAGTCTACCATTATTATTGTGTGGGAGACTAAGTCTCTTTGTAGGTCTCTAAGGAACTTGTTTTATAAATCTGATTGCTCCTGTATTGCATGAATATATATTTAGGATACTTAGCTCTTTATGTTGAATTGATCCCTTTACCATTTTGTAATGCCCTTCCTTGTCTTTTTTTGATCTTTGTTAGTTTAAAGTCTATTTTATCAGAAACTAGAATTGCAAGCCCTGCTTTTTTCTACTTTCCATTTTCTTGGTAAATTTTCCTCCATCCCTTTATTTTGAGCCTATGTGTGTCTCTGCACATGAGATGGGTCTCTTGAATACAGCACACCAATGGGTCTTGATTCTTTATCTAGCTTGCTACCAAAAAAAGCCCAGGACTAGACAGATTTACAGCTGAATTCTATCAGAGGTACAAAGAGGAGTTGGTACCATTTCTTCTGAAACTCTTCCAAGCAACTGAAAAGGAGGAACTTCTCTCTAACTCATTTTATGAGGCCAGCATCATCCTGATACCAAAACCTGGAAGAAATACAACAACAATAAAAAATACTTGAGGCCAATATCCCTGATGAACATCAATGGAAAAATCCTCAATAAAATACTGGCAAACCAAATCCAGCAGCACAGCAAAAAGCTCATACAGCACAATCAAGTCAAATTCCTCCTTAGGGTGCAAAGCTGGTTCAACAGATGTAAATCAATAAATGTAATTCATCACATAAACAGAACTAAAGAGAAAAACCATGATTATCTCAATAGATGCAGAAAAGGCCTTTGATAAAATTCTATATCCCTTCATGTTAAAAACTCTCAATAAGCTAGGTATTGATGGAATATGCCTCAAAATAATAAGAGGCATTTATAACAAACCCACAGCCAATATTATTCTCAATGTGCAAAAGCTGGAAGCATTCCCTTTGAAAACCAGCACAAGACAAGGATGCCCTCTCTTACCACTCCTATTTAACATAGTATTGGAAGTTCTGGCAGTGGCAATCAGGCAAGAGAAAGAAATATAGAGTATTCAAATAAGAAGAGAGGAAGTCAAATTGTCTTTGTTTCTAGATGACATAATCTATGTCTAGAAAACCCCACTGTCTCAGCCCAAAAGCTTCTTAAGCTAATAAGCAACTTCAGCTAAATCTCATGATGCAAAATCAATGTGCAACAATCACAACCATTCCTATACACCAACAGTAGACAAGCAGAAAGACAAATTGTGAATGAACTCCCATTCACAATTGCTACAAAGAGAATAAAATACCTAGGAATACAGCTAACAAGGCAAGTGAAGGACCTCCTCAAGAAGAACTACAAACCACTGCTTAAGGAAATAAGAAAGGATACAAACAAATGGAAAAACATTCCACGCTCATGGATAGGAAGAATCAATATTGTTAAATGCCCTTATTGCCCAAAGTAATTTATAGATTCGATGCTATTCCCATTAAACTACTATTGACATTCTTCACAGAATTAGAAAAAAACTACTTTAAAATTCATATGCAACCAAGAATCCTAAGCAAAAAGAACAAAGCTGGAGGCATCACACTACCTGACTTCAAACTATACTACAAGACTACAGTAACCAAAACAGCATGGTGCTGGTACAAAAACAGACACATAGACCAATGGAACTGAATAGAGACCTCAGAAATGAGACCACACATCTAGAACCATCTGATCTTTGATAAACCTGACAAAAACAAGGAATGGGGAAAGGATTCCCTATTTAACAAATGGTGCTGGGAAAACTGGCTATCCATATGCAGAAAAATGAAACTGGACACCTTCTTTACACCTTATAAAAAAATTAACTCAAGATGGAGCAAAGACTTAAATGTAAAGCCCAAAACTATACAAACCCAAGAAGAAAACCCAATAACATTCAGGACATAGGCATGTCAAAGCAATTGCAACAAAAGCAAAAATTGACAATTGGTATCTAATTAAACTAAAGAGCTTCTGCACAAAAAAAGAAACTATTATCAGAGTGAACAGACAACCTACAGAATAGGAGAAAAATTTTGAAATCTATCCATCTGACAAAGGTCTAATAACCAGAATCTATAAGGAACTTGAACAAATTTACAAGAAAAAAATAACCCCATTAAAAAGTGGGCAAAGGACATGAACAAACACTTCTCAAAAGAAGACATTTATGTGGCCAACAAACATTTAAAAATGCTCAACATCACTGATCATCAGAGAAGTGCAAATAAAAACCACAATGAGATACCATCTCACATCAGTCAGAATGGTGATTATTAAAAAGTTGAGAAACAGCAGATCCTGGTGAGGCTGTGGAGAAAAAGGAACACTTTTACACTGTTGGTGGGAAAGTAAATTAGGTCAACCATTGTGGAAGACAGTGAGGTGATTCCTCAAAGACCTAGAACTAGAAATACCATCTGACCCAGCGATCCCATTACTGGGTATATACCCAAAGAAATATAAATTATTCTATTATAAAGATACATGCACATGTATGTTCACTGCAGCACTATTCACAATGGCAAAGACATGGAATCAACCCAAATGCTTATGAATGATAGAATGGATAAAGAAAATGTGGGTACATACACACCATGGAATACTACACAGCCATAAAAAGGAAAGAGATCATGTCCTTTGCAGGGACATAGAGGGAGCTGGAAGTCATTATCCTCAGCAAACTAACACAGGAACAGAAAACCAAACACCACATATTCTCACTTATAAGTGGGAGCTGAACAATGAGAACACATGAACACAGGGAGGGGAACAACATACTCTGGGGCCTGTAGGAATGGGGGGAATGGGGGAGGGAGAACATCAGGATAAACAGTGTGATGGTTAACACTGTCAACTTGATTGGATTGAAGGATACAAAGTATGGATCCTGGGTGTGTCTGTGAGATTAACATTTGAGTCAGTGGGCTGGGGAAGGCAGACCCACCCTTAATCTGGTGGGCACAATCTAATCAGGTGCCAGTGAATATAAAACAGTCAGAAAAATGTGAAAAGGCGAGAATGGCCTAGCCTTCAGCCTACACCTTTCTCCCATACTGGATGCTTCTTGCTTTCAAACATCAGACTCCAAGTTCTTCAGTTTTGAGACTCAGACTGGCTCTCCTTGCTCCTCAAGCTTGCAGATAGCCTATTGTGGGACCTTGTGATCAGGTAAGTTAATACTACCTAAACTCCCATATATATGTGTATATATCTTATTAGTTCTATCCGTCTAGGGAACCCTAATACAAATACCTAATGCATGTGGGGCTTAATACCTAGGCAATGTGTTGATAGGTACAGCAAACCACCATGGCACACATTTACCTATGTAACAACCTTGCATGTCCTGCACCTGTATCCCAGAACTTAAAATAAAATAAAAAGAAATCCTAATTTTAATCACATTTTTTTCCTTACTCTTTCTTACTTGAAAATTTGTTTTTATGCATTTGATAAGAAATGATGATGGAAAAGAAAAGTAAAAAAGAATACTGTCATTTAGTGAGCACTCAACAAATATATTTTAAATAAATATAAGAGGCCAATTAAAGTAGCATGTTTGAATTTTAGAGATGAACCTTCACTAACTTAAGTATCTTTTTGAAATAATTCATTTAATAATGTTGTCTCTCTAAAATCACTTACAAATGTGACCAATTTTTTAGCATAACATACAAATATGACTATCATCCTAAGTAGACCAGAAGACTTGTAGTTCTCGTGGAACAAGATAATCATAGACTATGCATGTTTTTATAGAAAAGTGTGTGATAAAAAGATCTGATAAAGAAGATTCTTAGGAATAATTACATGGATTTTTCAGTAGTACTCAAATCTCTGTTTTGCGCTCCAGAAATAAGAAATTATACAACCAGACCATCTAAATAATAAAAAAGCAAGAAAAATAAAGAAACGATAAAAATCATACAAAGTTAGAAATGTTCAACAGAGAAAAATGAATCATAAAACAGAGCTATGAACTCTTTACCAGTTCTGAAAAATGTTCAAGCTGAATTGTAAAATAAATGTTCAAATATTTTAATATCCTCCCCAACAGATTTCAATATTTCCCTGAACCAATATTATGTACATGTAATTTATATTTCTGTGTCAAACACCTGCATGTTATAAATATATTAGCACAAAAACCTATTTTGAGGATCTTATTAAATCAGAAGTATGTACTAGTGCGCTTCCATTTAGTTGAAGAAGTTAACACAAGAGTTGTTGGCTAGTTATAGTACAAAACTGAGCCAGGAAAAACATTCATTTATGTATATACTGTAGCACCTGAAAATATTTCATTTACACTGTGCCCAGAACCACAAAATTTATCAAATAAATTTCCAGATTCTCCCATCCAAGTAAAGGCTACATTTCCAAAGACACTGTAAAATTAGGTTAATTTTTAAAATAAAAAAATTAGTAGTACATAATTGTATCTAAAAACAAAAGGAGAAGAAATTATACTTTGTAAACGATAAAAATAATAGTAATGTATAGAAGATTTTATAAAATAAAATACCTTACACTGAAATTGAGGAAATAATAATCAAAAGAAAATTTTATGCAAAAAAAAAAAATCAAGACTGTATTATGATAAAGCTAAAAAGCCAGAGGGCCCAAGCACAAAACAAGTTTACATTATTGTAACAAACATGTAAGAAGACCTGAAATTTTTTATTTTAAAATTACTATTTATTTATAATACTTAGAATCAGCCTGTCCATTTAATATGAAAAAAAATTATGTCGTCAGATCATGGAGGATGAGAGGCAGGACTAGACTGCAACTTTGACTCAACAGACAAAGCAGCATGTGGAAGCTTGCATCGTGATTTATTCTCCAGAATGACTTCAGGAATAAATCAGGAAACCTGAAAGGACCCACAGACCCTCTGAAGAAAGCAGGTTGCTCCTGCAGGACCTGGGAGACACCCCAAATACTGTGAGTGCCCAAATTTTTGGAAATGGGAAAGGGAGATCATCCACCCCTGAGCACACGCCCCCACTGGGGAAACTGAAGGTCTAGATTATGGGAGAAGATTCCAACCTTACCTGGAGCTGACTCTATTTAGAGCTGAGCAAAATATAGGGGTAGAGGAAACAGTGGGAAAAGCCCTGTGAGCTCACTGGGCCTCCTAGCAAACCATTTCTGCCTGGCCTCACAGGCGTCCTTTGGTAGGGCAGCTAGAGGCACTGGGAAAAGGCCACAGAGAGAAGGAAATCTCCAGCTGAACTTTTTAAAAATTTGAACTGATTGAGAAGTCTCCTGGCCAGAACTCAGGGGAGGGCGTGAGTCTGGTGTGCAGACTCCAGAGCCAGGGAAAGAAGGAAAGCCATACTTGCTTTTGTAGCTGGGAGGTGGATAGCCTGGGGCAAGTTCTCAGCCCTGTTCCTCCACTGCCCAGAAACAGACTTGGTGCTGTTGGGGGGAGGGGCACGGTGGGAGTGAGACCAGCCCTTCAGATTGTGTGAGAGCTGGTGAGGCCTGTGACTGCCAGCTTTCCTCGACTTCCCTGAAAACCTGCATGACACAGTAGAGGCAGCCATAATCCTCCTAGGAACATAACTCCATTGACCGGGGAATCTCCTCCCATACCCCACAGCAGCTGCAGCAAGACCTGCCCAAGGAGAGTCTGAGCTCAGACATGCCTAGCCCTGCCCCCACCCAATAGTCCTTCCCTACCCACCCTGGTAACTGAAATCAAAGGGCATATACTCGGGAGTTCTAGGGCCCTACTCACTGCCTTTGTCCCTCCCCATACTACCACAGCTGAGGCTCTCTGGAAAGTTCCACCTCCCAGCAGGGGGCCAACCAGCACAAAAATAAAGCTAAGAACCTTCGCAGAGTCCATTTCACCCCCTGCCACCTCCACCAAAACAGGTGCTGGTATCCATGGCTGAGAGACCCACAGACAGTTCACATCACAGGACTCTGTGCAAACAACTCCCAGTACCAGCCCGAAGCCTGGTAGATTTGCTGGGTGGCTAGGTCCAGAAAAGAGATAACAATTACTATACCTCAGCTCTCAGGAAAAGGGGGAGGGTGCTACATCAAGGGAACACCCCATTGGACAAAAGAATCTGAACAACATCCTTCAGCCCTAGACCTTCCCTTTAACAGAGCCTACTAAAATGAGAAAGAACCAGAAAACCAACTCTGGTAATATGACAAAACAACGCTGGTTAACACCCCCAAAAAATCACAATAGCTCACCAGCAATGGACCCAAACCAAGAAGAATCCCCGATTTATCTGAAAAATAACTCAGGAGGTTAGTTATTAAGCTAATCAGGGAGGCAGCAGAGAAAGGTGAAGCCCAACATAAGGAAATAAAAAAAAATGATACAAGAAGTGAAGGGAGAACTATTCAACGAAATAGATAGCATAAATAAAAAACAATCAAAACTTCCGGAAACAAAGGACACACAGAAATGCAAAGTGCTCTGAAAAGTCGCAGCAATCGCAGCAATAGAATCAAATAAGAAGAAATTCAGAGCTCGAAGACAAGGTCTTTGAATTAACCCAATCCAACAAAGACAAAGAAAAAAATAAGAAAATATGAACAAAGCCCAACTGAGAATCAAATCAAGAACTCAACCCCTTTTACAATAGCTGCAAAATAATAATAATAAAATACTTAGGAATATACCTAATCAAGGAGGTGAAAGACCTCTATAAGAAAAACTACACAATGCTGCTGAAAGAAATCATAGATAACACAAACAAATGGAAACACATCCCATGCTCATGAATGGGTAGAATCAATATTGTGAAAATGAACATACTGCCAAAAGCAATCTACAAATTCAGTGCAATTCGTATCAAAATACCATAATCATTCCTCACAGAATTAGAAAAAACAATTCTAAAATTCATATGGAACCAAAAAAGAGCCTGCATAGCCAAAGCAAGATTAAGTAAAAGTAACAAATCTGGAGGCATTACACTACCTAATTTCAAACTATACTAAAGGCCATATTCACCAAAACACCATGGTACTGGCATAAAAATAGGCACATAGACCAATGGAACAGAATAGAGAACCCAGAAATTAACCCAAATTCTTACAACCAGCTGACTCTTTGAAAAAGCAAACAAAAAGATAAAGTGGGGACAGGACACCCTTTTCAACAAATGGTGCTGGGATAGTTGCCTAGCCACATGTAGGAGAATGAAATTGGATCCTCATTTCTCACTTTATAGAAAAATCAACTCAAGATACATTAAGGACTTAAACCTAAGACCTGAAACCATAAAAATCCTAGAAGATAACATTGGAAAAACTCTTCTAGACATTGGCTTAGGCAAAGAGTTCATGACCAAGAACCCAAAAGCAAATGCAATAAAAACAAAGACAAATAGGTGGTACTTAATTAAACTAAAGAGCTTTTTCATGGGAAAAGGAGCAGTCAGCAGAGTAAACAGAAAACCCACAGAGTGGGAGAAAATCTTCACAGTCTATACATCTGACAAAGGACTAATATCCAGAATCTACAATGAACTCAAACAAATCAGCAACAAAAAAACAAACAATCCCATCAAAAAGTAGGGTAAGGACATGAATAGACAATTCTCAAAAGAAGATATACAAATGCCCAAAAAACATGAAAAATGCTCAACATCACCAATGAACAGGGAAATCTAAATCAAAATCACAATGCGATACCACACTACTCCTGCAAGAATGGCCATAATCAAAACAATCAAAAAATAGTAAATGTTGGCATGGATGCGGTGAACAGGGAACACTTCTACACTGCTGGTGGGAATGTAAACTAGTACAACCACTATGGAAAACAATGTGGAGATTTCTTAAAGAACTAAAAGTAGAACTACCATCTGATCCAGCAATCTCACTACTGGGTTTCTACCCAGAGAAAAAGAAGTCATTAAATGAAAAAGATACTTACACACACATGTTTATAGCAGCACAATTTGCAATTGCAAAAACATGAAACCAACCCAAATGCCCATCAATCAAAGAGTAGATAAAGAAACTGTATATATACAATGGAATACTACTCAACCATAAAAATGAATGAATTAATGGCATTCGCGGAGACCTGGATGAGATTCGAGACTATTATTCTAAGTGAAGTGACTCAGGAATGGAAAACCAAACATTGTATGTTCTCATTCATAAGCGGGAGCTAAGCTATGAGGATGCAAAGGCATAAAAATGACACAATGCACTTTGGGGACTCGGGGAAAGGGTGGGAAGAGGTGAGGGATAAAACACTACAAATAGGGTGCAATGTACATTGCTTGGGTGATGGGTGCACCAAAATCTCACAAATCACCACTAAAGAACTTACTTACGTAACCAAACACCACCTGTTCCCCAATAACCTATGGAAATAAAAAAATTTAAAAGCAAACAAATAAATAATAATAAATAAATAAATGTCATCTAAATGCCCACAAGTAACCAGCATCCACAAGGATAGAGCCTAGCTAAAGTTTCATATCTCTATACTTTAGTAGTTCACAACTGGGGAACTACTAAATGTCCCCAGCGGACATGAGGCAATGTTTGGAGACATTTTTGGTTACCACAACCGGGGGGCAGAGGTAGTGCTACTAGCATCTAGTGGGTAGCCAGGAATGCTGCTAAACATCCTACAATGCAATGTCAACAGCACCAAGAATTATCCAGTCCAAACTGGCAATAGCACCAATGCTAAGACATTGCCACACAGATAGAAGCCTTTGTTTAAAAACTCCTCCCTGGGTCAAGCAACTATGATCAGAATAGCAAGATCAAGGAAAATGAAGGGGTGATGTCTATACGGAATCACTCAGAAGGAGACAACGTATTAGAATAGAAAATGATTGGCCTGTCTAATATGTCAAGACAACACAGAGCACCCTTTTTATGGCTATCACATATTGCTTCTGATACCTGCATCCTTAGGACCTCTACTTGGCTAAAAGTTAGTATGTTCTAATCTCTATCTGTTTCTCTTTTTTATTTTTCTTATGAATATATTCATACACACACAGAATATAATAGAATAATGTAGACATAACCCAGCTTTAAAAAAATATCAACATTGGGTCATTTTTCATTCATCTAGGCTTCTGCCACTTTTTTATTAGTTTTCCTAGGGTCTCTAAAAGCAAATATCAGATAACATATTATTTCACTCATTAATATTTCAGTTTCTCCCCTATATATTTACTGCTGAAGAAAGATATTCAGGATGAACTGGGTATGATCAACCTAAGAAGTGGGCAACAATACAAAGAAATTAATCAGATAAAGCAAGAAGGTGAGAGAAAAGACCAAAGGAAGATCCCAGATCCAGACAGGAAGAAAAGTAAGCTCTTCATGTCTACAAGAAGTGAGCCAAGGGATGCACACCAAAATATGGTAAAGGCCAAAGCATTTATGGTAGCTGCAGTCAGATAAAGATCCAATAGCTAAGACCTATATAGAAACTAAGGCAGAGTGAGATGGTAACACATAGATGACAATGATAAGCCAAGGGTCTGGATCAGGAATGTTAGTAAGTCCCAATGCTACTGCCAACTCTAACAATTTGATAGCTACATGTAGTGCTACAGTAAGGATTCTGGCACCCCAAGGAGGGGGAAAAATCCAGGATTAGTGGGGAATAGGCAAATGGTAGCAACTATGCCACAGAGTTGTCCTATATTATCTGGGACTAAAGTAACAAAACCTGGAGAGGAAGCAAAGCTTCCATGTAAAAGGCAAGCAATACCTGAGAATCCAGGAGGCCACGTCGAAGTCTGGTCTGCTCCTTGGCATTCTGCCTATTCCCTATGTAGGTTTCCCTATATTCACAATTTGGTCAAAAAATACTTAGAACCTAGGAGCTACATACCTTTCAAGTGTGCTATTACTATGTCAAAATAAAAGTCGAAAGCTAAGACTCCGCATATGTACTTAACGGGAAGGATTTTACACCACCGGCTTAAATCGCCAAGTTGCTCAATTCATAAACATACAGACCAGAGGAAAGACATGTACACCTGCTCTTCTGGTATTCAATCTCCAAAAAGAAGCCTGAATATTCTTTTCAAAATTCAAATATGATCATGCCATTCCTTGCTTAAAACCCTTCAGTAATTCCCACTTTGCTCCCAAATGAAGTCCCAAATCCTAGCACCGCCTGACTTGGCCCTTACCCACTTTTCTTCCTCTAATGGCACAGCAATCTGCCTTACTCTCCATCCACATTGGCCTTCTCTTCCTTTTTCAAATAAGAATTATGCTCTTGTCATGCTCCAGGCACTGTGTTAAGCACTTTACATACATTCCACTTAATCCCCTCAAAATCTTATAGCACAAGTGTAATTATTGTCTCAACAAGAGAGGTAAGTGCCTTGCCATGAAAGAGCCAAGTACAGTGTCTAATAAAAGCTTCACTACACATACTTCAACTACAGCCTTCTGCAATATTTATCAAAAGTGTAAGAAATTTGATTTTAGGTCACAAGTAAGCACTAGTCTCAAATCATTGGGTCATTTTTTGTTAATTAAGTTAGCTATAAAAATACAGTAATGCCCCCCACTTAACCCAGGTAAGACTGCTGATCATCTGCAGCCTTGAACTAGAAGTTGGCTTAAAAAAAAACAGAAATAAAAAGGCTAAAAGGCCTACAGTGAAATCCATGAACTTTATATGATAGGACAAGCAGAGTTGCACGTAGGCTCCAACAATTAGGTGGACCGTACCATGGTAAATTACATGTGGACACAATAGCCAATGAGAGGTAAGAGGTGGTAGACAATTTAGAGAGTAGGCCAGATCTTGTCTTCTTTATATTTCTTCTGTACAATCTGAAAGCATTTGATTTTAATAAGTGATAATATAATATACTTAAGAATATGTCAATGCATGACAGCTTAATTCAATATTTGAGATTCATAAAGCTAACCCTGAGTCAAATAGGACTTAAGATGGGAAAGTATTGTGCAAATATTTTCATTCCAAAAAATTAAAATAAAAGTTTTTATACTTACAGATTGAAGCTTAAGTTATTTTTAAAATTCCACATTATCTCTATGATACTGGTTAAATGGAGTGTTATTCCACAATCTAATGGCTAGCCATCTACAAAAACGTAAAAGCACGATTTCTTTGAGAATTCATTGTCCTACGTACAGAACATGAGCCTTTTCTATTAATGGAGACATATATGAAGTCTGCATCTGTGTTGGAACATGTGTATAAGTTAAAACACAAAGCATGAAGAAGTTAGAACCATTTTATAAATCTCAGGAAGTGAACAAATCTTATAAATTTTAGATTCATTTATTGAGGAAAACAATATTTACTGACTTCTCTGTGCTATTTCCAATTTTAACAATCATATGTATGCAAGTTATGTTTTTAATATTTATTGCTTTTCTAATTGCAAAAGTACTGAAAATTCCTTGTACATACTTTTGAAAATGCAGAAAAGGGCAGAGAAAAATTTTAAAGACCACAACCCAAAGATAACTATTCTGCTAAAAACTCTGATATATATTCTTCCAGATATATATATATAGAGAGAGAAAGAATATATATATTCCCTTTTATAAAACTATGAAAATATTGTAAAAACTTTTGTATAATTTTTTAAAATATAACACTTACCTTTCAGTGTTCTTAAATATTTTTCTGGAACAAGGCTTTTAAATAGCTATGTGCGTATTTTTATTGTAACCTAACTCAAGAATTTTTTGAACATTGTGGAATATAAAATATAAATATTAAACCTCCTAGCATAATATTAGTTTAATCTGATTTTTATCATTATTAAAAGGCAAAACAACTTACCTTCTACTGCAAATTAGAATAATTTGAAACATGAGACTTGAATTTAAATACATATTCAAATTATTTAATGGATCAAGAACTCTATAACATTCAGATTTTTCAACCAAATAATATGATATTCTGGAATCATGGAACCAAAAGTATATTGTTACAGGTTTTAAAATATGATGATTAGATTGATGAGGATTGTAAAGACTTTCTTTTAAGTAAAAAAAAAAATAGCCCACAGAATTCAAAGCCAATCAGTATTACTTTTAAGCGGATTCCTTATGAGGGAGGAAAATCATAATTCTCCAAAAGAAGCAGAGGAGGAAATGACAGAGCATGTAAATTACAGTAATTTTTTAAGCTTTGTATTTTGAAATAATTTTAGATTTACAGAAGTGTTACAGAGAAGGTACCACTTCCTTTAATCTTCCAATCTTAATATTTTACATAATCGTGGTACATTTATCAAAACTAAGTTATTGAAATGGGTACAACACCATTAACCAAAGTTCCAATTTCGTCAGTTTTTCCAATAATGCCCTTTTTCTGTTCCAGGATCCAAAGCAGGTTACTATGTTACACTTAGACTTGATATCACCTTAGTTTCCTCCAGTCTCTGAGAGTCCCTCCGTCTTTCCTTGTTTTTTCATGACTTTACAACTTTTGAAGAGCACTGCTGTGGTATATATTTTGTAGACTGTTTCCCAATTTGGGCTTGTTTGATGTTTTCTCACGATGATACCAAGGTCAGGAATCCTTGACAAGAATACTATACAGATGAAGTGCCCCTCTTATTACCTCATACTTGGAAGTACATATCAGTATGACTCATTACTGGTGATGGTAAATAATACGGTTTGGATCTGTGTCCCATCCAAATCTCATGTTTAACTGTAATCCCGTGTTGGAGCTGGGGCCTGGTAGTAGGTGACTGGATCATGGAGGCGGTTTCTTATGAATGATTTAGCACCATCCCCTACGTCCTGTTCTTGTGAAAGTGAGTGAGTGAGTTATCATGAGATCTGGTTGTTTAAAAATGTGTAGCACCTCCCCCTTCTCTCCCTTCCTCCTGCTCCAGCCACGTGAAGATGCCTGCTCCAGCTTTGCCTTCCACCATGAGTAAAACTCCTTGAGACCTCCCCAGAAGAAGATGCTTCCATGCTTCCTGTACAGCCTGTGGAACCATTAGCCAACTAAACCTCTTTTCTTAAAAATTCCCAGTCTACAGGCTGAGACAGTAGAATTGCTTGAACCCAGGAGGCAGAGGTTGCAGTGAGCCGAGATTGCGCCACTGCACTCCAGACTGGGCCAAAAGAGTGAGACTCCGTCTCAAAAAAAAAAAATAATAATTACCCAGTCTCACGTATTTCTTTATAGCAATGTGAGAACAGACTAAACAGCAACCTTGATCACTTGATTAAGATAATGTCAGCCACGTTTCTGACTACAAAGTTACTAATTTTCCCTTTCCATATTATTTTAATTAGAAGTTACTAAACCCAGACCACACTAAAGGCAAAATTAAGCACTGCCTCCTGAAGGGGGGAGAATCTAACTCTTTATGAAATCCAATGTATGTATTTTTTCCTTTCATGCTTATGCTTTTAGTATCATATCTAAGAAATAGTTGCCTAATCCAAGATCATGAAGATTTATGCCTGTTTTTTTTTCTAAGAATTTTATAGCTTGAGCTCTTACATTTACATCTTTGATCCATTTTGAGTTAAGTTTTGCATATAGGTAGGGGTTCACTCAACCTTATTTAGTTGCATATAGATATCCAGTTGTCCCAGCACCACTTGTTTAAAAAGACTATTCTTTCCCAACTGAATTTTCTTGGAATCCCTGTTGAAAATCAATTAACTATAAATGTAAGGTTTATTTCTGGATTCTCAATTATATTCCATTGATCAATGTATCTATCCTTAAACCAGTACCACACTGCTTTGACTATTGTTGTTTTGTAGTAAGTTTTGAAATTGAGAAGTGTCTGTGCTGAACTTTGTTTTTCTTTTTCAAGATTATTTTGGCCATTATTAGTTCCCTGCATTTTCATATGAATTTTAAGATTACCTTGTCAATTCCAGCAAAAAAAGGGCATCTGGGATTTTGATAGGATTGCACTGAATCTATGGAACAATTTGAAGAGTACTGTCCTCTAAACACGTCTAAGTCTTCCAATCCATGTCTTTCTTATTTTGGTATTTTTTTATGTGATGTTTTTAAGTTTTCACTGTACAATTCTCACAATTTTTTGTCAAATTCATTCCTATTTTATTCTTTTTGATACTATTATAAATGAAATTATCTTCTTAAATCCATTTTTGGTTTATCTGTTGCTAAGAAATAGAAGTATATAATTGAATCTTGCATACTGATCATGTATCCTACAACATTGCTAAAATCATTTATTGGTTCTGATAATTTGTGTGTATATGTATTCCTTAGAATTTTCTATACACAAGATCATGTCATCTATAAATATAGTTTCACTTCTTCCTTTCTGATCTGGATGCCGTATACTTCTCTTTCTTAATTTCCCTGGCTTGATCCTTCAGTACAATGTTAAATAGCAGTGATTAGAGTGGACATCTTTGTCTTTTAACCTAGTGTTAAGGGTAAAGCTATCAGTCTTTCACCATTAAGTAAAATGTTAGTCTGTTTTCACAGTTGCCCTTTATCAGGTTAAGGAAGTTCGCTTGTATTCAAGTGTTTTTATCAGGAGAAGTTGAATTGTTTCAAATGCTTTTTCTGCATCTTTTGAGATGATCGTGTGATTTTCATCCTTTATTCTATTAATGTGATCTGTTATACTGACTGGTTTTTACATTTGTATTTTACATTATATTTGATTGGTATATTGAACTAATATTGCATTCCTAGGATAAACTCTGATCAGTCATAGTATATAATCTTTCTTATATGTTGCTGAATTCTATTTGCTAATATTTCATTGAAGCTTTTAAGCTCTATATTCATAGGAGTATTGGTTGGTAGTTTTCTTTTCTTGTAATATATTTGTTAATTTTAGTATCAAAATAACACTGGCTTTATAGAATGATTTGGAAAGTGTTCCCTCCTCTTCTAGCCCTTATAAAAGCAGAGCTATTTTAAAAATGTTATAAGATTTTACACAGCCATCTAGCACTCAGAATTTGAGTGGAGAAAAGGTAATTACAGAAAGGATTTGCAGGAGGCTTCTGGCCATATTATAATAACTAGTATTGGACTTACCCTCCAGTATAAACAATTATGAAAACAGATAAAATATATCATTGGCTGTTCTTTAAAAAAAAAAGTCAGTAGAACAAAAAAGAAACACGTCAAAAGTATTTGTGAAGAAGATTTCCATGAAGACAGCTGTCCTATAATTTCGAGCCATTGCAAGAGGAGTATGGGTGGTATCTGTGCTTCACCCCAAGCCTAGAGAGACTAAAGAAAGAAAAAAAAAAAAGCCTGTAAAATTTCTCATGTATTCCCTGCCATTGGGAGTCACAGTCTTTTGTTGCATAACTTGCTCCTGAGAAAACTAAAGCAAATAATGACAGCAGAATGGAGAGGGCTACATTTGGGAACTAACTGCATTCCCTTTCAATGGCTAATAAAAATGTGTGAATCCTGAAGACAAAATATGGAACCTATGGAGATACGTTGGCCTGAGACGATTCAAACCAAGATCCTAAACAAAAGGAATATCAAACACCCTGTTATATTCTGTCAATAGGAGCACTCAGAGGAGACTAGAGGGAAGGAAGAGGGAGAAAAGAACTTGCTACTTCCTGTATACTTCCTACTGCTCTCAGCATCACCCAGCAATGATACTTCACCCTGGCACAAACAGGTGGTACTACAGTAGCAATAGGTTGCAGTTTACACTCCCAAAACCACCCTCATTGTGTCCCTCAGAGACACCAACACCAGATGGCCAGGGCCCCTCCCCAGAGTTCCCAGCCCATTGCCTGAAGTACCAGCACTAATCAGGCAATGACTCCTCCTTAAGGGCCTGAGTCCCAGCTCAGGATCCTGACTCTGAGCCTCTGTGAGTTAAAAATACCAACTAACCTCTTACCTTTTTTATTCTCAGACTTAAAGAAGGTATCTATTCTCAATACCGGGCTAATAATTCTATTTAAAATTCTCTATTGAAATAATTGTTATAGTTCTTGACTCCTGAATAGACTCTGACTTATTTACCTTGTAAGTTTCATCATCCTCAATGGAATCTAATGTGTAACCCATAATGTGATATTATAGAATTCATCCTGAAGCCTCATGTTCAATGGGTGGTGACCACAAATAAATTCACCTGGCACGTTACTGATGTCCATAAAGGGTTTACACTCAGTTACTTGTTATAAGTGGGCTTAGTCCTTTCCTTTAACCACTTTGAGGTTTTGCCAACCAACTACGGAAGCTCAAAATGATCTCAATACAACCTTCTCCTTTTGTTTTCACCAGTACACTTCTACAGCCCACATTTTCACTTAAGACTCTTAGGAATAAGACAGTTGCCAGGCCCAATATTCCCTAAATTCTCAGAACCACATGTGAAATTCTCTAAATGGGTCTCTTCACAGCCCCATCACTTGCTTTAAAGTCAAGGCCAGCACCACCCTCCTCACCATGGGAAAGGCAAAGGAGGAATTATCATAAAACACTGACATCTTTCTCCCAAGAAATTCTCAATATAGGCCTCCATTTTTTAATCTCCAATGACTCTCCAGTACTTTATTTACATAGTATGGAGGTGGGTGATAGATTAATGAGAACAGAACTGAGTTTTGGCAGCCCTTTTGCTAACCTTACATATGTGGTCTAGTGCTTAAGTGTAAAATGTATATACCAGCATGTCTGAACCTCAGCCTCTAGAGCTTTCTTTGAAACTTCAAGTCATCAGAAAATGTTACACTTAAAATCTTATATTAGTTTGGGTGTAAACTAATCTTATGTAACAAGAGACCCCAAAATACAATAGCTCAAATAAGGTAGAAATGTATTGCTCTCTTGTGTAATATTCAGAGGCAGGTAGGTGGAGCAAAATGGTAAAGTAGCTGGCTCCATGGGATACCTGGGAACTAGGATCCTTCCATCTTGTTTTTCAGACATTCTCTGAGAGTATTTCCCTTATCTGCATGAGTGAAGCTGATTCACTACAATGGTCAAGGTCCAGCCTTGAAATGAAACAGAAGGATCCACATATCCATTGTTTTAAAGCAAGACCCAGAATCTACAATTCTAATTTCTACTCCCATCCTATACATAGATAAAAGTTTAGACATATAACTACATATATCTCTTAACAAGGCTGGAAAACATCGTCTCTGGCTCAGGGGTCATGAATTCAGATGGAAATCAGCAGCTTCTGTTGCTAAAAGGAAAAATGAAATGAAAGAATGCACGTTGAGAACAATTAGCAGATTCTGCTGACAATCACTTATATGTAAGTGCAAATTTAAAATGAATATTGAAAAAGAAATTACTAAAAACATTTAACACAAAATGTTACATTAAGAATATACTATAATCCCATAACTAGGTGTATATCCAAAGGAAAATAAATTGCTTTACCAAAAAGACACATGCAATTGTGGTTCACCACAGCACTATTCACGATAGCAAAGACATGGAATTAATTTAAGTGCCTACCAATGATGGACTGGATAAAAAAACTGTGGTACATATGCACCATGGAATACTATGAAGCCATCCAAAAGAATGAAATCATGTCCTTGCAGCAATATAGATGCACCTGGGGGCCATTATCCTAAGCAAATTAATCCAGGAACAGGAAACCAAATACTGCATGTTCTCACTTTTAAGTGGGAGCTAAACATTGTGTACACATGGACATAAAGATGGCAACAGTAGACAACGGAGACTACTAGAGGAGGGGAGATGGGGATGGGGGAAGGGGTTAAACTATCGGGTACTATGCTCGCTACTGGGTGGCAGGATCAACTGTACCCCAAACTTCAGCATTGTGCAATATACCCATGTAACAAACTTACACATATACCTCCTGAATCCAAAATAAAAGCTGAAATTATAAAAAGGGGGAAAAAAACGAATATACTTTTAAGTTGTGGTGGTCCATTGCAAAGCAAGGTGACTATAATTCGTGATAATATATATTTCAAAATTTCCAAAAGGTTGGATTTTATAAGTATGTGAGGTGATGGATATGTTAATTAGCCTGATTTGCTCATTCTACAATGTATACGTGTATCCAAGCATGACGTTTTACTCCATAAATATACAATTATTTGTCAATACAAATTAAATTTCTTAAAAATTGTAAATAAGAATACACTTTTAAAAATAAAAATTGGTTTCTTTACAAATTTAGTTCTAAAACCATTTTAAACATGCATAAGTAATATTCTATCTTGAAATTTAAGAAACTAATGTTGAGATAACTGTGATCTATTTTCAGTGATCTAGTAGCGAAAACAATGAAAAAATCGATTCTTTAAATGAGCAAAGACCCTTAATGAAATGCCTTCAAACTCTGAAGAAACACTTTATCAGTGCCAATAAAGTAAAAACAACAATAAAAATACCAAAATTTTCATTTCACCTCACCTTCTTTTATCCACCTACCTTGACTTACACAGGTAGGAAAATGCCCAAAGCATTCCGGCATCATGAGGGAAAAACCCAAGATAGCATTTCAGTTTATTCACAAATTGAATGATCAATTCCTCCAGTGACTTCAAAGAAGCAACATATTAAGTAATAGAACATACCACTAATATTTATAGAAATAGTGAAAGTTCTAAAAATGGCCAGCCAACAGGTTATTTTTGGCTACACTACACTGTGTGAGCTTTATTCCATACAGGCTTAACATATGTTAGATATGTTTTAGAAAAACAAATCAGTTCAATAGGAACTAATATTCAGGCAGTAACGTCAAATCAATTAGTGCCAACCTTTGACTTCCTTGACAAGAACTCCCTAGGTTAATAAATGAGTTTGGATTGTCAGAGTAATGGTCACTATGGTAACCCTGGTCACTGTTTTAAAAGCTAATTTCAGATGTCATCAGACTACAGATGGCAGTTTAACAAAGTTGCACATTCTAAGAGAACCAAACAATTTTATCCTTGGGAGACCTGTTTGAAATATTTGTTTGAACAAATATTGTTTTCACATTAAAGAGGAGTACATTAAGCCAAATAAAAAAAAAGTGGAGGAGTAGTAAGAATATTTAACCAAGTCTGGAAGTCAGGCAGTAGCTTAGACTAAAAAAGCTATTCTAATATAAGGCAGTTAAATACCCAATGGTCGAAATAATATTTTTAAAACCAAGATTTACTATCCAAAGAAAAAAATCATAAAATGATGTCATATTTAGTGTATGGAAACATTTAAAATTCTAGCATTGGAAGAGTAACTTGGAATAACACATTTAGTATTCTAATTTGTAACCTACACAATTATACATATTATTTTAGGTAACTTAAAAGCCCTATTTAATAAACATTTCTAATAGAGTAATGGGATTATTTTTAATTTTGAAAACAAAGATATAACAACAACAAAAAAGTAAAACAAGCACAGAACTAAAACAGGTAAATTCATTAATTGAAGTCAATGAAGTAGACGACCAAAGATCTGAAACAAATTACATACTCTCTAAATCAAGGAACTTAAATAGACAATATCTCAAAAAAGGCAAGCCATTAAGATGCCTACTTGATTACTGCCCTATGCAGCAGGTCTAACAGGCAAATTGGATCTCAAAAAGACCATACAGGCTGTGCCACTTATCAAGCTATTGTCTCTTAGCTCTACACCCAGACTTCTACACTCTAGCCTCTGATGCTAGGACTGAGACCTTGTAAATTCCATTTTGGCTTTGCCAGCTGGCTCCATGTTGCACTCTGCCAAAAAGGGATCCTAGAAGTGGGAAGAGTTAACTTGCTTCCTCTGTCTTCTTCCTGTTTGCTTTCTACAAGCTTCCTGTGTGTGGGCCATTTTTGTTAGCATCACCCTGACAACACTTCTTTACCCCAGCAGGGAGCTTCCATAGCATCAGCTGAATTTAGTTGCAATTTTTCCAACACTTGGCAAACAAGTTTTATCATGTCCTCCCGGCCCAGAAATATTAGCACCAACATGGCAGTGCCCCCTACTCAGATGTCAGGTTGTCAGGTCTGTGGGTCCTCTCTTCTAAGCATCTAAGTGTTAGTAATTTCAATCTCTTCTTTTTGTTCCTCCAACCCTAGTGGTAGTAGCTGTAGTGCCTTAATATTCTCATGTCCCTTTTTTAGTTATCTAGTAAACTTTATGCCTAATTTAACATTCTGAATATTAAAGGCTCTGTTTAAATAACTAAGACGGCTTCTGTCCACTGACTGGTTCCTGACTAATCACCTATCCAGTAATTCTCAAGGTGAGTGGAACTACCAAAATCACTAAGAGACTGGGAGGTACAGTTTGAAAATGAATATCTACCAGTGTGATATAGTTTTCTATTTGCAAAATGAAAATATTATTTTCATAAAACAAATCTTAACCAAATATTTTATTAATATTATTTTTCATTGACAAGCCATAATTATATACATTTATGAGGAACAATGTGATGTTTTGATACATGTATACAATGTAAAATGATCAAAACAGATCTATTGGGAAAAATGGCAGACAGGAGGCAGAACTAACTTGCAGCTCCCACTCGGATGGACAGAGCAGCATGCAGAAACTCACATTATGAACTTTTGCTCCAAGAACTACAACAGGAACATACCAGGAAAACCAAGAGAATCCATAAACACTTTGAATGAAGCAGCTTGCTGCAGCGGGCTCCATGAGACAGCCAGAAAACTGTGAGTGCCCAAAGTGTGAGAGGGAGAATGTCCACCCCTGAACACACATCCTCACTGGGGAATGTGAAGATTTAGATCATGGGAGAAGAATATGACCTTACCTGAAGTTGACACAAACTTAGAGCCAAGCAAAATACAGAAGTAGAGGAAGCAGCAGAAAGAGCCCTGTGGGCACTCTCGGTCCCCAGGGAAGCCATTCCTGACTTTCTCTTGCAGGGGTCCTTGAGGAGGGCTGCCAGTGGAATTACAGAAAGACCAAAGGGAGAAGGAAATTTCCAGACCAACTTTGTAACACTTTTGACTGAAGGTGAAGTTTCCTGGACCGAATCCGAGGGAGGGGGCAACCTAGGAGTACAGATACAAGCACAGAAACTGTGGCATGTGGGGAGGCAGGAAACCTGAAAGCCCTGCTTGCTTTCTCAGCAGGGAGGCTTGTAGCCTGGGGCAAGTTCTCAGCCCTGCTCACCAGCTGCCTGGAAATAAACTCAGTACTGTTGGTGGGGCATGGTGGGAGTAAGATTGGCCCCTCAGGCTGTGTGGTGAGGCCTGTCACTGCTGGCTTTTCCCCACTTCAGTGGTAACCTGTATGATGCAGCAGAGGCAGCCATAATCCCCCGGGGAACATAACTCCATTAGCAAGCCTAAGAACCATACCCAGCCCCCCACAGCAGCTGCAGCAAGCCACACATAAAGAAAATCTGAGCTCAGACACATATAACCCTGCCCCAACCTGATGGTCTTTCTCTACCCACCCTTACAGCCAAATACAAAGAACATAATTTCTTGGGAGCTCTATGGGCCCAACTACCACCTGAAAAACCTGAATATTTATCCAGGCAACCCTAAGGCAAGCTTGTATCCTCCCTATACTGCCACAGCTGATGCTCTCTTGAAAGCACCACCTCCTGGCTGGAGGCCAACCAACACAAAACCAGTGCACTAAACAAAACCGCAACCAAGGACCCTCATAGAGTCCAATTCACTCCCCTGCTACCTCCACCAGAGTAAATGCTGGTATCCCTAGCTGAGAGACCTGAAGATAAATAACATCACAGGACTCTTGGCAGACATGCCCCAGTACCAGCCTGGAGCCTGGTAGCTGGTAGCTCCACTGGTAGCTAGGTCCAGAAGAGAAATAACAATCACTGCAGTTCAGCTCTCAGGAAGCCCCATCCCTAGGGGAAGAGGAGAGCACTACTACACCAAGGGATCACCCCGTGGGACAAAAGAATCTGAACAATAGCCCCTGAGCCCCAGATCTTTCTCCTCACATAGTATACCCAAATGAGAAGGAACCAGAAAAACAATTCTGGTAATATGACAAAACAAGGTTCTTTAACACCCCAAAAAAATCACACTACCTCACAAGCAATGGATCCAAACCAAGAAGAAATTGCCAGAAAAAGAATTGAGAAGGTCAATTATTAAGCTATTTAAGGAGGCACCAGAGTAAAGTGAATACCACCTTAAAGAAATAAAAATTATACAAGACATGGATGGGAAAAATCTCCAGAGAAACAGGTAGCATAAATAAAAAACAATTATAACTTCTGGAAATGAAGGATACACCTAGAGAAATGCAAAATACACTAGAAAGTCTCAGCAATAGAATCAAACAAGTAGAGGGAAGAACTTCAGAGCTTGACAGCAAGGCTTTCAAATTAACCCAATCCAACAAAGACAAAGAAAAAATAATAAAAAATAAATAAACAAAGCCTCCAAGAAGTTTGGGATTATGTTAAACAACCAAACCCAAGAATAATTGGTGTTCCTGAGGAAGAAGAGAAATCTAAAAGTTTGGAAAATATATTTAAGGGAATAATCGAGGAAAGCTCCTGGCCTTGCTAGAGATCTAGACATCCAAATACAAGAAGCTCAAAGAATACCCAGGAAATTCATTGCAAAATATCATCGCTTAGGCACAAAATCATCAGGTTATCTAAAGTCAAGGCAAAGGAAAGAATCTTAAGAGCTGTGAGGCAAAAGCATCAGGTGACCTACAAAGGAAAACCTATCAGATTAGCAGCAGGTATTCAGGCAACAACTAGCACAACAAATAGAATAGTATCTCATTTTCAATACTAACTTAAATGTAAATGACCTAGATGCTCCACTTAAAAGATACACAATGGCAGAATGGATAAGAATTCACCAACCAACCAACTGCTGACTTCAAGAGACTCACCTAACACATAAGGACTCACATAAACTAAAGGTAAAGAGGGTGGAAAAAGACATTCCATGCAAATGGACACCAAAAGCAAGCAGGAGTAGCTATTCTTTTATTAGACAAAACAGACTTCAAAGCAACAACAACAAAAAAAAAGGCAAAGAGTGACATTATATAATGATAAAAGGACTAGTCCAACAGGAAAATATAACAATCCTAAATATATATGCACCTAACACTGGAGGTCCCAAATTTATGAAACAAGTACTACTAGACCTACCTAAGAAATGAGATAGACAGCAACACAGTAATAGTGGAGGATTTCAGTACTCCACTGACAGCACTAGACAGGCCATCAAGACAGAAAGTCAACAAAGAAATACGGACTTAAACTATATCCCAAAACAAATGGACTTAACAGATATTTATAGAATCTTCTACCCAACAACTGCAGAATATACATTCTATTCATCAGCACATGGAACATTCTCCAAGAAAGACCATATAATAGGCCACAAAACAAGTCTCAATAAATTTAGAAAACCAAAATTAGAAAAAGTATTCTCTCAGACTCCAGTGGAATAAAATTGGAAATCAACTCCAAAAGGAACCCTCACAACCATGCAAATACATGGAAATTAAATAACCTACTCCTGAATGATCACTGGGTCAACAATGAAATCAAGATGGAAATTTTAAAATGCTTTGAGCTGAATGATAGCAGTGACATAACCTAACAAAACACCTGGGATACAGCAAAAGCAGTGCTAAGAGGAAACTTCATAGCACTGAATGCCAACATCAAAAGGTCTGAAAGAGCACAAATAGACAATCTAAGGTCACACTTCAAGGAACTAGAGAAACAAGAACAAACCAAACCCAAACCCAGCAGAAGAAAGGAAACAGCTGAGAGCAGAGCTGAACTAAATGAAATTGAAACAAAAATAAAACAATACAAAAGATAAATGAGGCTGGGCGCGGTGGCTCACACCTGTAATCCCAGCATTTTGGGAGGCTGAGGTGGGTGGATCACGAGGTCAGGAGATTGAGACCATCCTGGCTAACACAGTGAAACCCCATCTCTACTAAAAATACAAAACATTAGCCAGGTGTGGTGGCGGGTGCCTGTAGTCCCAGCTATTTGGGAGGCTGAGGCAGGAGAATGGCATGAACCCAAGAGGCGGAGCTTGCAGTGAGCTGAGATCGCGCCACTGCACTCCAGCCTGGGTGACAGAGCGAGACTTTATCTCAAAAAAAAAAAAAAAAAGGTAAATGACAAAAAACTGGTTCTTTGAAAAGATAAATAAAATTGATAGACCATTAGCAAGATTAACCAAGAAAAGAGGAGGGAAAATACAAATAAGCTCAATAAGAAACAAAACAGGAGATATTACAACTGACACTACATAAATACAAAAGATCATTCAAGGCTACTATGAACACCTTTACATGCATAAACTAGAAAACCTAAAAGACATGGATAAATTCCTGGAAAGTTGAGAGGCATCACATTACCCAACTTCAAACTATACTATAAAGCTATAGTCACCAAATCAGCATGGCACTGGTATAAAAATAGGCATGTAGACCAATGGAACAGAAAAGAGAACCCAGACATAAAGCCAAATACAGCCAACCAATCTTTGACAAAACAAACAAAAACATAAAGTGGGGAAAGGACACTCTATTCAACAAATGGTGCTGGGATAATTGGCAAGCCACATATAGAAGAATGAAACTGGATCCTCATCTCCCTTTATACAAAATCAACACAAAATAGATAAAAGACTTAAATCTAAGACCTGAAATCATAAAAATCCTAGAAGATAGCATCAGAAAAACCCTTCTAGACATTGGCTCAGGCAAAGACTTAATGACAAAGAACCTAAAAGCAAACACAACAGAAACAAAGATAAACAGATGGAATTTAATAAAACTAAAAAGTTTCTGCACAGCAAAAGAAATAATCAGCAGAGTAAACAGACAGCCCACAAAGTGGGAGGAAATCTTTGCAAACTATGCATCTGACAAAGGACTAATATCCAGAATCTACAAGGAACTGACTTAAACAAACTAGCAAGAAAAAAATAAATAAACAATCCCATCAAAAAGTGGGCTAAGGACATGAATAGACAATTCTCAAAAGAAGATATACAAATGGCCAACAAACATATGAAAAAATGCTTAACATCACCAATGATCAGGGAAATGCAAATCAAAACCATGATATGATACCACCTTATTCCTGCAAGAATGGCCATAACCCAAAAATCAAAAAATAATAGATGTTGGCATGGTTGTGGTGAAAAGAGAATACTTTTACACTGCTGGTAGGAATGCAAACTAGTACAACCACTATGGAAAACAGTGTGAAGGTTTTTTTAAAGAACTAAAAGTAGATCAACCATTTGATCCAGCAATTCCAGAGGAAAAGAAGTGATTGTACGAAAGGATACTTGCACACACATGTTTACAGCAGCACAATTTGCAGTTGCAAAAATATAGAACCAACCCAAATGTCCATAAATCAACAAGTGGATAAAGAAAATGTGTTGGCCGGGTGCGGTGGCTCACGCCTGTAATCCCAGAACTTTGGGAGGCCAAGGCGGGCAGATCATGAGGTCAGGAGATCTAGACCATCCTGGCTAACATGGTGAAACCCCATCTCTACTAAAAATACAAAAAATTAGCCAGGTGTGGTGGCGGACGCCTGTAGGCCCAGCTACTTAGGAGGCTGAAGCAGGAGAATGGCGTGAACCCGGGAGGCGGAGCTTGCAGTGAGCCGAGATTGCGCCACTGCACTCCAGCCTGGGCAACAGAGCGAGACTCCATCTCAAAAAAAAAAAAAATGTGATACACACACACACACACACACACACACACACACACACACAGACCATGGGATACTACTCAGCCATAAAAAGGAACTAAATAATAGCATTTGCAGCAATCTGGATGGAATTGGAGATTCCATCTATGTAAAGTAACTCAGGAATAGAAAACCTAACATCATATGTTCTCACTTATTAAGTGGGAGCTATGCTATGATGATGAAAAGCCATAAGAATGATACAGTGAGCTTTGTGGATTCAGGTGGGAAGATGGGTGAGGGACAAGATTGATTGATCAAGATTGTTTTGGATATTCAGTTAACCAAATATTCTTGGTCCTTAAGGATACATAGAAAAGAGTGATTCTCAACCACAAAGAAATGAAGGTGACGGGGTCTGTGATGGGGACTTAAATGAACAAGAAGTTTAGAAACACTAATTCAAGTCTATCCCCTTCATAATACAAATAAAGAACCTATGAGCCATTAGACCTATAAACTTCTTGAGTAAAGGAACTGAGTTTTGTCTACCGAAATGCATTGTAAACATTCAAAATAAAAACTTGTTTGAATGAGTGAAGTTAAAAGCATACCCAAGATCAAAAAACTAGTTAGTGTCAGAGTTAAGCCAATGATAATATCTCTCAGTTGAAGGTCTTATTTTGCCTATCCCACCTTTATGGAAGGGTCCTATTATCACTATGCTGAAGGCCCAGAAAAACACTGGTGAAGGTGGACTTTCACATGAAGCCGACTCTGTACTGCAGAGTGGCATGTGGGACTATTAATGCAGAGTGCTCCTATGATCAACTCTTTAAGAAGAGCAGGAAAAGAAGTAAGATTAGGCAAAGGAAAAAGCTTAACTGTGGTGTAGTACCAAAGGAGGCCTTGAGGCTTTTGACTCAAAAGCAGGGGTCCCCAACCCCCAGGCCACGGACCAGTTCCTTTACTCATATTTCTTGTGCACACCCATATATCCTTTCTCATACCCCTCTACCTCAGACATCCTTGTTCCCAATCTACTAATTCTTCTTCCAAGTCCCTTTCCAACCAGCCACCAGTCATTCACCCTTCCCCATGAGTCCACGTATATTTTAACCTGGGGCTATTTCTCTTACTACAAAAAGTGAATGATGAAGTGCACCTTCCAAAGATCTGTCCATCAGGAGGATATTCCCTGATCACTTCTCTTTCAAGGACACACAAATGGAGCTGTAGTTCAACTACAAAATCAAACTGACCCATCCGTGAATCTAATGTGGGCTTTTTTTGCTTCAACAACTGATCAAAGGTATCACCCATGGAGATATAAGTTGAGGGAAAGGCACTTGGGCAATGGTAGTGGATGACATGAAAGAGTCCAGTCCACCTACTCATGCAGCTTGCACCCTCTTGTCCTGCTTGTGTTCACTCCTGCATGTACCACTTTCATCTTAGGATAGATCATTACTGAACAACTGTGACCCCGATGTCACCTGTGTGATATCTCAGCGCCAAGCAACACATCTCTCCCAGGGCTCTGTAGCATGCCAGGAGCTACTTTTCAAAAGGTATATAAATCTCTGCTGTGTATTCTGAACATGCTTCTGAATTCAACAAGTTTGCGTTTTGAGTCTCTCATTGAAACTTGCCATAAACTCCACACATCCATATCTTCCATTCTGTGTCTTTTCTCACCGCTGATATCCCTTACATGCAAATGCATGGCACTACCACCCATATGCAGTAAAATCTATCATAATTTTTTCTAAGTTTAGCTA
This sequence comes from Hylobates moloch, assembly GCF_009828535.3. NCBI lineage: Eukaryota > Metazoa > Chordata > Mammalia > Primates > Hylobatidae > Hylobates > Hylobates moloch. The sequence goes on from NW_026652281.1 coordinate 51,028,333, forward strand.
TATATAAGATATAATATCTTAAATATAAATATACAAAATTTCTTTTTCTTGAATCTAAGCTTTAAATTCGATCTCCACATTCAACTTTTTCTGTAATTAACCTAACTTATGGGCAAGCAGGAGAGGTTAAAAAGTGGCCAGAATCATTAAAGACAACAGGCTACAGAAGATTAGAGGGAGGAGCACTTACTTCCCTTTGGGAGTGTGAGAGGTTGAATGATGACCCATCCAAAAATATCCACATACTAATTTCTAGAACCTAAGAATTTATCCTATATGGAAAAAAATATTTTACAGATGTTATTAAGGATCTGAGTGGATCCTAAGTGCAATTACATGTATTTGTATAAGATAGAGACAGAAGGAAACACACACATTCAGGAGTAGAGAAGGCAATAACGTAAGCATGGAGACAGAGACTGGAGTGATGTGCCACAAGCCAAAAGAATGCCAGCCGTCACCAAATCCTAGTAGGAGCTGCAAAAGGCAAGGAACAGATTCTCCACTAGAGCTCCTCTTAGGGGAACATGGTCCTGTCAACACCTTGATTTTGACCCAGTAAAAATAATCTCTTATTTCCAGCCTCCAGAACTGTAAGAGAATAAAGTTCTATTGTTTTAAGTCATCAAAGTTTGCAGTAATATGTTAATAGCAGCAAGAGAAAACTAATATAGAGATAAATAGGAATAATAAAGAAAAACCTTATGTGGTGAACAGAATTTTAATGGTAGATAAGATTTACATATATTATGATTGAAAAAGAAGAAAAACAGTAGGGAAGGGGTAATATTACAGGTGGAGGGAAAAGTATTACAGGTGAAGGGAAAAGTTAGTGAAAAAGAAATTTAAGGGAGTTATACAGGGAAAACAAAAGTAGTTCAATTAGACAAGAGTACAAGCTGCTTGAAGATAGTGATACAGATTGTTGACAATCCTGAATGCCAGTCTAAACATGCACTTTAATCTGTAGACAGTTAAGGTTCTCTGCAACTTGTAAGGACAGGGTCAGGGCAGGGGAGGTAAGGGAGGAGGAAACACCAACATGATACACCTTTTGCACATCTGTGTCACACTACTCTCTATTTTTCTACTCTTCACCCTCCAACACAGGTATGAGGGCTGAGATTGATTCCCCAGGACCTAGTAAAAAAGTATGGCATATACGTTTGATGAATAGTGAATGCATTAACGAATAATACTGTACATGTTTTGTTTTACTCATCACTAAGCGTGGTATGAGGGAGTAGAACAGAATACCAAACTGTACTTCAATCACTTACCTTTACTCTTCAAAGATCTGATTATTAAGATGATTTTATTTTAAAAGCTATATTCCAAGTATAAGAGATTTAGACTTAATGTGATTAACCCTAAGGCATACTTCAGAACACCAATAGCAATTCTAGTCAATTCCACTCAGTTAATGGTGGCTGTCTGAGGCAACGTTGAGAAATATTGTAAGAATTACACCATAATAGATTAGGAACATTTGCTAAAGTGCTGGATTCGGAGTAGAAACATAAATGGCTTGTTTCCCATTCCACTCTTGCTCTAGAAGTTTGTTATTTGCATACAAATGGCCAACAGGTACATGAAAAATTGCTCAACATCACTAAGTATATGAGAAATGAAAATCAAAGCCATAATGAGATATTATCTTACCCTAGTCCAAATGGCTACCGTTAAAAAGACAAAAAATAATGGATGTTGGTGAGGACGCGGAGAAAAGAGAACTCTTATACACTGTTGATGAGAAATGTAAATTAGCACAGCCACTGTGGAAAAGTATATGGAGATTTCTCAAAAAATTAAAAATAAAATTATTCAATCCAGCAAACCCACTATTGGGTATCTACCCAGAGGAAAGAAATCAGTATATCAAAGGGATACCTACACTTGCATGTTTATCGCAGCACTATTCACAATAGCAAAGCTATGGAATCAACCTAAGTGTCCATCAACAGATAAATAGATAAAGAAAATGTGGTATATATACACAATGGAGTACTATTCAGACATAAAAAATGAAATCTTGCCATTTGCAGTAACATGGATGGAGGTGGAGGTCATTATCTTAAGGGAAACAAGCCAGGAACAAAAAGACAAATATCACATGCTCTCACTTATATGTGGAAGCTAAAAAATTTGATCACATGAAGGTAGAGAGTGGAAAGATAGATAACAGACTGGGAAAGATGAGGGGAGTGGGAGCAGGATGAAGAGAGTAGGTTAAAGGTTACAAACATGGAGTCAGATAGAAGGAATATATTCAGTGTTTGATAGTAGAGTAGGGTAACTATAGTTAGACAAAAATATATTGTATTTGGATGATAGACACCCTAAATACTTGTAACAAAATTTCTCATGTACCCCATAAATTTGGTATGTAAATTTTATTAACAAATAAAGTTAGTCACTTGGTTTTTTAAAAAACTTTTCGGCCAGGCGCGGTGGCTCATGCCTGTAATCCCAGCACTTTGGGAGACTGAGGGGGGCAGATCACCTGAGGCCAGGAGTTTGAAACCAGTCTGGCCAACAGGGCGAAACCCCGTCTCTACTAAAAATAAAAAAATTAGCAGGGCATGGTGGTGTGCGCCTATAATCCCAGCTACTTAGGAGGCTGAGGGAGAAGAATCCCTTGAACCTGGGGGGCAGAGGTTGCAGTGAGCCAAGATCGCGCCACTGTACTTCAGCCTGGGTGACAGAGCCGTGCTCTGTCTCAAAAATAAAAAAATAATTCATTTCTATGCCTTCTTATGTAAGCACAGAAAGAAAAATTCCGTTTAAATGGAGATGTCCATTGGTTGAATATGGTTAATCAAAGACATGCTGCATTCAAGTAAAAAGCAGACAAAGGCTTGAATATCGAGGGAATAGAAGGCTGTTTTTCCTTTTCCATTCTGCGAGCTGACAGCACTAACGTATCCTAGCTGGAAAGACAAGGCAGATCATAGTCATCCTCTTTGTCGGGGTACAACTAGCTTACAGTTGCACTCTGGAGTTGCAGAGCCAGTATGGGTAACTATTCTAAAATCCTTAAATCGCTCCTGGGCCCTCGAAGTCCTATCCGCGTAGATCAGCCCGAACTATCCAAATCCCCACTTCCTCTGGAAACGCGCCCTGAGAGGTAAGGACTTCCGCCGCGCTCTCCACGTGTCACCTTAAACCCCTACCCCAAACAGCGCAGGCGCACTCCGAAGCCTCCCGGACCAACTTAAGAGAAGTACTGAGCAAGCGCATGAGTTCCACTAACCACGCCCTCCGGAGCTGCCGGAGCAGGCGCAATTAGTAGAGGGCGTGCTTGTGTGATTACAGTCCACTTTACCTTTAACAGATTTGGTTGTCTGGACTCTAGCTCAGGTTCTTTTACCCCTGTCTTGTTGGAAGTCACTTTGCCTAGAGTAGAAGTTGTTTGCGGGAAAAAATTTGCTCCTCCCATTAAGTAACCACTTTGCTCTCTGAGGCGGAACGTGTCATTGAGGCAGCGAGTCCTGACAGATATGGAAAAAAAATGGCACATTGTAGAGAACATCTACACTCCGCCAACTCAGTCACAATGCAAAAATTACACAAAAATAAAACGTTCACTTGTTACATACTATGTGCTTTATAAAACATACAAGTAGTTTTATTTTCCTATACCAATGAGAACAGCACTTCTATCTATTAACAAGGACCTATAGTAAGACGCAGCGCGTGCGCGAGCCATCTGGCGCTGTGAAGCGCTTGGAGGCCGGAATAACGACCTGCCTTACGCTTTGCGGCTATTGTGGGAGAGGCATCTGGGCTCGGACTGGGGCCGCCATGGGGAAGGTGAATGTGGCCAAGTTGCGTTACATGAGCCGAGATGACTTCAGGGTCTTGACCGCGGTGAGAAACCCGCCGTTCCTATTCTCCCTTGCCCCTTACCACTGTGTGATCTCTTCCTGTTCCTACAAGTTTTCTGGGATCTGAGCAGGCACGCTGTGGGACCCGGGACGTGGCAGAAGCTGGGAATGGAGAAGAGAGCATCAGAAAGTCGGATTTTTAAAAAGGTTTTGTTTGGGAGCTTATCTTCCCCCAGATAGAGCAAAGGTCCCGTCTTCTAATAATTGTCTTCTTTTCTGCTGCTAATCGCTTTACGCTGAAGAGAAACGCATGCATCTCTGTGGCCTGGAAACTTCTCTGATCCTGAGTTTCCGACCAGCTGTGAAAGGTTTAAGCCCCCCCCCCCCCCCCGCCCCGAGATTTGATAATATTGACTTCCCTACTAACAGGCTCAGTCGCATAGCAGTCTTTCTGATTCATTCAGTCAACACATATTTGTCGGGTTTTTAGTAGCAACATTAGGAGGTTCACTTGTTCAAACAGACAAGTGGAGAGAGACAGATCATCAAGTAAACGAAAAATAGGATAATGGATAAATGCTATGAAAATGATAAAGGATAATGGCATAGAAAGTATATGTATCTGGTGGAGAGGAGGGGCACAAGTTATTGGCCTTTGGTAGACAATGAATAAATATTCACTAAATGGAAGAATGAATGGGGAAATAATAGGAGCTGTGTGAGAAGGAGACAGCCCAGTGAAGTCCTTGGAAAGAGTTGGAGGCAGAGGAAACAGCAGTAGTAAGTGCAAAGGCCTTGAGACAGAAAAGTCTTAGAAGAGAGGAAAGGCCAGTGTGGCTGGAGCAAAGTGAGACACACACTAATGGTTGGAGATGTAGCGGAAAAAGGTGAGAGGTTATGTACTACAGAGCCTCGGAGGCTTGGTAAAGAATGTGGGGGTAACCACTCAATGTTTTTAATCAGGGGAGTAACAAAATCTGATTTTATGGCCTCAGTCTTATGGCACAGAAATTAATATATAGATCAAGACATTTGTACAGTAAAGCAGTACATTTATTTAGGAGCCGTTATCTTTTGGTAAGGAGTGAACCCCATGATAAGGACTACCTATATTGTGTAATTATGTAATAGGATATGCGATGTGAGTCACACCGGTTCTTGTATTATGTTAAGGCTTCAAGTTTTGGATTTTTAAAATTAATCTTAAATAGCACTTAAGGATTAAACTATCAAATGCAAAATCAGTGTGAAATTCGGAAGACAATATTTACTTTGTCTCTCATGTAGATTCTTCTAATCAGCTGGACTTTCTCTATGAAAACCTACTGTCACTTCGGAAAGATACCTTCCTTTCCTGCTTTCTCAGCACACTTATTCCTTAATGCCTCTGACAGAAGTAGGGATCAAAAGTAAGAGTGCTAGTGGATGGGGGAGGCAGAGACAAAGCATGGAAAATAAGTTAAATTTAAAAGTTAAGGTTTTAGTGAGACATCAAAATGATGCCAGATTTATATTCCAAAAGATTGGCGCTTCAATATTTAAATTATTTGTAAAGCTCACCAAGAAATGACTTAGTCATTAAATATGACATTCCAGTCTCAGTTGAATCTCACCAGTGTTGGTACCCTTTCTTGGGCCTCTCTTCCCTTTTATTTCTTTGGCTCCTCCTATATCAATAATCATTGTTTGACTAGCTACTCTTAGCTTTCAATATGAACTTGCCCCAGAATTCTGTTCCCAAACATTCCTTTTCTTCCATTATCTCTTGCTCAGTGATAGCATCCACTTCACATCTTCAACTCTCACTTCTATAAAGTAATTGACAATTTTTCCTTCTAATTATAACTTCATTCCTAAATATAGGCCCCTTTCCAATTTTCTTTTTTCTTTTCTTTTTTTTTGAGACGGAGTCTCATTCTGTTGCCAGGCTGGAGTGCAGTGGCGCGATCTCAGCTCACTGCAACCTTCACCTTCTGGGTTCAAGCAATTCTCCTGCCTCAGCCTCCCAAGTATCCGGGACTACAGGCACACACCACCATGCCCAGCTAATTTTTGTATTTTTAGTAGAGATGGGGTTTCACCATGTTGGCCAGGATGGTCTCAATCTCTTGACCTCGTGATCCACCCACCTTGGCCTCCCAAAATGCTGGGATTACAGGTGAGAGCCACTGCACCTGGCCTCCAGTTTTCCTTTAAACATTTTTATTTGACTCTCGGTGCTCAAACCAAATTCAATTTTTTTCTATCCCCTTTCTCTTTTCCCAAGCTCTATAAAAAAATAATAATAAAATCTTAAAACTTGCTTTTCCTCTTCATTTCCAGTTGTGGCTTTCCATTCCCTTTACCCTTCCACATCTAATTGCCAAGCTCTCCCATAGTACTTCCTAAAGATTTTTCATTCCTTCCTTCCAGTACCACTACCACTTACCCTGTTCTGGTTGCTCTTTCCTCTGAGCTGGACTTCTGTCTTAGTTCTCCAGAGTACCCCCTCAGATTTTGCCATCTCTAAGCTAATTTGCATATTCCTGGTACATTAATGTCCTTAAAATAACCCTGTTCATGTGTCTCCCATGCCTAAACATCTTTAAGAGTTTCCTGTTTCATCAGGATAAAATATAAAATTATTTGGTCTACATTTTAATGCCTTCTCTATCCTAGAAGTATCTTCCAGCCACGTTTGCATGAACTCTATATGCTATCCCATCTGAGCTGCCACTCTACTCAGCTATTCTCTGTGGTCAGTACTTTCTTGCATATGTGCCATTTTCAAATCTTTTTCTTTCACTAATATCCCTTTGTCTGTTTTCTCTGTATGCCCACATCTTTTAAAAGTCAGTCTCTGGTTTTGCATCTTCCTTGGAACTGATCCCTCAGCTAGAAGTATTCTTATTCTGCCCTGAGCTACCTTTTTAAGCACTTACCACTTCTTAACTTCTAAAAAACTTAGATATATACCATTTTTTAAAATTTCCATCACGAGATAAAAATTCCTTAGAGGTAAAAAGGAACTTTTATATATATATACACACACACACACACACACATATATATATACACACACACATATATATACATATATACATATACACATGCAGAAGAGCATGTAGGATATATTTATGTGTGTATATACACACACACATATGTGTATATATATACACACACACATATGTGTATATATATACACACACATATGTGTATATATATACACACACATATATGTGTATATATATACACACGCATATATGTGTATATATACACACACACATATATGTGTATATATACACACACATGTGTATATATATACACACACACATATATGTGTATATATATGTGTATATACACACACATGTGTATATATATACACACACATATATGTGTATAGATATACACACACACGTGTGTATATATATACACACACACGTGTGTATATATATACACACACATATGTATATATATACACACATGTGTATATATATACACACACATATATATATATGTTTTTTACCTCTGAGGAATACATAAAATATACATATATATAAAAAATACTTTAAGTTCTGGGGTATATGTGCACAACGTGCAGGTTTCTTACATAGGTATACACATGCCATAGTGGTTTGCTGTACCCATCAACTCATCCCATCTACATTAGGTATTTCTCCTAATGCTATCCCTCCCCTAGCCCCCCACCCCCCGACAGGCCCCAGTGTGTGATGTTCCCCTTCCTGTGTCCATGTGTTCTTATTGTTCAACTCCCACTTATGAGTGAGAATATGCAGTGTTTGGTTTTCTGTCGTTGTGATAGTTTGCTGAGAGTGATGGTTTCCAGCTTCATCCATGTCCCTGCAAAGGATATGAACTCATCCTTTTTTTATGGCTGCATAGTATTCCATGGTGTATATGTGCCACATTTTCTTTATCCAGTCTATTATTCATATATATATATAGATCTATAGATATATCTATAGATCTATAGATCTATAGATATATCTATATCTATATCTGTATCTATATATATATATCTCCTCTACGATGCCTACATGTAGTACTTTCTCATTAAATACCTGCTTAATAAATATTTGGCACATCTGTAGTTTTTAAAGACAAACGTTTAGGTGTCATCAAGTATTTTAGCATTGACCAAATGTCATCAGTATGTCTAGCACGCACAGTTCCTACTCTTGAAATGGAAAGCCAATACAAATATCAGTGATTAGATTTCAAATTGCAGGTAAAAATATTTTCAGAGACGGAAGTGATTATGTCTCAGAATTAGTTGGAGAACTGCATAGTCGGGAAAGTTTCAAGGAGAAGTTAATTTCGCAGGGTTTTGATAGACAAGGCTTTGTGTTGATTATGATTATATAATGATTCCTTTAATTTCAGGTTGAAATGGGCATGAAGAACCATGAAATTGTTCCCGGAAGTTTGATTGCTTCTATAGCCAGCCTTAAACATGGTGGCTGTAATAAAGTTTTAAGAGAATTAGTGAAACATAAACTCATAGCTTGGGAGCGTACCAAAAGTAAGTATTTTGAGGCACCATTTGTGATTTTTCAGGTAATTGGTTTCCACCAGAGCAAGTGTTCCAAAAGTCAAGAAGTAGAAGTTGCCAGACTAGTAAAGCATTAGACGAAGAACTGACAAAACACACTTCGGCCATATCCTATTAGTCAAAATAATCACAGGGCACACCCAGATCAAAGGAGGTGAAAAAAGAGTAGTAGTAAGAACATGTAGGATACTGCAGAAGAGCATGTAGGTACTGCAGAAGAGCATGTAGGTACTGCAGAAGGGCATGTAGGTACTGCGGAAGAGCACGTAGAGTACTGCAGAAGAGCATGTAGAGTACTGCAGAAGAGCATGTGGGTACTGCAGAAGGGCATGTAGGTACTGCGGAAGAGCACGTAGAGTACTGCAGAAGAGCACGTAGAGTACTGCAGAAGAGCACATAGAGCACTGCAGAAGAGCATGTAGATACTGCAGAAAAGCATGTAGGTACTGCAGAAGAGCATGAAGAGCATGTAGGTACTGCAGAAAAGCATGAAAAGCAAGTAGGTACTGCAGAAGAGCATATAGGATAGAGATATTGTGGCTACCATCTTTGGAAAATACAATCAGCAGTCATACCCTAGATCATTACTTCTGAAACCATCTGTGGCGAGGGGTTAGTTTTTTCCAACCTATCACAGATCCTTACTTTCATAAAATACAAAAAAAAATTACTAGAAAAATGAAATGGATAATGGATATACAAAAACAGACATAAATTCTAGGTCAAATTGATATATAAATTGAACTGAAATTCCTCCTTTTATCTTGTCACAAACACTTATAGACCTGTCTGTAGGTCACATTTTGATTATCAGTACACTGGAGAAGAAATGCAGGTTATAGGAAGAAATTGGAAGCTTGTGAGGCTGGGCAGTTTATCTTTTTCCAATGAAGACTTTATTGTTAAATCTTTCTTATGACTTGAACTTATGTGATTTGGTTATACAATGTAACTGAAATATAGTCTTTATCCTTTGATTTTTGTCTAGCTGTCCAGGGCTATCGGTTGACAAATGCAGGATATGATTACCTAGCTTTGAAAACACTTTCTTCTAGACAAGTAGTTGAGTCTGTTGGAAACCAGATGGGTGTTGGCAAAGAATCAGGTAAGTGCTAATAGTACTGTACAAAGTATTTTCTTTGCTTTAGTTTATGTTTTCCTTTCAGAAACCTTTCCTCTTTTAATTTTCCCTTTTTTCTAACTAAACAGTAAGTTGGAAAGTTGATTGGAAGCAATACAAATCAGAAGGTGCCCTTAATTAGTAGGTTATTATTTCTCTGAAAGTCTATCACTGAAAATTCATTTATACCAGGAATTAATTTTCTTCTAATAACTCCCAAGATATCTCATTATTTATGTGCAAATATACCAGAATCCAAAATTCAAAACACTTCTGGTCCGCAGGTTTTGGATAAGGAGGGATACTCAATCTATTAGGAAAAATGACATTTTTGATACAAATAAAATTAGAGAAAGTTAGAATTGTTTTAACTGATTGGAATAAACATGTAATAATGGTTTTTGAAATTTTGTCTCTAGATATTTACATTGTTGCAAATGAAGAAGGGCAACAATTTGCATTAAAGCTTCACAGACTAGGAAGAACCTCCTTTCGAAATCTGAAAAGCAAACGCGATTATCATAAACATAGGCACAATGTGTCTTGGCTTTATTTATCTCGTCTCTCTGCCATGAAGGAATTTGCCTATATGAAGGTATTTATTTTATTTTATAGTCATGCATTTTTTAGCCAAATAATACATGTGTCTCAAAGGCCTTAATGACAAGTGTGATTCTGTTGTCCTCACATCTCTCTCACCTTAGACTCAATTCCTACAGACAGACTCAATCCTAAATAACTCTGTTGATTATTTTGGCTCTTTTAAGTGATTTCCTTCTATGTTAAGGTATTTTAAATTGTTACTAATGCATAAGGGCCACACATTCTATAATGCTGACAAGATGAAAGAGCCAAAAATAATTAATGATGCTGTTACCTCACAAATGTGTATGTGTAGATGTATATATATCTATTCAATGTATGTAACTATACATATGTCTGTTTCTAATTGAAAACACTAGGTAATTATCATAGAAACCTTAGTGTCTCAGATAAGTTGGCTAGTTTTTTGTTTCACATAAAGGAACAAACATTTATAGATTTATGTGTATATTAAAAATGGTAAAAATTGGCTGGGCGCAGTGGTTCATGCCTATAATACCAGCACTTTGGGAAGCCGAGGTGGGCGGATTACTTGAGGTAAGGAGCCCAGCCTGGCCAACAAGGTGAAACCCCATCCCTACTAAAAATACAAGAATTAGCCAGGCATGGTGGTGGCCACCTGTAATCCCAGCTACTTGGGAGACTGAGGCAGGAAAATCACTTGAACCCAGGAAGCAGAGGTTGCAGTGAGTGAAGATTGTGCCACTGCACTCAAGCCTGGGCAACAGAGCAAGACTCTGTCTCAAAAAACAAAAAAGGTAAAAATCTTTAGTTTTTAAGAGGTAAGGATGAAGAGAAGTGGGTTAAAGGGTACAAACATACAATTAGAAGGAATACATTCAATGTTTGATAGCAGAGTAGGATGACTATAGTAAACAAAATGTATTGTACTCAGGAGATGAACACACTAAATACCCTGACTTGATCACTACTCATATATACTTAACAAAATGTTACATGTACCTCATACATTTATACAAATAGAAAAAAAATGCTTAACCTGGCAGATGAAATGTCAAAATCTCAAAGATGGTTTTCTCAGGGTTAGGCCTATTCATTGCACTTCAGGTGTGCTGACCCCCTGCAGTTTCCCCAAATATTGGAACTTGACTGCATATTTTGTGACACTGGTGGACTACATTTGTACTGTCCCCTGACATTAAAAAAAAAAAAAATCCTTTATTTTTAACTTTTTGCTTTCAAAATTAAGTTCAGCATAGATTTGTTAAATATAATATCCAAATTAAATATATCCAACAATAACTAAGTTAAATAAAAGATAATAATTGTGTTTTTATAATTCTGCCAGTAGGATTTGTCATAGTTTATCTTCATTTTTCAAAACAATTTGAATTGAAGATTGCTACAGTGTGTGAACACCTGTTTCTTGAGGATTCAGCTTGTTCTTTGAGTGGGTTATATACTTAAATTTTCACTAATCATGGGAGATTTCTTAAGGCAGTATAAATAGTAATACTGATACCATACATGTCAATGTACTTCTTGTCTTATACTAATAGTTTGTATCTTGTAATATTCAGTCAGTAAATTAACAGCTTGGTAGGGATCATTTACACATTTTCCCAAAAGTGTAGTAGGTGTTTTTCAGGATATTTATATTGAAGGTATAGGAATGGAATCTGGTTGCACATAAATGCACTCCTTAAATATATTTATTTTTCATAAGAGAGGAACAAGAAGATAAAGATTGGGCTATAGCATGAGGTCTAGGCGATAGCACAAGTTCTTTTCTTTAAGTTTATCACGTGCTATTGATCTGTCTAGGTATGCTCAAAATGGTCTACATTGAAAAAAAGTATTTAAAAACAAAGCAAAGAAAAATATCTGGGAAGTGGGAAGTAGTTTGGTTCTTGTTCACAGAAGGTAAGCAATAGACAACCTTTTGAAATTAATTGCTGGGGTAGTGTAGGGTGAAGGAGTGGATGCCAAAGAAATAACCAGTACAATCTGTGTCTTAAAGTTGAGAAGATAACACAAACACACATGAAACAGAACCATTTATTTATTTATTTATTTATTTATTTATTTATTTACTTTTGGGACAAGGTCTCACTCTGTCCCCCAGGCTGGAGTGCAATGGCACAATCACGGCTCACTGCAGCCCCAACCTCCTGGGCTCAAGTCATCCTCCCACCTCAGCCTCCCAAGTATCTAGGATCACAGGCCTGTGCTACCATGCCTGCTTTGTAGAGACAGGATCTTGCTGTGTTGACCAGGCTGCTCTCAAAACTCCTGGCCTCAAGAGATTCATCCACCTCGGCCTCCCAAAGTACCGGAATTAGAAGCGCGAGCCACCACTGCAAGCCTAAGAACAATTTTTTTTTTTAATTATATACTGAATTTAGAGAAACTTCAGTAAGTGATAGAATAGTTGATGGAGGAGGTTTCAGGTAATGAGTGGAGCTGAGTGGAGCCATGAAGCTTGGATATTATTTGACCCTAAGACAGTGCATTTTGGCAGAGAAGTGGTATGGGCAATGACATGAATCTATGTGAGCCCTATGTGTTTAGGTGACACTGAGGTGACTGTCCTGACTGCGTTTCTCGGTGTGTATTGGAGAGAATATTGGGAGAACTAGGACCGTACAGGTGGATTAAAGAGTTTTGAAAACCAGGAAAAGTTGTTCAAACTGAAAAGAATATTTACAGCCAATGTAAAAACAATTTTTTTTTTTTGAGATGTAGTCTTGCTCTGTCGCCCAGACTAGAGTGCAGTGGCACGATATCAACTCACTGCAACCTCTGCCTCGCGGGTTCAAGCGACTCTTCTGCCTCAGCCTCCCAGGTAGCTGGGACTACAGGCATGTGCCACCACACCTGGCTAATTTTTTTGTATTTTTAGTAGAGATGGGGTTTCACCATGCTGGCAGGCTGGTGTCGAACTCCTGACCTCAACTGATCCACCCGCCTTGGCCTCCCAAATTGCTGGGATTATAGACGTGAGACACCGTGCCCATCCCAATGTATATATTTTTAAATGGAGTATTAACATCAGCAGGTTACTCTGGTATTGGTACATAGAATAGGTTAGATATAATGGCAAGAGCTAGAACACTTGTGGAGTAATGAGGTATATGCCTCCTTACAGGTATAAGTTGGTGCAAAAGTAATTGCAGTTTTTGCCATTCCTAATACTAGCATTCTAAATGTCAAAGGGCATAAATCTAAGGTATTTTAAAGAAAGTAATAACAGGGCTTTGTAAACAGTAAGATTGAAGACAATAAGCATAGGGGAAAAGATGTATGGAGAGTCTTAACATTTGAATCAGACTACAACAGTGTATGTTTTTCACATAATAGATTTATATTGCATATTGTGGCCTGGAGAAAAAGGTCGGTGCCCTATAAACCAAAATGTCTGATCTTTTAGAATGCCTCATTTCCTAATATGTCAGAAGACGAGTATTTCCTAAATTACAATTTGTTTCCAATTTAAATATTTCGAGCACATTTCAACAAATGTCAGAGACTTACAAAATAGGAAAGGATATACCCTAAGAGACTGTAAGCCTCTTGGGGGCTTTTTAACACTAATTTTAGAGTGTTTAGAAACTTTTTAACACTCATTTTTGTAACCCCAGCACAGTGCATAACATTTTGTAAATGTTCATTTTTGGTGGAAAAGTGAATTCAAACTTTTGTTTAAAATTTGCTTTTTATGTATGGCTAATTCTGTGCAGTGAATAAATAAGCTATGCATAAATAACCATGTGTTAACATAATTTTATAAAGGTTTATGTGTTTCTTTTCTGGTTGTAGAAAGGTATATTTACTTTTATTGTTCTTTAAAGAATAATGACCTGTTCATTAGCTTACACCTGTTTTGCAACATTTTAGGCATTGTATGAGAGAAAATTTCCAGTTCCAAAGCCAATTGATTATAATCGTCATGCAGTGGTCATGGAACTCATAAATGGTTATCCACTGTAAGTATTCATTATTCTTAAAGCCATGAATCCTGATAAATGAATTTAAGTTTCAGGATTTTTAATAAAATTTTTTTTAGTTAATGAAATGTTGCCTCTGGGAGGTTAAAATTGATTTAAAGGAATAGACTCAAAGACAAAAACTCAGTTTCACTGTGACAATATGAACTTTGTAATCTCTGTGATTCATTCATTCATTCAATATTAAGAGACTGTTAGGTGCCAGGCACTTTTAATCTCAGCAGTGAACAAAACAAAGTCCCTGCCCTCATGGAATTTACATTCTGATGGAAGGAGATGTGCAATAAATAACTAAAGGAAATGTATATCAATTGTTAGTAAGTACTATGGATAAAAAAAAAGCAGAGTAAGGGAGATAGGAAGTACTAACGGGACAGGAGACTACTGTTTTATATAGGGTGGTCAAGAAAAGTCTCACTAATAAGGTGAAACCTCATCAAATTTTGATTCAGATTAGCAGCTATTGGAGTGGGAGTATTTTGAGCAGGGAAGAGATGTGATCTCATCAATCAATGATGTCAGTGTTTTCAGAGGTTCACTCTGCTTGCTAAATTAATAGACTGGGGAGACAAAGAATTAGAAAGACAAGTTAAGAGGCTATTACAATAATCTAGGCAAGAAATGGTTGTCATTCTGATTACAGTGATGGTTGTGAAGGTGATGAAAAGTGGTCAGATTCTGAATGTGTTCTGCAGGTTGAACCAACATGATTTGGGATTGGATATGGATGTGAAGGAAGGGATGAGTCAATGGTGACACCAAGGTTTTTCACCTGAGTAGCAAATTAACTGGAGGGAGAAAGCTACCACGTACAGAAACAGGAAAGCTACAGGAACAGCATTTTGGAGTTGGAGAGTGGGACAGAATCAGAGATTCCATTTTGGACATGCTGAGTTTGAGATGCCTGGGAGTTAGAGAAGTCTACATTAAAATCAGTATATATGTGGTATTTAAACCATTAACCTAGATGAGATCACCAAGAGTGAGTCTAAATAAGAGAAAATAAAAGGTCATAGGATTGACCTTTGAGGAACTCCAGAATTTAGAGGTCAAGGAAAAAGATGAAGTACAAATAGAAAAGACTAAGAAGGGATGATCTATGAGGAAGGAAGAACACCTGGAGAGAATGGTGTCCCAAGAGTTAAGTGAAGAAAATGTTCAAAGAGGTCAACTGACAGACCACATATGATGAGGACTAAGAATTGACCTTTGGATTTAGCAACATCGAAGTCATTGTAGTCTCAACAAGGGCTACTGAAATGAGGTGGATGAAAGCCTGTTTGAAATGGTATCAGAGAGTAGGAGGAAACAAATTGGAAAAGCACATGTAGACAAGTTTGGCTATAAAGATCAAAGAAAGGTAGTAGTAGAAAAGAGATACAGAATTGAAGCAGTGTGGCTATTTTTTTTTAATAGATGGAAATATATCTGTGTGCTGATGGGAATGAGAAGAAAGCTGCTGGGGAGACAGGGCATGGAAATAATATATATGTTCACATGCATACATACTTTCGTTAAAACCATAAACGAATACAAATAACCTATTTTCATGCTTAAAATACTTTCAGATGTCAGATACACCATGTTGAAGATCCTGCATCAGTATATGATGAAGCTATGGAACTAATTGTCAAACTTGCAAATCATGGGCTGATTCATGGAGATTTTAATGAATTTAATCTCATTTTGGATGAAAATGACCATATCACCATGATTGATTTTCCACAGATGGTTTCAACTTCTCATCCCAATGCTGAGTGGTACGCACATGCTATTTTTTTATTTTTATTTTATTTTATTTTTTTTGGAGACGGAGTTTCGCTTGTTGCCCAAGCTGGAGTGCAATGGCGCGATCTCGGCTCACTGCAACTTCCGCCTCCCGGCTTCAAGCGATTCTCCTGCCTTAGCTTCCCGAGGAGCTGGGATTACAGACATGCGCCACCAAGCCTGGCTAATTTTTTGTATTTTTTTTTTTAGTAGAGATGGGATTTCTCCGTGTTGGTCAGGCTGGTCTTGAACTCCTGACCTCAGGTGATCCACCCGCCTCGGCCTCCCAAAGTGCTGGGATTACAGGGGTGAGCCATCGTGCCCGGCCCGTACATGCTATTATTGATTCTGAATGTGGGTGTGTTTGTTTAGAATATAATCATTTTTTCATAATTTTTCAATTTTGTGATACTATTATTTAGGTCAGTCACTGGTTTGAAGTGGCTAGTGTTAACGTTATAAAAATTTGTTTTTTTATTAAAGTATAACTACTAGAGTTTTCCCCATAAGAATTTGAATTTCTCTGTTGTAAATTGACAGACGTTCAAAAGTCCAATTTTCTTAGCCATGGAACCCTTTGTTCAAACAGACTTTTAGATGGAAGACCAATTGTCAAAACAGATAACAGTAGGGAGTGTAGTGGCGAACCCTAGAACCACTTTTGTCTTTCCCTTTTTCTTGCTGTTCCATGATTGCCTCCAAGAGAGATTCACCAAGTATAACTCAGTAATCTCGATGATCTGAATAAAAGTTGTGGTTTTGGACTGGACTCAGTTGTCAAACCAGTGATAATTACCTCTTGTCACTTTTAGCTTTATTTATTAGAAAAAAATTCACATAAAACTTTATCTCTGACACAGTGAAGAATCATGATACACTGCGATAATCATATTCTTCACATTACTTATTTAAACCAAACCAGCCAAGTCATGAAATAGGACCTTATCCTTTATTTGCTTGTGGTTCATGATTCAATTGAGTGTAACTAAGGATCTTTTTCTTTCTGTTCCAAGCTTTATGAGAAACTTCTTTTTCCTAAACTAACAACTAGTATCACTTATATAGTAGAGTATATTAATTCTTCCAGAGATTGAGTTTGAAGTAGTTTTGTTAAGTGAAGCGTCTCTTCATCCCGGTTTCCAGTAGAAAATGTCTATACTTATGCTACAGAAATAAATGTCATTTGAAAATAAATTTTTTAACTGTTTTCAACAAAATAATACTAAAAGATTAATGCCTGGCACTTGGGTGGTCAGTACTCTTTGGATGATGACTAATCACCATTTTTATTAATAAGGAGTAACATAGTCACACAATAAAGGAACATCTAGGAGCCTCCAGAGTGTGACAGATTATGACATTCTAGGTTTAGGTTGCATCGTTCTATGGAGAGACATTGTGATTTAATTTCAATTTTTATGAACCAGTACTGGGGCCAAGGAGCTGTGCTAATTGCTGGAGATGGAGATATAAATAAGCCCCATATATGCTTTAGAAGATGTTACTGTCTCGTAGGGAGATGTAAACATATATAAAATAGTCTTTTTAAAATATGTTAGTATTTTTCCCAGAGTACCCTGTGAGCAAAGAGGAGAGGCATTGTCTTCCTATTTCCAAACTTCATCTTTCTCAAAGAGATAGTCAATTCCGCATTATCCTGTCCTTAATTCTCCCTTGTGTGGAAATCTTCTAGAGAATTGAATCCATTTTTGCCGCTTTATGGTGGCCCAAAAAGGCAGCTTGGTATTCAGAAATTATTCTACTTTTGATCCAGATTAACATGTCGTCAGATTATTTTTATAGGCTGTAGCATTATTTATCCCTTTGGGTGTTATTGCAAATCCGCTAATGGATAACAAAGATACATAAACATAATTCAGTAGTCTCCAAACTTAACTATTTAAAATTAATATCTTTTTATCTTCAGATCTTTCAGTTGGCTAGGGGTTCTAGTGAGTGTTGCTGATGGGAAGCATAGCCAGACTCAGGAAGAACAGAATTAAGTGGAAACCTATCCCCAAACCATAGGCCCATTATCTTATTTCCTGGGGTTCACATTCATCTTTCCGTAGTGTATCTAACTATATACCAGTAACTATGAGAAAACCTTGACTTTCCTAACCGTAGGAACTGCATGGCATTGACAGCTTATATCCTTGAGATTTCTTTGGATTTTAGTTTTTCAAACACACTGGTAACTCATTTGTATCTTTTTTTCTTTTGTGTAACATCTTTTATCTCCTTGTGTAAGGAGCAGCAGTACCATTAACCAATAAGTATATTGTCATTGGCTAATAAGGAAAAAGGAGCAATAAAGACTATATCATAAATGATTCTTGCTTTTGCAGGTATTTTGATAGAGATGTTAAATGCATTAGAGATTTCTTCATGAAACGTTTCAGCTACGAAAGTGAGCTTTTTCCAACCTTTAAGGATATCAGGTTTGTACTCCCCATTGCTTTACATAATAGAACAGTTTAAATATCTGGTCTGTGTATTTCTAAAAATTAACATTTTCATCTAAAAAACTTTCCAAATTTTGACACGTAATCACTGTTAGATATCATTGCTGTGTAGTACATAACTGAAACTTAAAAACTTGAAAATACCTGCATTTGGCCCATTAAGGCACTGCTATTGAATTTTAGGAAGGGGACATATCTAGATTCTTATAAATTCAAGAACTTTTATTCTATTTTGGATGCTATTTGAGTAACTCATTCATGAGGAATAACACCAAACATTCATTGAAATTTGTGTTTTTCCTTTATCAGGACCAGGAGGTATCTTTAATTGATTCTCAAGACACAACTATTGTGTGCATTCTCAAAGCTGAGTTTTCTCATATTTATTTTATACACTTAAGATATTTTCTGATCTGGGATGAGTCATAATCTGAAGGAAATCCTTAGCCCCCTTTGAAAGTTAATTTACAAAGTTAATAAACATAAGCTGAGGTTTTTATAACCTTTTTATTTATATTGTTGCTTTTCAGTTATTTTATTCTTAAAATGACAGCCAGCATATACCTTTCATATTTGTATACCTGTGTCATTTAAATACTACATTTTAGGGAAGGAAAATTTATTTTTAACATATAACCTATTAAACTCACTTGAATCATAATTTATCAGAGTAGTAGATATTTGCTCCTCTTAGATAAACATTTTTTCTCTCTTTCTATGCTTGACACCTTTTTTTTCTAGGAGGGAAGACACTCTGGATGTGGAGGTTTCTGCCAGTGGCTACACAAAGGAAATGCAGGCAGATGATGAACTGCTTCATCCATTAGGTCCAGATGATAAAAATATTGAAACAAAAGAGGGATCTGAATTCTCATTTTCAGATGGAGAAGTGGCAGAAAAAGCAGAGGTTTATACGTCAGAAAATGAAAGTGAACGGAACTATCTAGAAGAATCAGAGGGCTGCTATTGCAGATCATCTGGAGACCCTGAACAAATAAAGGAAGACAGTTTATCAGAAGACAGTGCTGATGCACAGAGTTTTGAAATGACTGAATTCAATCAAGCTTTAGAAGAAATAAAAGGGCAGGTTGTTGAAAACAACTCTGTAACTGAATTTTCTGAGGAGAAAAACAGAACTGAAAATTACAACAGGCAAGATGCTCAGAGAGTGCAAGGAGGAGTCCCTGCTGGCTCTGACGAGTATGAAGATGAATGCCCTCATCTAATTGCCTTGTCGTCATTAAATAGAGAATTCAGGCCTTTCAGGTATAGACTTCTGTCGATTGCTTTTTAACTTTAGTCTTAAGAATGATACTTTGTTAGATTCTAGTAAAGGAATGTTTTTTTCAAATGATGTGGCAGAATTGTATTCTGCCACCTTGATGTATAAAATGAAAGCCAAATAATTTTTTATTGTTAAAAACTCAAAATAGCTTCCTTTTCAATTGACCTGATTCTAGGCAGCCTGTTGACTAAATTTCAAGTAATTCTGCCGTAAAATACAAACTGATGGCTGGGCACAGTGGCTCATACCTGTAATCTCAGCATTTCGGGAGGCCAAGGCAGGCAGATCACCTGAGGTCAGGAGTTTGAGACCAGCCTGGCCAACATGGCAAAACCCTGTCTCTACTAAAAACATAAAAATTAGCCGGGCATGGTGGCCTGTGCCTGTAATCCCAGCTACTTGGGAGATTGAGGCAGGAGAATCACTTGAACCTGGGAGGCAGAGGTTGCAGTAAGCCAAAGATCGTGCCACTGCACTCCAGCCTGGGTGATGAGCAAAAAACTCCGTCTCAAAAATATAGATATATATATACAAACTGATGATTTTAAAATTATTGCAGGTGTCTGGATACATTGATCAGGTTTTAGATGGATGAGTTATTCCTCATATATTTTCCTAATTACACATCTGATGTGTTTGAGTTATGTAAAGGCATGTAAATATTAAAACATGAAATGTACTTTCTATATGAAACATCTGCAGTGAATTTTCTCTAGTACCTTGAGCCTTCTATCCTTTCTTCATGTGTAGTTAAAATTATCTAATGATAGTATGTTTTCTTTTAAGAATTTTTTTTTTTTTTGTAAATATTAATCAGGCTCAGCTTAGATTAGGAAAAGTTCTAAAACTTAATTGTTGGATTTGGGATTGCTTATTCAGAATCAAACTGTAGTTAAATGAAATATTGGTTTTATTTATTTCAAAGTAGTAATATGACAATTAAAAGTAGTTCAGCAATACATTTATTAAACATTTTTCAGCACATGTTTGGGCTTATATCTTAAGCCTACCTTTATCTTTACAGTTTTATTCCTGAAGCAAAACATGAGAATTTTGTTACTTTTTCATATAGCTGTGTATCTGTGTCACAGGGCTACTGCCATTTAAATAATAAACTTGGAAAATTAAATCAGAAGCTTAAAAGGAAAAGAGTCAGGGGTGACAGAGGCTCAGGATTTTGAGTAAGTGATTGTATTAGACTGGATTCTTCAAAGAAACAGAATAAATAGCTTTATTATAAGGAATTAGCCCATGGGGTCATGGAGGCGGAGAAGTCCCAAGGTCTATAGTCAACAAGCTAGAGACCAAGGAGAGCCCATGGTACAGTTCCAGTCCAAATCCAAAGAGCTAAGAACCAGAAGAGACAATAGCATAAGTTCCAGTCCACATCCAAAGAAAGGAGAGGACCCATGTCCCAATTCAAAGACAGTTCTCTCTTACTTTGCCTTTTTGTTCTGATCAGGCCTTCAATGGATTGGATGAGGTCCACCCACACTAGGGAGGGCAATCTGCTATACTCAGTTTATTGATTCAGAAACGCCCTCAAAGACACACCCAAGTTAATGTTTAACCAAATATATGGCACCCTGAGGCCCAGTCAAGTTAACATATAAAATTAACCATCCCAGTGATAGAAGAAAACCTATATAGGATTAAATGGTCTTTTAAACTCAGAATGGGAATAATTTTGTTCTCACTCTGGATACATGCTGGGCAAAACTTCTATTCAAAGTAAAAGCAGAACAGCAGATGTTGCTGAAAAATATTAACTGTTAGGAGTTAACATTGTCCGAGTTTTTATACATTGCGTATATTGAAACTTTGAGCCGTGTGAAAAACATTAGTCTCTAGGTTGCAGATTTTCCTACCCTAGTGGAGCTGACTATAATAAGTACTGTCTGTTTCCATTATACCTTCTGTTTGTGAAGGTGGAAAGAGTCTCAAAAATTTAGATAGGGAGAAACAGATTTATATAGTTCAGTGAAAGAAGAGGAGAGGATTATTAGAAAAGGGAAGATGAATTGTGGGGAGGTGATAAATTTCAATGGCTAAAGCATTCTACTGTTTTTAAATTTTGATAGTGACTAACAAAATGCTGGAAAATGAAAATTGTTAATATATAGAACTTAACAATAGGTAGTTTTATCTTTACAGGAATTTTAAAATATAATGATCTTTCTGAAGTATTTTATGTCTTCAGTTTTGCTGCATGCAAAAAATAATATAAATTAATCAAATGGGATTCATTACATTATACAAATTAACTAGATAAATTGTGGGTTTTTTAATTTTAGAGATGAAGAAAATATGGGAGCTATGAATCAGTATAGAACAAGAACTGTGAGTATCACTTCTTCAGGCAGTGTTGTAAGCTGTTCAACAATTCCTCCAGTAAGTAGTCATTCAACATGTACTGAATGTTTATTAGATCACTCCTGTGATCTGATTGCCATGTCTCATTAAACAATAACATATGCCTTTCAGGTACAGACTTCTGTTGATTGCTTTTTGACTTGTCTTGAAACTGGTACTTTCTTTGATTTTAATAAATGAATGTTTCTCAAAGGATGTGGCAGTTGTGTCCTGCCACCATTATGTGTAAAATGAAGGCCAAATGACTTTTTGTTGGTAAAACTCAAAATACGTTCTTTTTCAATTGTCCTGATTTTAGGCAGCCTGTTGACTAAATTTCAAGTAATTTTTTCTTAGAATACAAACTGATGACTTTCAAAAAATTAATGTAGGTCACTTGATAAATTGATCAGGTTTGAGATGGATGAGTCATTCATATGAGCTGAAGATTAATGAGCTTGGTCACTGTGAGGATTATAAGGCGTGTAAGACAGCCTCAGACACTTGGACGTACATGTTAATGGTATAAAATTTTATTGTTGTTGTTTTTTGTTTCTGTTTTTGTTTTTTGAGATGGAGTTTTGCCCTTGTCATCCAGGCCGGAGTGCAGTGGCGTGATCTCAGCCCACTGCAACCTCCGCCTCCCGGGTGCAAGCAATTCTCCTGCCTCAGCCTCCTGAGTAGCTTGGATTACAGGCGCCCACCACCACAGCTGGCTAATTTTTGTATTTTTAGTAGAGACAGGGTTTAACCATTTTGGCCAGGCTAGTCTCGAACTCCTAACCTCAGGTGATCTGCCCACCTCAGCCTCCCAAAGTGCTGGGATTTCAGGCATGAGCCACTGCGCCCAGCCATTTGTACTTGGATATAAGTACAAATTTGGCCAGGCATAGGGGCTCAGACCTGTCATCCCAGCACTTTGGCAGGCCAAGGTGGAAGGATCGCTTGAACCCAAGAGTTTCAGGCCAGCCTGGGCAACCTAGCAAGACCCCTGTCTACAAAAAATTTAAAAATTAGCCAGGTGTAGTGGTGTACACCTGTGTTCCCAGCTACTCAGGAGGCTGAGACAGAAAGATCACTCAAGCCCAGGAGGTTGCAGCCACCATGAACTGTGTTCCTGCCACTGCACTCCAACCTGGGCAACACAGCAAGACCCTGTCTCAAAAAAAAAAGAAGACCCTTGTTCCTGGCTTTGCAGAGTTTTGCAGCTATCTTCTTTTTTAGGAGACAAGTGGAATGATACAAGGTTATATACAGTTATTAAATAACAGACTGTAGTGCTTCAGAGAAAGAAAAGGTCATTGCGAACTGAGTATTTCACATTTCTTATTCATCTTGTAAGTCATATGACATGCACAGTGTATCTTAACTAATAAGTAACTTGAATTTATGATCAAAAGACATATGAAGACTTTTCCATGGGTGATTGCTACCATCAGGTCATTTCTACAGCTGAAACTGTGAAGGCATTCTTGGATATATTCAGCAATACCGAATGCTTTCAAAAATAATTTTCTATTACAAAACCTACTTACAAAAGCCTGCTTTTAACCTAAAAAGCAGAGGAACAAGCAGTTTTCATCTTGTTTTTCCATCAGTTTTTATGATGGACACTAGGTGGCACTATGGTAATTTTTTAAAAATTCTGCCTGTACACTATATTTTTTGCTATATAATCTGTATTTCTGTTTGGAATTTAATTTCTCCTATATAACAGTTTCTATATAGTACTGTCAGTGTTTGGAATCTTAAAAATTCATGGTGTCAATATATAAATAGAAAAGATATTAGCAGTGTACTTTTTGAAATGGTTCATTATCAGTAATACTAATTTACAAAATCTTTCCAGGAACTGGTGAAACAGAAGGTGAAACGTCAGTTGACAAAACAGCAAAAATCAGCTGTCAGACGTCGATTGCAGAAAGGAGAAGCAAATATATTTACCAAGCAACGTAGGGAAAACATGCAAAATATCAAATCAAGTTTGGAAGCAGCTAGCTTTTGGGGAGAATAATATATTTAGGATCTTGGATATGTTTAATATATTTTTTAAAGTTACTGTAATTCCTTTTTGAGCCCTCATTTGCCTTTTCTGAGCCAAGGCTATCATATATTAATAAATAAATAAACCCTCTTTCATCTATAAATTTGGGTCATTCAGTATGTGTCTTGCAAAGAATAATTACCTGCCAAAGCAGTCCATTTTTTTCAAAGTAATTTGGGTAACTAAAGTTAAATAAATAACTTTATTAGACATATTTGCATATTTTTAAAAATCTAACATTGTTTTCTGTTTGTTGAGGATTATATGATACAAGGCACATAAAGCAATTAGAATATTTAGCACATTATAAGCATTCAATAAAACATGGCTATTAGAATCATTATAATGATTCTGAAATTCTGCTGACAACTTGGTTGCGTTTTATTTGGCAGCTGGAGGAATTCACTGCCTCATTTTTCTTTAGAAGTAAAGATGATAAGCCTTTGGAAGTAAAGATAAGCCAGTAATGCATAATTTGCTTAATTAGTTGATTAATAATCTGTTCTGTGCCACTTACATTGGCAATATGGTCATGAGAATGGAAACTTACTTGAGATAGTCTACCACAATTTTTACAGTTGGCAGCTTGTAAGCAGGCCTGAGTAACAGAAGAGTTAGGGCTGCGGGAAGGTGGAGTAGAATGAGGAATGAAATGTCCTTTCTCATACACTTATTATGTAAGTGGGTCCGGAACATGTTCTCACCTCATTGTTAACAAATACCTAATGCAGGAAAGAAAATACACAGCCATGGTCCCTTCCTCAAGGACTTTATAACTCAGTGAGATGTAAAGATGAATGCTTAAGTGTATGCACCTGATTATTGTCTCTTCATTGCCGCTTAAGTCAGAAAAGGGGATCACGTGCAGCGAAAAATGGCCATTAGATGGCAATATCACCCCATAGTCACCAAACAGGATTACTTGCATCCCTAATTATGTTCTACCAGAGGGAATATAGTACAGACTTTTCCAAGATTGATAAAGACAGCAGATTCCCTTTCACCTTTGCCAAATTAACTCTACTATTTGCAAGATCTGTCATTATCTAATAAATTGTTTTAAATATACAGAAGCTAGAAAATGCCAATTCCTGTTCCCTCGAAAGTTAGCCATTGAAATATTTAAATACTCTTGCTTTGCATTTTAGATATATCTTTGAATTCAAGTATTCATTTTGTATAATCTCTCGACTTTTAAGCATTTTTATAATGTAAAGTTGAAAACAGCTTAATAGAACCACAGAATGTTTATTTTAGAATCCTTTTCTTATATTCAGAGTGATGAAAGCAAATTGGGAATAAAACCTTATCCTGCTCAGCTCTACCTAGTTGACTCAGTTGACTCTTGAGTACCTACTACATAAAAAGCCCATTATTATTAAGCAACTCAAGACAGACATGATTTTTACCTTTAATAGCCTAAGATTTCTTGTGAGCCAAAGAATAAATTATTCCAATCAGAAATGGAGGCCTTACCTCATTTGGGCAAAGATTAGTGCCAGCTATTGAAGATTAACTAACAAATTATCTGTTAAGGAATTTAGTTTTTTCTGGATATGTTGTTTTGGTTGTTGAAAACTAAGGTATAATTATAATAGTTATTTTTTGAAGATATGTTTGGCTAGCCATCAATTAGAAGTTAGAGAGTTTGTCCTAACAGATAAGCTATAACCCTCACATTTTAAAACATGCATAGTGAACAATGAACAAAAACAAATTTTAAATTTTACTAATATAGTAAAGCTGTATATTGTGATTGTTAAAATACTTTTTTTGCCTAGGAGTTCCAGGTGTAAATCCTGGTTCTACATTTCCCAAACCTCAGGTACCTTCTGTAGCCTCTCTAACCTCAATTATTTCACTTGTAAAATGGGGACATTTAATAGTACCTACCTCAGTGTCGTGAAGACTAAATGAAGTACCACTTGTAAAGAGTTTATTACAGTGCCTGACATATACTGTATGGTTAGTACTGCTAAAACGACTTCTTAAGGTTACCAAAAGGGAAATTCCACAAGCTGACCACCTTTCCTATTGTGACGGTCACTGGTATTTCAGCTATGATCCTTTGTTGTGTATTTATCCAGACTGAAAGATGTTTTTCTAGTAACCATCTTGCATAGTCTTAGTCTCCCCATTAAATAAGCTTTTCCTGCAAACTATGCGGTTTATATTTGTGCTAACTTTGTGGTATTGGTAGCCATTGGTCTGTTCTTTGGCACATAGCTGGCTATCTTTGAGGTTTCTCCAAAACCATAGATGTTTAATGGATACTAATCAGAGTTAGTGCAGCTCGAGATAATCATTCTTTTAGCCAACTGCTTAGTAAATTTTCTGACAAAATACATAGCTGCCTAATTAAAAAAGCTCTGCCTAATGCTGCTGCCTTCCAGGTTGCTACTTACAAAGGATAGAGGGATGAGTTATGTTAGGTTCTCAGAGCACTTTCTGAAGTGTAGGTTTATTTCACTGTCACAGATTCAGCACTCTGGGTGGGCTACAGTTCGCCATGCCCAGTCTTCTTTATCCCTCCTTAGAACATATCCCTAGAGAGCATCAGGCCATATCTTAATTTGCTCTTGGTTTAGTTTATGAAGTACTGGAGCCATCTTATACACCTGTGTAAGGAGGCTGGAGATTAAAGTTCAGAATAGCCATGGGTTACACAGTTGTGTAATAACCAGGAGTATGGGGATAACACCAAAGCTACAATACTTTTATAGGAAACTTTGTCATTCTCAAAACCTATGTTGTTACATTTTAAAGACTGCAAGTTTTTCTTTTACCTTAATATTGTAAATAATGACATTAAAAATATTAACATTTTGCAGTAGAGGCCAAACAAGATGACCAAATAGAAACCTCCGCCAATCATTCTCCCCACAGGAACACCAAATTGAACAACAATTCATATAAAAAAGCACTTTCATAAGAAACAAAAATCAGATGAGAGATCATAGTACCTAGTTTTAACTTATCACTGAAAGAGGCACTGAAGAGGGGTAGGAAAAACTGTCTTGAATTGCTGATGCCACCACTCCCCCATCCCTTGGCAGCGGCCACATGGTGTGGCAAGAGAATGTGCACTTAGGGGATGAAGAGTGCAGTGATTGTGGGACTCTGCATTAACTCAGTGCTGCCCTATCACAGCAGAAAGCAACACCAGACAGAACTCAGTGCCCATGGAGGGAGCATTTAGACCAGCCCCAGCCAGAGGGGAATTGCCTGTCTCAGTGGTCAGAACCTGAATTTTGGCAAGACTTGCCACCACAGGCTGAAGTGCTCTGGGGTCCTAAATAAGCTTGAAACGCAGTCTAGGCCACAAGGACTGCAATTTCTGGACAACAAGCTGGGCTGGGCGTGGAGTCAGTGGACTTGGAAGACACACGACTTAGTGAGAAACCAACCAGGCTGACCAAAGGAGTACTTCTGCCACCTCTCACCCAGTCCCGCACAGCACAACTTGCAGCTCCAGGAGAGACTACTTCCTTTTGAGGAGAGGAGAGGAAAGTAGAGAGGACTTTGTCTTGCAGCTTGGATACCAGCTCAACCATAGTGCATAGGGCAACAGGCAGAGTCCTGAGGCCCCCATTTCAGGTCCTACCTCCTGGACAACATTTCTAGGCACACTCTGGGCCAGAAGGGAACCCACTGCCTTAAAAGGAAGGACCCAGTCCAGGCAGGATTCATCACCTGCTGACTAAAGAGCTTTTGGGCCCTGAGTAGTGAGCAGTGATAACCAGGCAGTACTCACCATAGGCCTTGGATGCAACTCAGAGATGTGCTGGCTTCAGGTGTGACCCTGCATATTCCCAGCTGTGGTGCCTACAGACCGAGACTCCTGCTTGAAAAAAAAAAGAGAGAGGGAAGAATAAAGGGGACTGTCTTGCACTGTAGGTACCAGCTCAGCCACAGTGGAGTAAAGGACCAAGCGGGCTTTTGAGGTCCCTGATTCCAGGCCTTGGCTCTTGGATAGCATTTATGGACCTTCTCTGAGCCAGAGGGGAACCCACTGCCCTGAAGGAAGAGTCCCAGGACTGCCAGCACTCAACACAAGCTGACTGAAGAACACTTGGGCCTTGAGTGAACACTGGTAGTAGCCAGGTGGTACTCACTATGGGCCTGGGGTGGTGGTGACCACGGAGAGAGACTCCTCTGCTTGTGGAAAAGGGAGGGAAGAGTGGGAAGAGCTTTGTCTGTGGCTTGGGTGCCAGCTCAGCCACAGTAGAATAGAGCACCAGGCAGATTACTAAGGTTTCCGACTCCAGGCACTGGTTCCCAGATGCTATCTGTGGGCCTGCCTGGGGCCAAAAGGAATTCTGCCACCCTGAATGGAAGGCAACTGATTGTAGGGTCCTAGGGCCTTGAGTGAACATAGGCAATAGCCAGGCAGTGGTTACTGCAGGCCTTGGGCAAGACCCAGTGCTGTGTTAGTTTCAGATCTGATATAGCACTGTCCCAGTGGTGGTGGTGGCCGCAGAAGTGCTTGTGTCACCCTTCCCCCAGTTCCAGGCAGCTCAGCACAAAGAAAGAGACTCCATTTATTTGGGAAAAAATAAGGGAAGAGAGTAAGTCTTGCCTGGTAATCTAGAGAATTCTTCTGGATCTTATACAAGACCACCAAGGTGGTACTTTTATGAATCTGCAAGAGCCATAGCATTACTGGGCTTGGGGTACCCCCTAATGCAGATAAGACTACAGTGACCAAAAAGTTAAATTATGACAGCTAAGTCCCTTAAAATACCTGGAAAGCCTTCCCAAGAAGCACAGGTACAAACAAGCCCAGACAGTGAAGATTATAGTAAATACCTAAATCTCATACCTAGACATCAATGAACATCCACAAGCTTCAAAACCATTCAGGAAAACAAGACTCCACCAAACAAACAGAATAAGGCACCAAGGACCAGTCCTGGAGGGATAGAGATATGTGACCTTTCAGACAGAGAAGTCGAAACAGCTGTTTTGAGGAAAATCAGCAAAATTCAAGAAAACAGGAGGAATTCAGAATCCTATCAGATGAATTTAACACACAGACTGAAATATTTAAAAATAATCAAGCAGAAATGCTGGAGCTGAAAAATGTAATTGACATACTAAAGAAATGCATCAGCGTTCTTTAACAGCAGAAATGATCAGACAGAAGAAAGAATTAGTGAGCTTGAAAACAGGCTATTTGAAAATACACGGTCAGAGAAGACAAAATAAAAAGGAATAAAAAAGAATGAAACAAGCCTACAAGATCTAGACAATAGCTTCAAAGGGGCAAATCTAAGAGTTATTGGCCTTAATGAGGAAATAGAGAGGGAGATAGAGGTAGAAAGTTTATTCAAAGTGATAATAACAGAGAACTTCCCAAACCTAAAGAAAGATGTCAATATTCAAGTACAAGAAAGTTATAGAACGCCAAGCAGATTTAACCCAAATAGGATTACCTCAAGACATTTAATAATCAAACTCTCAAAGATCAAGGATAAAAAATGAATCCTAAAAGCAGCAAGAGAAAAAAATAATTTCAAATGCAGCTCTAATACATCTGGCAGCAGACTTCTCTGTGGATACCTTACAGGCCAGGAGACAGAAGCATAACATATTTAAAGCGCTGAAGGAAAAAAACAAAACAAAACCTTTTATTCTAGAATACTATCCAGCAAAAATATCATTCAAATATGAAGGAGAAATAAAGACTTTCCCACACAAACAAAAGCTGAGGGATTTCATAAACATCAGACCTGTTCTACAAGAAATGCTAACGAGAGTTCTTCTATTTGAAAGAAAAGAGCATTAATGAGCAATAAGAAATCTGAAGGTACAAAACTTACTGGTAATAGTAAGTATACCGGCAAACAAAATATTATAACACAGTAATCGTGCTGCTCATATCTTGCAGAGAAAGACTTAAGAGCTGAACCAATAAAAAATAATAAGTATAACCAGTTTTCAAGACATACACAGTACAATAAGATATAAATAGAAAGAATAAACAGTTTAAAAGTAGGGGGACAAAGTTAATGTGTAGAGTTTTTATCAGTTTTGTCTTTTTTGTTTGTTGGTTGGTTTACGCAGTTAGTGTTAAGTTGTCATTAGTTTAAAATAATGGGTTATAAGATATTATTTCCAAGCCTCATAGTAACATCACATAAAAAAATGTACAACAGATACACAAAAAATAAAAAGCCAGAAATTGATACATACTGCCAGAGAAAATCACCTTCACTAAAAGGAAGACGAAAAGGAAGGAAAGAGGAGAAGACCACAAAGCAACCAGAAAACAAATAACAAAATGGCAGGTTAAGTCCTTACTTATCAATAATAACATTGACTGTAAATGGATTTCACTCTCCAATCAAAAGACACAGAATGGTTGAGTGGATTTAAAAAAAAAAAAAAAAAAAAGACCGAATGATCTGTTGCCTACCAGAAACACACTCCATCTACAAAGATACAGGTAGACTGAAAATATAGGGATGGAAAAAGATATCCCATGCAAATGGAAACCCAAAAAGAGCAAGAGTAGCTATACTTAACTTCAGACAAAATAGATTTTAATATAAAAACTATAAAAGGCTGTCACGAGGTCACAATATGATAAAAGAGTCGACTCAGCAAGAGGATGTAACTATTTTAACTGTATATACACCCAACACTGGAGTACCCAGATACAAATGTTAATAGAGCTAAAAAGAGATAGAACCCAATACAATACTATCTGGAGACTTCAACACTCCACTTTCATCATTGGACAGATTTTCCAGATAGAAAATTAACAGAGAAATATCAGACTTAATCTGCACTATAGACCAAATGGATCTGATACAGAACATTTCATCCAACAGCTGCAGAATACACATTATTTTCCTCAGCATGTGAGTCATTCTCAAGGGTAAATCGTGTGTTAAGCCACCAAACAAGTCTTTAAAACATTCAAAAAATGAAATTATATCATGTATCTTCTCTGATCACAACAGAATAAAATTAGAAATCAGTAACAAGAGGAATTTTGGAAACTATACAAACACATAGAAATTAAACAATATGTTCCTGAATAACCAGTGGGTCAATGAAGAAATTAAGGAAATATTAAAATGTCTTAAAACAAATGATAATGGTAACACAACATACCAAAACCTATGCAATACAGCAAAAGAAGTACTAAGAGAAAATTTTATAGCTATAGGCACCTATATGAAAAAGTAGAAAAAACTTTAAACAACCTAAAAATGCATCTTAAAGAACTAGAAAAGCAAAAGCAATGCAAACCCAAATTAGTAGAAGAAAATAAATAATAAAGATCAGGGCAGAAATAAATGAAATTGAAATGAAGAAAACAATACAAAAGATCAATGAAATAAAAAGTTGATTTTTTGAAAAGATAAACAAAAGTGACACAGCTTTAGTCTGAATTTTAAGAAAAGAGAGAGAAGACCAAAGTAAGTAAAATCAGAAATGAAAAGAGAGACATTACAATTGACACCACAGAAAGTCAAAGGATCATTAGAGACCACTATGAACAACAGTATGCCAACAAATTGGAAAATATAGAAAAAATGGACACATTTCTAGACACATACAACCTCCCAGGATTGAACTATGAAGAAATCCAAATCCTGAATTAACCAATAACAAGTAACAAGATTGAAGCCATAATAAAAAGTCTCCCAGCAAAGAAAAGCTCAGGAACCCACGGCTTCACTGCTGAATTTTACCAAACGTTTAAAGAAGTACTAACACAAATTCTACACAAATTATTCTGAAAAATGTAGAGGAAAATACTTCCAAACTCATTCTGCAAGGCCAGCATTACCCTGATACCAAAACCAGACAAAAGCACATCAAAAAAAGAAAACTACAGGCTAACAGCTCTGACGAACACTGATACAAAACTCCTCAAGGAAATACTAACAAATCAAATTCAACAACATATTAAAAAGATAATTTATCATGACCAAGTGAGATTTACCCTACAGATGCAATGATGTTTAAACATACACAAACCAATCAATGTGATACATCATATCAACAGAATGAAGGACAAAAACCACATGATCATTTCAATTGATGCTGAAAAAATAAAGTGGATGAAATTCAATATCCCTTCATGATTAAAAATAACTCTCAAAAAACTGGATACAGAAGGAACATACCTCAACATAATAAAAGCCATATATTGACAGACACACAACTAGCATCATCCTGAATGAGAAAAAACTGAAAGACTTTCCTCTAAGATTTGGAAGACAACAAAGATGTCCACTTTTACTACTGTTACTCAACATGGTTCTGGAAGTCCTAGCTCGAGCAATCAGAAAAAAGAAGGAAATAAATGGCATCCAAATTCAAAAGGAAGAAGTCAAATTATCCTTGTTTGCAGACAATAAGATCTTATATTTGGAAAAACTTAAAGACTCCACCAAAAAACAAACTCTTAGAACTGATTTTAAAAATTCAGTAGTCGCAGGATACAAAGTCAACATACAAAATTTAGTAGCATTTCTATATGCCAACATCAAACAATCTGAAAAATAAATCAAGGAAGTAATCTCATTTACAATAGCTATAATAAATTAAAATACCTAGGAATTAACTTAGCCAAAGAAGTGAAAGAACTCTATAATGAAAACTATAAAACATTGGTGAAAGAAATTGAAAAGGACACCAAACAAATGGAAAGAGAGCCCATATTCATGGATTGGAAAAATCAATATTGTTAAAATGTCGATACTACCCAAAGCAAGCTAGGGATTCAATGTAATCCTTATCAAAACACCAATGACATTGTTCACAGAAATAGAAAAAACAATTCTAAAATTTATATGGAAACACAAAATGTCCAGAATAGCCAAAGCTATCCTGAGCAAAAAGAACAAAACTACAGTAATCACGTTATCTGACTTCATATTGCTGAAAAAATAAAGTGGATGAAATTCAATATCCCTTCATGATTAAAAAGAACCTCTCAAAAAACTGGATACAGAAGGAACATACCTCAACATAATAAAAACCATATATCACAGACCCACAACTAGTAGAGCTATAGTAACCAAAACAGCATGGTACTGGCATAAAAACAGACATATGCACCAATGGAACAGACTAGAGAACCCAGAAACAAATCTATACATCTACAGTGAACTCATTTTCAACACAGGTGCAAAGAGTATACATTGGGGAAAGAACAGTGTCTTCAATAATGCTGGGAAAACTGGATCTCCATATGCAGAAGAAAGAAACTAGACCCCTACCTCTCACCATGTGCAAAAATCAAATCAAAATGGATTAAAGACTTAAATCTAAGACCTCAAACTATGAAATTACTACAAGAAAACATTGGGAAAACTCTTTAGGTCATTGAGCTAGGCAAAGATTTCTTGAGTAATACCCCAGAAACACAGGCAACCAAAGTAAAAGTAGACAGATGAGATCACATCATATTTAAAAGCCTCTGCACAGCAAAGGAAACAATCAACAAAACGACGAGACAACCCACAGAATTGTAGAAAATATTTGAAAACTATCCATCTGACAAGGGATTAATAACCAGAATAAATAAGGTGCTCCAATAACTCAATAGGAAAAAAATTTAGTAATCTGATTTAAAAATGGGCAAAAGATCTGAATAGACATTTCTCAAAAGAACACATACAAATGGCAAACAGTTGTATGAAAAGGTGCTCAACATCATGGATTATCAGAGAAATGTAAATCAAAACTACAATGAGATATCTTCTCACTCCAGTTAAAATGGCCTTTATCCAAAAGACAGGCAAGAACAAATGCTGGGCTGGGCACAGTGGCTCATGCCTATAATCTCAGCACTTTGAGAAGCCAAGGCAGAAAGATTTCTCAAGCCCAGGTATTCAAGACCAGCCTAGGCAACATGGCAAAACCCTGTCTACAAAAAAAAAAAAAAAAAAAAAAAAAAGTTAGCTAGGCATGGTGGTGCATGCCTGTGGTCCTAGCTACTGGTGAGACTGAGGTGGGAGGATCACCTGAACCTGGGAGTTTGAGGCTGCAGTGAGCTGTGATCATGTCACTGCACTCCAGCCTCTCCAACCTGGGTGATAGAGTGATAGAGTGAGACCCTGTCTCAAATTAAAAAAAAAAAAAAATTGCTGGCAAGGATATGGAGAAAAGGGAACCCTCATACAATGTTGGTGGGAATGTAAACTAATTCAACCACTACTGGATAACAGTTTGGAGGTTCCTCAAAATCTAAAAATAGAGTTACCATATTATCCAGCAATCCCACTGCTAAGAAATAAATTAGTATATTGAAAAGATATTTGCACTCCCATGTTTGTTGCAGCACTGTTCATAATAGCTAAGATTTAGAAGCAACCTAAGTGTCCATCAAGAGATGAAGGGATAAAGAAAATGTGGTACATATACACAGTGGAGTGCTATTCAGCCATAAAAAAGAATGAAATCCTGTCATTTGCAAAAACATGGATGGAAGTGGGGGTCATTATGTTGAGTGAAATAAGCCAGCTACAGAAAGACAAACTTCACATGTTCTCACCCATTTGTAGGAGCTAAAAATTAAAACAATTGAACTCAAGGAGATAGAGAAGAACAATGGTTACTAGAGGCTGAGAGGTAGGGTTGGGAGAAAAATGGGGATGGTTAATGGTTACCAAAGAATAGTTAGAATGATATTTAGACCTAGTGTTTGATAGCACACCAGGTTGACAACAGTCAATAATAATTTATTATACATTTAAAAATCACTAAACAACTATAATTGGATCATTTGTAGCACAAAGAAAGGATAAATGCTTGAGCTGATGAATTCCCCATTTACCCTGATGTGATTCTTACGCATCATATGCCTGTATCAAAATATCTCATGTATCCCATAAATATATACACTTACTATGTACTCACAAAAATTAAAAAAAGAAATTTCTTAAACTAACATTTTATATA
Source organism: Hylobates moloch (assembly GCF_009828535.3). Classification (NCBI taxonomy): domain Eukaryota; kingdom Metazoa; phylum Chordata; class Mammalia; order Primates; family Hylobatidae; genus Hylobates; species Hylobates moloch. The sequence continues at coordinate 51,063,242 of NW_026652281.1, forward strand.
ACATTTACACTTAATTCCCTAAGCAGAAGTATGCCTCATATATAAAATATTACTTGGGACATTTATTACAAGACTATTTCCTTCTAGTTTTTAAAAAAGAAAAGACAACTATTTGAAATAAATGAATCACCAGGCATGGCATGTGCTTGTAATTCCAGCTACTTGGGAGGCTGTGGTAGGAGGATGGCTTGAACCCAGGAATCTGAGACCATCCTGGGCAACACAGTGAGACCCCCAAATCATTTTTTTTAAATTAAAAAAAAATTTTTAAAAATGAATTAAAAAGCCCTCTTACTATAATGCTACTGTTGGCTTAAGAGGTTTGGCCTAGATTAGGAAGAAAATGTACATGTTCACACACCAGTAATTCAAGTGTGTGGAGGTATGTAAAGTGATACTGGGGAAGAGAGTACACAGATTTTTTTTTTTTTTAAGATAAACTTTTGCTGGCTTGGAGGCCGCCCGTTTTTTTTTTTGAGAGACAAGAATAAACACATGGAACAACTACATGACAATATAGAGAAGGCTGTACCTAAGAGCCTGGTACCACTGATAATTGCTGGGGAAATTCCAAGCACATTCTGAATGAAAGGGCAGCATAATTTGGTGAATTGTTTGGGGGAATGAGGATTTGGTTGAATAGGTGAACTAAAAAAGAAAACTTTCAAAGAGGAAATCATGCAGAAAATTCAGAAGACAGAAATGAATGTCCCGTGCTTGCTGTGCTGTAATTGGGAAAAAGATGTTTTGGTGTTGTGACAGCAAAGGGCCAAATTCAAGCTTATTTTGAAATATTTGTTAAAGTTGATTATTAGGAAAAAGTGACTGTAGATTTTGAGTAGCACAATATTTTTTTAATTTTTTTCTTTTCTTTTTTTTTTTTTTTTTTAGAAACAGGTCTTGCCCTATCACACAGGCTGGTATATGAGTACATATACACAATGCAGTGCTATTCAGCCATTAAAAAAAAAATGAGATCCAGTCATTTGCAACAATATGGCTCACTGCAACAATGATAGCTCACTGCAACCGCAAACTTCTAGGCTCAAGCAATCCTCCTGCCCCAGCTTCCACAGTATCAGGGACTACAGATGCATACCACCACACCCCAGTTAATTTTTTTTTTTTTTTTTAGAGATGGGGTCTCACTATGTCCCCAAGCTGGTTTCGAACTCCTTACCCCAAGTGATCTTCCTGCCTTGGCCTCTTGAAGTACTGGGGTTACAGGCAGGAGCCATAGTGCCCAGCCCAATGATTTTATTTTAAAGAGGAAGGAATGGGGCTAAGGGAATTTGTCTGTTGATGTTAGAAAGGGTTTGAGGGAATTTGGAATAGAATCTAAAAGGTTGCCCAGTTAGTAGCCTAAATATTAAGGTTGAGACAATCTGGAATAGAACCCTAACCTATTGGACTTAACAGTTACAGTGATTCTCTACTACCTTGTTCTTATTTTAGAGATGAGAAAATATCTTTAGATGTAAAAGTACTTGCTCAAAATCACATAGAGTAAATAAGGTGTGGAAGGAGTAGGAGAAAAAATGTAACTGGTAAGTACCAAAATGGTGAATGGTAGGAAAACCAGCATATTCCAGTGGCCTAAGGCTTGTATTCAGCCTGGGAGTCTCTTCTGCAGAGTCTCAGAGGCCCATAAAATTTGACTTGTCCTCCTGGCGCCATGGAAGTATAAGAGGAGACAGTATTCACAACCAGGTTTTGATTCCATCCTCCACCAAGTTTTCTCACTTTTTAGAAAACAAAGCTTTTTCCTACTACAGGTCTTTCTATCTTCTCAGTGCACACCCAAGAAAACCCATCTCAACAGACAGAAGCCCTCAGTGCAACATTCCTGGGTTTTTGTTTTGTTTTGAGGGCAATGCTGGGGGAGTGCTTTCTTTTTGAGCTCAAGGCTACTGAGATACCTTGAGAAGCTCAGAAGAAAATATACTCTAATTTGGTCTTTCTCCAATTTTCAATTTGTGGGAAAATTGGTCCCTCTTTCTATGCAGTTTCTTATTTCCCCTTTAAACAGATTTTGAAGAGAAATAATGCTTCTTGTTTTTTAAAAATTTTTTTACCGCACAACACTCCTTTATGTTTCTTCTTTGTCAGCAGAATGCATGCTAAGTGCAGAACTCTAGTGGCGACTGCATAGGAAGTGAAGTAGAAATTATAGTTTACAGTGTGAAATGGATGGCACAAGGCTTTTATCTTAATGTAAGCATATCCATAAGTGTAGCCTGGATTGATTTAAGAGTATACTGATGATGCAATCTTTACAGGAAGCTTCAACTGAAATATATGGAGCTGTGAAATTACTAGGTTGCTTGAACCCAAAATCTCCATCAACTAATCTTAGGCTTAAGTCATTTGTTTAAACCAATAAATATTCTCCTAGTATTTTAAACTACTAATTTTTGCACAGTCTAGATTTTCCTTTTACTTTGCTCATTATTTTTGCAAAAATTTAAACATTCTATATGACTTACACCCCCCAGAAATGTGACTTTCTAGATAACCCATAAAAGGGGTGTTGTCTCATCCCTTGGCTTGCCCCTTATAGAAGACCTCTTCTCTCTTTATTTGAGGAGTAGCTCAGAAACTCAGCTGGAATTCAAATGCCTTTTTTAGAATCAATCTGATCACTTTACAGCCACATTTTGTATAAAGTTTTTTCCTATGCACCCAATGATACAAATTTCTGTCCTGGAAAGGGTGTCCTGGAAAGGGTATGTGAGAAAATGGAGAGGAACCAATTATTAGATAAACTTTTATGAAAGAGAAAATATCATTAGAAAGGCCACTAGCAAAATCCACTCCAAAAACAAACCAAAATTGTTTTAACTATCTTTTTAAAGATACATATTAGGCTGGAAGTCAGCCAACCATCGTTAATGAGCTCAGTTATCACAAATGACATCCAGTGACCCAAGGGCTTGGCATCATTATCTCCAATCTTGTTAGGTTTGAACTTCTAAATTCTCCCATTTAAATAACTCTGAGTTTATCCTTAAAGTGTTAACCTGTGAACTAGCAAAGCCTCCCCCAGTATCTTTGACCTCTGAAGTATTTCTTGAAATAATCAGTTTTACTCCTCACAAAGACCAAATACCAAGACAGCTCTGGGTAATTGGTTATATGAGACCATCAAGATAACATGGACCTATTCAGGGTCCCCATATATATACCAATCAAAAAGCTGACATAAATGAGAGGTTGAATTTCACTGTGCTTTATGGTTATGAGAGTTCACTTTGCATTGGCAAGGAAAAAGAGCAGTTTACTAGTGGTTTTTTCATAATGTTCTATAAAAATGAAGAAATGTACATTCCTGTAATCTGGAGATGGGATATTAATCAATTTTCTAGTTATTTTTCATGTAGTTCAACAGATGAGTTCCTATTAATGATTTCTTAAAGGCAGTGAAATATCAATAAACAAGTATCTAGGATAAAGTTCTTTTATTTTACTTGTATTTGTAAACTTTTGCCTAGAAACCATCTGAAGTTGCCTTTCCAACTCACCCTCTCAATAAATACATTGATTCAAACATCTCATTGGTCGCTTCCCAGTTGACAGTATATAAATTAGCACGGCAGCGGTTCATTCTTTTAACTTGTTCTTTCCCAGCTGAGAGTAAACAAAGTTGATGCTATACAGCCATTCATTCCTCCTACTGCTCTCTTCCAAGTTGAGGCTAAACAAAGCTGACACTAAACAGTCATTAGCTATTACCTCTGCGAAGTCAACTTCTTCCCAGCCTTTCTTCTTCATCCTCCCACACACCGTCAGAAACACTCCTGACAACAGCTTTGATCCTCTTTTGCCAATTCTGCATTTAGACCCTTCCAGTTCCTTCCACTCATTTCTCATTAGAATCTGAAAGGAGCTGTTGTCAGTCATTTCCCGTTGTTTTCATAAACTATTTGTTCTCCATATTAAGGCATTTAACTGTTTGATTCCAATTCTTTTTCATTTGATCTGTTTTATCTTAAATTGTACATTTTTAAGAATTAGAAAGTAAGTGAAGAAATTATTTCAGGATAGATAATCTCCCTAAATCTCAATCAAGATCCACTCCCTCTCTCAGTCACCTGATTCACTAGAGATGAGTAGTATAAGTCATCTCAGGCTTAGTTACTGCAGGCCTATTCTTTAAAGCCTGCATGTCTTGAACTGAAATCTCTGAGGACCTGGAGTTTCACTAACCTCACCTGCAGCCTCACCAACAGGCCCACTCTCCTGTTTCACTTACCCTAGCATCTTCCTCTAGAGCAAAGTACCTTATGGCAAAATGAGAGAGTTCCTTCTTGTTTCTAACTGAAGATGATTCTTCAATGTATCCATTATATTTTCTAACATTCTGCAGATTATTTTAATAAGTGGCCCCCACCTTCTTATCATTTTTATAACTGTAATGAGCCATCTAACAACAAAACTGTTACTGGAATTAAGATCTCAGCTCACTGCAACCTCTGCCTCCCAGGTTCAAGCAATTCTCCTGCATCAGCTTCCTAAGTAGCTGTGATTACAGGCATGTACCATCACACCCAGCTAATTTTTGTATTTTTAGTAGAGATGGGGTTTCACCATGTTGACCAGGCTGGTGTCAAACTCCTGACCTCAAGGGATCCACCCGCCTCGGCCTCCCAAAGTGCTGGGATTATAGGCGTGAGCCACCATGCCTGGCCAGGAATGAAATTTTTTTTTACCAGAAAAATTATCGTTTCCATCAACTTTTTCGATGCATTATGCATAAAATTATGGAAAATATACCACCTTGATTTCCCGTCCTGAAGAACTCTGTTCTCTCTGGAAGATTGGTAAGTGTGCTATTTCCCTGAGCCTTCTTACCATTGGGTGGTAAGTTTTGATCACTGAATATGTCAGTTGTATGTCATTTCTCATCCTCTGATTAGTACAGTCTGACAAGATTTGTAAAAACATCATTTTGGTTTTTATTGTAGTCATCTACCTTTGTTTGAATACTTTTGTTTTTGGTATATACCAACAGATGGTTGAGGTTTACAGTGAAATCTAATGTGAACTTTAGAATTTGTGCTAAAATAGACACACTATTCAGGGGTTTCTCAGGTTCTTCCATCTCCATCAGATGCTTCTTACATCAAATAAAGAATAGTAAGAAATAGTCGTTTTTCTAGACTATCTTACAATAGCATTTTAAGGTAAAAAGTCTTTATGGGCATTTAAGAAGGAAATGCATAAACAAAGGTTTAAGAAAACTTCTGCTGAAGGATTGAGCTTAACAGGAATGAAGAAACTATGCTATCTAACTGGAATGTGGTATAAGCCACCTTTCTTAGAATTCCTTTTTCATTTCTCAAAATACAACTCATTAAAAATCATGATATTTATTTATATGGACTCCTCTTCGTGAAGCTGTTTTGGAGCTCTCCATGAACATGCTCAATAGTTTGCTTTTTAAAGAAAAACCTTATGGAAATTGAAGATTAGTTTTCATTTTTCTTTCTTTCTTTCTTTTCTTTTTTTTTTTTTTTTGAGACAGTGTCTCACTCTTGTCACCCAGACTGGAGTGCAGTGGTGTGATCTCGGCTCACTGCAACTTCCGCCTCCCGGGTTCAAACAATTCTTCTGCCTCAGCCTCCTGAGTAGCTAGGATTACAGGCATGCGCCACCAAGCCCAGCTAATTTTTGTATTTTTAGTAGAGATAGGGTTTCGCTATGTTGGCCAGGCTGGTCTCAAACTCCTGACTTCAGGTGATCCACCTGCCTCAGCCCCCCGAAGTGCTGGGATTACAGGTGTGAGCAACTGCACTTGGCAAGAAGATTAGTTTTCTCAACAAATTCTTCCCTTTCATTGTAATTAGTATTAGCAGTGAACATCTTTGAATTCCTTATATTGATTTGTGTCTCTCATACTGATGAATGGATAACAATCAGATTGACTGTGGGAATAGAAGTGATTTGTTTGAAGACCATTGCACCCTTAGGAAACAAATGTATGAACTTACAGAAGGCTAAAAAATCTGTGATAATATTTGTGCTCTTTGTAATATAGGCATAGAAAAATGTATGTTAGAACTGAAAGAGAGCATCCAACTTAATCCCTTAATTTTACAGAAGAGGACTCTGAGCCCAAAAATGAGTGGCTTCTTTAAGGTTATATAGATAATGAACATGAAACCCTGGTCTTAATGATCCCACTTTCAGTGTTGCTTTCACCAAAATGCAACCAAAATATTTTTAAATACTGCTGGAATTATATTTAAGCATATAGAAATGCCCATTTATTGACTGAAATCCAAACATTTCTTTTTTTTTTTAATATTATCAGGCTTACTTCTTTGAGAAGTCCATATTATTTTTCTTGGTTCTCTAGTGGTGCTATTAAATATCTTGGTTTCCAATTCAATATCACATTGAAAGTACTTCATTTATACTTTGTGTCCAATCAATGGATAATAGCTTTTTTGTCCACAAAGCATCTAATTTCTGTTTTAGATGATAAACTCCTGGACAGCAAGGACATTGACAATTTCCTATTTGGTACAGCTCATATAAAGTGCACTTTGGGACCCTGTTTCAAGAAAATGTCTTAACATGAAGGGCTACTTCTTTCAAGTTCTTATCTTATACAATGTCTTTGCACTCTGGGGCAACGCTGTGTCTGTGTGGCATATACTCCCTGTGGGCATTTGCTAAGTGATAGTCATGATATGGTTTGGCTGAGTCCCCACCCAAATTTCATCCCTTTTTTTTTTTTTTTTTTAAGACAGAGTCTCACTCTGTTGCCCCAGCTGGAGTCCAGCGGCACAATCTCGGCTCACCGCAACCTCTGCCTCCCAGGTTCAAGCAATTCTCCTGCCTCAGCCTCCCGAGTAGCTGGGATTACAGGCATGCACCACCACACCCAGCTGATTTTTGTATTTTTAGTAGAGTTGGGGTTTCACCATGTTGGCCAGGCTGGTCTCGAACTCCTGACCTCAGGTGATCCGCCTGCCTCGGCCTCCCAAAGTGCTGGGATTACAGGTGTGAGCCACCACACCTGGAACCAAATCTCATCTTGAATTGTAGTTCCCATAACCACCATGTGTGGTGTGAGGGACCTGATGGGAGGTAATTGAATCATGGGGGTGATTACCCCCATGCTGTTCTCATGATAGTAAGTTCTCATGAGATCTGATGGTTTTATAAGGAGTTTTGCCTCTTTGCTTGGCACTTCTCCTTCCTGCTGCCATGTGAAGAAGGATGTGTTTGCCTCCTCTTCCACCATAATTGTAAGTTTCCTGAGGCCTACCCAGCCATGCTGAACTGTGTGTCAATTAAACCTCTTTCCTTTATAAATTACCCAGTCTTGGGTATGTCTTTATTAGCAGTATGAACTAATACAGTGAGTATAATAGGAATTATTATTATTCTAGTTCCATTCCATCTATTTCCTTTTATGAAGCCTGCTCTTCTACAAACCAGCTGAAGAAGCTGATCACATGGAAGGTATTTCATTTTTATATAGTCTTTAAAGGTCTACTTTCAGTTCATCATAAAATACAACCTAGTTATGGAATCTGAAAATTGGAAGAAACACTGGAAAACAATCTCTGTGGCTACCCTGGAAAAATATTTTAAGTAAAAGTTTGACAATCCTCAACAACCTCCTTCAACAAGTAACATTGGTTACAACAACTAAAATTAGTTATTTTATATCTGGTATAAATCCTTATTATGGAAAAGGAATCCTGTGACTTATATTTGTGTCTTCTATGGAAAGATTATTTAACAAAGTGTTATAGGTAGTATAGATCATGAATAGGTAGAAAGAGAATTTCTGTTTTCTTAAGATCTTTAAAGGCCAGGCATGGTGGCTCACGCCTGTAATCCTAGCACTTTCATAGGCCGAGATGGGTGGATCACTTGAGGCCAGGAGTTTGAGACCACCCTGGGCAACATGGTGAAACCCCCTCTCTACTAAAAATACACAAATTAGCCAGGTGCGATGGCATGGGCCTGTGGTCCCAGCTACTAGAAAGGTTAAGGTGGGAAGACCGTTTGAGACTGAGAAGTCAAGGCTGTAGTGAGCCCGGATCATGCCATTGCACTCCAGCCTGCATGACAAAGTGAGACTCTGTCTCAAAAAAAAAAAAAAAAAAAAAAAAAAAATGGATAAATCTAGGGACTAAATTAAGCCTTGCATTTGAATTCAGGAGCCACTCTTCTGGAAGCCAAGGCTTGTTGCCCCCATCAACCCTCCCAAATTTTAGTCACTTCTGTTGGGCAGGGGCAAGTAAAACGTGATGGACTGTCTTACAGCTTGCCTGGGAAAATTTGTTTCCCTATTTACCCTTCAAAGTGAATCATTCCCAAGGTTGACTTTAATTAATTCTGATGTAATTCACTTCCTTTCATTTAATAATTATTAAAAATTTCAGGGCAGGGTGCAGTGGCTCACGCCTGTAATCCCAGCACTTTAGGGGCCAAGACAGGATGATGGCTTGAGCCCAGGAGTTTGAGACCAGCCTGGGCAACATAGTGAGACCCCATCTCTACAGAAAATTTTAAAATTATCCAGGCGTGGTGGCTTGTGCCTCCCAGCTACTTGGGGTGCTGAAATGGGAAGATTGCTTGAGTCCAGGGCTCAAGCCCCTCACTTAAGTCAAAGCTGCAGTGAGTTATGACCATGCCACTGCACTCCAGCCTGGAGGACAGTATGAGACCCTATTAAAAAGAAAAATAAAACAAAGAAACAGGACGAGAAAATACATGTATGTTTCTTAAGGTAGTTATTAAAAGATTTTTTAAAAAATTGAGACAGGGTCTGACTTTGTCACCCAGGCTGGAGTGCAGTGGCACAGTCTGGGCTCACTGCAGCCTCGACCTTCTAGGCTCAATCCATCCTCCCACCTTAGCCCCCCAGGTAGCTGGGACCACAGGCATACGCCACCACACCCAGCTAATTTTTGTATTTTTTGTAGAGTTAGGGTTTCACCATGTTGCCCAGGCTGGTCTGGAACTCTTGGGCTCAAGCGAACTGCCCGCCACAGCTTCCCAAAGTGCTGGAATTACAGGCAGGAGAAACTGCACCCAGCCCCATAATCTTTATAGCACTCCTTTACCAAAGAAGAATTATACTGAAAATTTAGATTTATAGAGATTATACTGTTAACATATAGCTGGCAGTCCTGAGCTGGAAGCTCTCTTGTCATTCAGGAAATTTCCTGGAGAAATAACTTTCCTGATTCCATATTCTTGGGGGCAACACAATTGAAGATGGAGGGCCAGAAGAAATACTCAAGTCAGAAAGCTGCACAGCATTCAGACAAAATCTGGTTGGAGAGGAAAGCCGTTTTCATAATTTAGCGAGCTTCCCCAGCTAGCCTGTAGGTGGGTGTGTTTAACAGAAGAAAGCAATGGGAACCCGCCTGTCAGCCAGCCTTTCGAGCTAATTAGCTCAGCATACAACAAAGATAAGTGAGCCTGGGAAGAGGGCCCCCTGAGGGGTCTTTAGATTCTGGGAAATGTCTGATTGGCAGATGTTAAAAGGGATTCCTTGGTAATCCAGTGCATCAATGAGCTGCAGAAATTCAGCCCAGGACTGCAAGAATTCAGGCATGAGGACACTCTGTACAGGAGGCTCACACAGGCAGACCCAAGATGGACAGAACCTTGGAATCTCTGAGACACATCATTGCCCAAGTCTTGCCTCACAGAGATCCGGCTCTAGTCTTCAAAGACTGTAAGTACTGAAAGGGGAAAAGTTTTTTGACTTTTTAGAAAATAGTCCTAAACGTCAAGTCACATCCTATTTAAGTAAGATTTCTCCTAAATCTCTGCAGTCGTATGCTGTGTTCTAAGTGATATTTTAACTTGTTCCTGACTTCAGTCAGAAGAACGATTTCATTTCACCTACAGGCATTAGGCGCTGGGTTATTTTGTCAGTGATACATCTTCTTAACTATTTAGAAGTCTCTTCTACAATCCAAGACCTGCCTAAGACTTAATGAACTTTTTCTGATGCTTTTTAAGTAAAGCAAAGCTGACTGGAGCTGAGATTAAACCTAAAAATAATTTGGAAATGATACTAAAATACATCAATATTTGTTAACCTCTTTAATACTCCACAACACATATTAATTATGTTAATTCAAGTATCGTGTTTGTCTGAAAATTTTTGTTGCAAACCAGAATTAACAGTAAATCACCACTGAGCTTTTAAATTTTGATAACAGATCATAATGGTTTAGTTAAAAGGCCAATAAAATGAGATGCCTCCTAACCTCAGCAACACTCCCTGTGGGGACCCCCTGACCACCACCACCAATTTATACAGCATGGCAGTTATTTCAAAATCTTTTTTTAAATGATTTAAAAATAATTCAATCAAGATTTCCAATTCTAGCAATACTATTAAACCATTTGTCATATAACTTCGTTTCTGGAACCAATTTGATTTCCTGCTGCTGCAAAACAGACTATCTTCATGTTGTATCTTATCTACAGTGGGTTTCATATTACAAAGGGCTTCTGAAATAGAACTTTGCTATGGAACTGCCCAAAAGGTAAAATGCATATGGAATTTTTTTTAACTTCAATAGGTTACAGCTTTCCTCTTTGTGAATCTAGTTATGTTTGTCTCCATCAAAACATCAATGGTTTGAATTTTTGCTTTCTGATTGCTGAATAATGTTCCTTTCCAGATGTCCTCTTAGCTTAGATTTCTCATATGCATGTTGAGGAAAGAGGAATGTTAGGCCATTTAATTCTATAAATTTTTCCTCTTAGATGTTAAATTGTAACCAATCTGTCCTTTAAGGCATAAAGTGGAAGCCTTTTCTTTCCCTCTCTCTCTTTTTAAATATTGTCTTTAAGCATTTGCCAATAACTATGTAGATCTAATAAAAATCACTTCTCCACTACTCTAGCCTGGAGTCTATTCAGGTTTGTTATGTTTTTTAAGTAAAAAGGGAAGGAAAGAATGTCTCTCTCCTACAATAGAAGTGAATTCACTAGTGAGGGATAAAAGGGCTCCCGGGCTGCCCAAGCTTTGGATAAATTGTATAGGACCAGGGTTCTTATGCTGAGGGTTTAAATAGGGGAAGCAGTTAAAAAAAATAGGGAGGACATTTTTCACTGGCTCATTGAAAACTTAATAAGTTCAAATGCGAAACTGTGTAGCTCATTTTTTAGCCGAGCTAAATTGCTGCGATTGTTTACGGTTTAGAAGAGAAGATAGACTAGAAAAAGGATTACAATAAAGCATATATTAAGTTCTGTCATCCAGGACTTTGCAGGACTTCTTTTATATGGGAGAACAAATAAGTGTCCTGTTTTATGTATTTCATTCATTAACATAGAACCTATATTTGACCAGAGAGCATTGTCCGTTTACCCTAGAATGGACTGCTTCTCGGCAACTGCTTGCATGGCTTAATAGATGTGAATATTAAACTGCTGATTCTGTCCCTTCTTTTCTAATCTGAAAAATGACTAAATGACAGTAAGCCAAATGGCACATTTCTGTACCAGGAGTTTTCCTAACTTTAAAACATCCAACCACTTACCAATCTCGTGGAATAAGTGGGAATGGGCTTGCTTACTTTCTGCGACAGGACATTAAAAGTCTGTCTGGAGCCTGTGCCATTGCCCTGGCAAGCTGTAGGTGCTGCACACGCCAGAGTTTGGCATATGGACCCATTTTCTTTGGCATACCCATAAGTTGCTGCCACCACACTCCGATTGGCAGCCTGTAAAAAGCTGCCACCAGCCTTGAATGGCAGGTTCTGAGCAGTCCCCTCTCCTCCTAGTCACTCCTGGCTCCTCCTCCACTCTAACCTGCTCCAAGCTCTTTCTGCCAGGAGGAAAGAGCTGAGCACTTGAGCACATCACTGCCAATTCCTTAAGAAAAATTGCTACCTTACTTTCCTACAAGATGAACTCTGATCCAAGAATTTTTAAAACCCAGCCCAGTTGAACAAAAGAGTAAACACACACAAACACACAAACACACACACATGCACACACAAAACACTTAAATTTTTTCTAAATTTCTCTTCCATGAATGCAAACACAGTTTTTCTCTCTTCACTGTTTGGTTATACATAATGCAGGGAGTGTAAATGATCATGCAATTCATTTATTGCCCTCAGTTGGCTTTTGATTTGCTTAAAAACAAGCAATAGTAACTGAATTTTCTCTTCAAGTTGGTTAGAAAAAGCACCCAGAGAGTTTTCTGGTCTGAAACAGATGCACATGGGAATAGTTACGTTCATTTAAAGAAATAAAATTCAAATGCTTTCTCAGACAAGGAAGCTCTTCAAATGGTATTTTGCAATACATTAAACCTGTCATTTTGTTTTTTACAAGGCGTTCATCTGGCAATACTTGTGATTTGTTTCTTTTTTTATTTTCTCTTCTAGAAGGAAATAAATTCCATAACACATTTTTTTCCTTTTCCCTATTTCACATTTCATATGAAAAATAATGGAAAGAGGTTTTAAATAAGGTGGACTCCCGATTTGAAATTTGTTCATGTAAGCTGACACTGGACTGTTCTCCCCTGCATAAATGTCTCTATTTTAAAACAAGTAGCACTGGAAGTCTCCACACTACCAGGCAGAATCTCTGCAAAGTATAGCTTGTCTCCATATTGCCTTCCATTCTTGGCTTTGTGCAATATCCAATTTCGTTTCATGTGTCATGCATCACAACCAAAGCTGAGCTATCCTAAAAGCAGCCCCTGTCCACTCTTTTGAAGAAGTGTGTGAACTTACTATTCGTTTGCCACTGTTTGACAATTCCTTGTGCAACTTCTCAAAAGAAATCACCACATGACTTCAAGATAGCTATGCTTTCAGATCCTAATCTGAATATTAACTCTTCATATTACAAGAGCACAATACATTTATCTGCCATCTTTGGGCTCTTCCTTCAACCATTTAAAAGTAAGGCTAAGACGTCAAGTCCTCATCATGTGATAGGCACTGTACTAGAAACATTTATTCTTCACAGTAAGTTAGTAATGTAGGTACTATTGTTGTTAGAGGTGAGGAAACTGAGGCACACAGAGGTTAAAATGACGTGCCCAAGGTCACTCAAGGTCACCCAGCTAGTATGTGATAGAGCCAGGAATCAAATTCTGTCTTCCAACTCCTCACCTTGAAACACTATGAGACATTGCCTCTCAGAAGTGCTAGTTACCATGTCATTAATGTTGTGATAGCAGTACAGGTTGAGTATGCCTTATCTGAAATGTTTGGGACCAGAAGTGTTGTAGATTTCAGATTATTTTTGGATTTCAGAATATTTGCATTATATATACCTTAGCACCCCAAATCTGAAAATCTGAAATCTGAAATGCTTCAATGAACATTTTTGGAGTCTCATGTCAGCAATTAAATGTTCTGGATTTTGGAACATTCTGGATTTTAGGTTTTTGGATTTGGGATGCTCAACTTATATCTCTTAGGAAAACAGAGGGGAGAAAAAGAAACTCTACCAGGAGCACAGTGGGAGCCCATTAAATAATCACATTTAACAGAAGTGTGACAAGAAAGTGGTGAGGGGAAGATAATTTTTGATGAGATAGAACAGCTTGTCCAAAGACAAATTGGGCAATACAAGAACCATGTGCTGAGGGAGGCAGAGACAGACTGAGGAGGCAGGTTGGGTCATGCTGACATGCCAGCAATAGGGAGCCATTGGAGTTAACAGTGATCCTAAATTAGTTCTGGAAGTTTATGGCCTTATGTTGCATTGGGGAAAAGTTTATATTGACATCGGTTGGAGGCACACATCCGAATACCTAAGTTAGGGAACACTGCAGCTTTTTCTTAGCAAGAAACCATTTGCCAACTCAGACAAGATGCAAGATTTGTAAATGTCAAACATGCCTATGAAGAGAAACCACTTTCACTGACTGAAGGCCAAAATCAGGGGAAACTTTCTCAAAAGGATGGTTTAAAAAGTATCTTAATTGTCACTGTAGCCACGAGAATGAGTTGGTTTCTAGCATTGACTTATGAAGTGACATGTAAGATTTCACTGATATTTTTTCCCAAATTTTATAATGAAAAAGTAAGACGGATCCTTTACTAAGCGTTGAAAAATTGAAAGCAAATTTCTCACATATTTGAGGTGCACTAACTCTTCCATTTGGGAGAACATTTTTCTGCATGAAAGGTTTTATTTATATCAGATAGGTGAATACTTTACTTCAAAGAGTACGTTTTTTACCCTTTGGAAAAACTGGACCAGACTACAGGGCTATTAAAAACATCTTAGTAATCATGAATCTAGCTATATGCAGCATGAGAGAGCAAGAATCCTCAGGAGTCAAGTACTTTATCCACCATGCTTTTTAGTACAGTTATGTGAAATCAATAAATTTGATGATAAATTTATAGTTTTCACATTTCACAGAAAGGAATGGAGTAGGATGTAAAGGCTGAAGATTCTTCTGCAGTAAAATCCCTATATATATTGCATTGCATTCCACCACCCCTGAAAAAATACAGTTTAAAACCACAAAAAAAACAGCCAAACAAAAATAAACCCTATAGTGCTTGCTAGCTTATTTTAAAATAATGAGTGCATCTTCATTACAGGAATTTGAACTCTGCTAATTTTAGTATCTAAACTGTGGATGTCTGTTTGACTGAAGCCTATTCAAATGCTAATTTTACTTTATTTATCAGAGGGCCTATTTTTATTTGAATTTATACTAAGGAAGAAATGTAAGTTTTAGTACAGCTATCGATGGCATAAGAGCTGGTTCCTTTTTTTTTTTTTTTTTTTGCAGTAAATATACTTTTGACAGAGTTTAAAGTCAAATGTATAAAAGTCTCAACCCCAGAAGACGGGTTCTTAAAATGGAAAAAATAGGTAGCTTCTTGATCACTTTATGGCTACATCTGTCCTAGTACATTTATTTCTCATAGATAAGTAAGATTTAACAGATCAAAATAAATATGATAGACACCTATCCTGTGAGATCAAAGCTGGGACCTCTTCATTGACTGCTCTCCCATCTCACCAGAGGTTTTTGGTGGTGGTTGCTGTTGTTTTTAACAGTTAAGATTTGTTAGTCTGAACTCAATTTTAACAACTTCTGAAACTCATGTGTTAAGTTACAGCCCATAATAGGATACAGATGCATAAGGGTGAGTTTCTAAGTTATGATCTTCTGTTTAAATGACACGGTTTTACTGATTATGTGCTACAGATTGATTTAAGAAATGTAAGACGACTTTAGAAGCCTTTCATAAAAGAATCTTCTTTTTGTAATAGATTTCATATTGACGTTTTAACCCCAAACGCTCTTACTTCTTTTCCTCCATGTTCAAATGCCCATGTAAGTTTAGTCTGTCAAGGTAGTTAAAACATTTCTATTTTAAAAGAAAAAAAAATCCTATTGAAAGATAAATATTGACAAAATAGACAATTATTACACTCCCCATAGTTCTTTATATTTTTTTCTCTGGTGTCCATGAAATGTTTGAATTATGGTTTTGGTTTTTTTTTCCTCCTGCGATGATAATCAGTTGATCCCTATTTTGATCTCATCCCGTTAAGCAGCTGTGAGAAACCATCATTTCGTCACCACTCCTTTGGCACTTATGGCCTGTGCTATTTAGTTTACATTTCCCTCATGTGGCTCTGTACTAAGTGTTATGGCTTCACTGTGGTGTTTTTGTCCACACCTAAGTTGTAAGTTCTAGGAGGGCAGAGCTGTACCTTGTACTTTTCTGTAACCCCCAGGTAACTCCCACAGGGACACACACCTAGCAGGTGCACAATCAGACATTTTTGGATTGCCAATGGTTGATTTTTCTTCCTCACATAAAGGGGGTAAGATTCTCCCCATTGTCAGGTGTTCTCCTTTACGATGAAATAAACTGTGCCAAGACCCTTTTAAGCCGTTTATCTTCTGACTCCATTATCACAGGCTAATTACATGCAGGGTTAAGTTGATAGCCAGATGATACAGAAGACAGCATCAAGAAAGTCAGGGCTCTAAAGAAACACACCCACTCGCCTAGAACTCTGCCTTGGGTTGGCCCTATCACGCTCTCTCAGAATCATTCCATATGCCATGTTGGTACAATGGCTTAAATTGCCCATCCTTACATTCATCCATTGGATCTACCCCCGACTGTGAGTCACGAAAGTCATGCATGCACCATGCTCTTTAGAGCCAAACTCTGTGCCTTGTACATAAACCCTGGTTAGATAGCTGTGGCAGGATCTTGAGCATTCTTATAATGACTGTTTCCAGGGAAGGAAGATGCATTATACAAAGCCACTTTTTACACTTATTTGACCATTTTGACTAAGAAGAACTGATCAGCAAAGCAACCAGCATGACTAATCCTTTATTGATTGTCTAAAATCATTGGTCCTCAAAAGTCTCTTTTTTTTATTTTTATTTTTATTTTTTATTAATTTTGAGACAGAGTCTGGCTCTGTCACCCAGGCTGGAGTGTAGTGGCATGATGTCAGCTCACTGCAAACTCTGCCTCCTAGGTTCAAGGGATTCTCCTCTCTCAGCCTCCCAAGTAGCTGGGATTACAGGGGCCCACTACCGCACCCAGCCAATTTTTGTAATTTTAGTAGAGATGAGGTTTCACCATGTTGGCCAGTCTGGTCTCAAACTCCTGACCTCAAGTGATCCGCCCACCTCGGCCTCCCAGAGTGCTGGGATTACAGGTGTGAGCCACTGCGCCTGGCCTAAAATCTCTTTTAAAGACAGTGCAATGTCATTACCCAATAGAATGTGAGAAAGATATGTACTTTCTGATTGAATAAATAGGGTACATCAGGCTTCTATTTTATGCAGCTTTTGAGATTGAATGACATCATCTGACCCAATGTGCACGTATAAACCACGTATGTGAAATCAGGCATGCTGCTTAAGTATGGTATACTTCATAACTTTTTGTATTTGTGATTCCCTCTTATACCTTCATTAATTTTTCCCCTCCTTCCTTAAAAAATTATCCTGTGCTTCCAAATATACATAAAATAAGTGTTATTTAAATTTTCCCCTAAAAGGATTTACAGTTCATCGGTTTTAAATTCTAAAGGTGAAAATTAAACAAAAAAGTATGATATCCCTTTTGCATGTTTTGCAGAGTCTCCTGAGAGGTTAACTTTGTAAAACAACCTGAAGGATCATAATTTCCTTAGGAAAATGTTTGGGGTAAGGGGTGGGAATGAAAGAAGAAGAAGAAAAAAAAGCAAACAAAAGAAGAAACACAACCAGCTTTCCAGTTGCTGAAGAGTTAAGCTCTGACCTGGGAGCGTTACCAAAGGAAAGTCCCTCTGCTGGGAACAAAGCAAGACTCCAAGCTGTCTCAGTCCTGCTGTGTGCTGTGGCTACCTTTGAAAGTGTCTACACAAAAGAAAAAGGGGCCCGAGATTCCTACATGTTGTACCCTGTGTGTCCACAAGATTCCATTAGCCTGGCCAAAACTTGGGAAAGGCTGAGTATAGTTATAAACGACTAGACAGCAACTCTGTTTGTCAGTGTCCTGGGGTTCAGCTAAGCCCAGCACAAAACCCAAAGGTACTGCATTTTTAAACTCATTTTGATGAATGGTAAATCAGCGTCACACCTTGAGCTTGCCCTTTAAATTGTTTAGGGATCCTTTTCCTGTTGTTCCTCAAGAAAACTAGGAAATAACATTGGTAAAAAACAAGTTGTACATGATTGAATTGCTAAAATACAAAATGCTAATTAACTTTATTTAAAAATATCACCTGCTAGGGATAATTTAATTAAAGGTTATATTAAAATATTACATAACATAAATCCATCTGTTGAGAGGCAGATAATCAATTTAGAAATATGGCGTCTGGGCACAGTGGCTCACGCCTATAATCCCAGCACTTTGGGAGGCCGAGGCGGGTGGATCACCTGCGGTCAGGAGTTCAAGACCAGCCTGACTAACATGGTGAAACACTGTCTCTACTAAAATACAAAAATTAGCTGGGCGTGATGGCAGACGCCTGTACTCCCAGCTACTGGGGAAGCTGAGGCAGGAGAATCGCTTCAACCCGGGAGGTGGAGGGTGCAGTGAGCTGAGAAAGCGCCATTACACACCAGCTGGGCGACAAAAGTGAAGCTCCATCTCAAAAAAAATAAGAAAAAGAAAAAAGAAATATGGTAATTATCTTGAAAGCCTCTTAATGATTTATCCTTAAATGGCAGCCTTTCCAATTTGTCTTTGTTTTTTACAAGGGAAATTCTACCCAGCTAGAATATTTCCTACGTAAGTCTTAAAGAAACTTGTTCTTTTTTTCTGTCAAATTTATAATGGATTTTTAAGATCCCTTTTTGTGGACAAATGACTGTCTTCTATGCAGGACTTGTGTCATATTAGGTAATTGAACTGAGCAATGAACTATATTGTTTCTACTTTCCTGAAGCATACACTGTTATGAAAATTAATTTAAAATAAAATTAGCTCCTCATGATAGTTTTTGCTAGGAGCAGGTCTATTGCCTTTAGCATCCATTGGAAAGAGAACAATTGGGACCAAAAAAATCCACGTTTTCAAATTTTGAGACACGTAGCATTTTATCCATTTATTTTCTGGCTATTAGGGAGTTCTGACTTTACCAGTGAATGTTATCAAAAGATCTCTCTCTTTTCTATTCCTGAAGTCTGCCCCTATCTTGGAAATAAATAGCACAATGTGTTCAATTAGAGAATCTTCAGGTTGTAGACGATTTCTGGACTATTTAATGCCTTAGTTTCCAATACAGGAACAGTTTGTTTCAAAGATACAATATGAAAACATATATTCATGGCTTTTCTTTTCTTCCTCTACCTCCTCCAGTCACAAATAACAGCCAACACTCTAGTTACTTACTATGTGTGAAGTTCTTTTCTGAGCATTTCCCATTTTAAGCCTTACAGCACCCCTGTGATGTAGACACTACGTTCCACGGATGAGGAACTGAGGCATGGGGTGGTTAGATATCTTGCAGTGATAGAAACAGGATTCAAACCCAGACAGTCTGGCTTCAGAGAACAGGCTTTTAACTACTAAGGAAACTTCCTGTCTGTTGATAAAAAGTGGAGAGACAAGATTCAGTGCATATTTTATTGTGTAATGAACTCATGCCTGTATCTGAGGACACTTCTATAACAAACCCTGTAATCCACAGAGCATTTAAACTCTCTACATCTCAAACTTTCCCTATGAAAACATAGATCACATATCCTTATTGGCATCCTCATTGTCCAATCTGTGAAAATAAAAATACAATTTTATATATATTATATATATATATATATATAATATATACATACACACACACACACACACACACACACACACATGATAAGCCCTGAGTGTTGAGTATAATGCCCTCTGGGTGTCCAATTATTGATGTCCTTCTCTGAAGGGGTTTCATCTCCTTCCAGGCTGCAGAAAGAAGACTCTTTTGCTTACTCATCTCCTACCCACTTCTAGTGGGTTTTTCTGCCCAGGCTCCTCTCAGAGAAATGTTCTACCTTGGGCTCACCCAGATACACAAGAGCAATCACACATTCTCTCTGGGGATCCGGGCCCTTCCTTGTGGCTCCACCTCTTCATGGATGGAGCCACCACAGGCAGCACAGCACCTTTGGCAAGGGCAAAGGACAAGGGACTCTGTTCCTACCCTTCTCTCCTGCTTGGGTAAAGCTGGGACACCAAGGCAATGGGGTTCACGTCCAGTTATTAAAAGAAGCTAAGTCCTCTCACCCTGTCTCTTGTCAAATCATATCCCTTCCTACTGGCACTCTTTCCTATTGCTCCCTACACAGTTTCTCAGTGGGAGTATCATTATTTCTCTCCCTTCACCCATCCCTCCCTCAACCTCATTCCTCTGAGAAGGGTTCAGCTTAGGCCTTTTTCCTACACAAATTTTTCCTGACCTTTCCAGCCCACATTCATCTACTCTTCCCCTTGCATTTATTTAATTATTCTGCCATAAATTTTACATTTTACATGTCATTTTAACATCATCTCTGTTCCACAATTTAGCACTCTAATATTTTGTTCACTAATTACATGATGAATATATTATTTCTCCAGTCAGATTGTAAATCTCTATGGGCAGAGACCCGTCTTGGATTTTTCTATTACTTCATAGCATCAAAGTCAGGGTCAGCACATAGACATGCCAGTGCCACACTGCAGGTTAATTATGGTGTTCTGTTCCACTGATCCCATATGGTATTTTTCAATTCCTTCCAACAGAGTGCTTCAGGCAGTCAACATCAATCAATTAGTGTTGGCGTCCAAGACAAACAGACTTATTATCCCTGTTCAGGACTTTGCTAAGCACTAGTTCTTGTGAAGATACAACCCAAGTGAGTAGGCAGCCAGCAACCACGTTTCTACCCTGACCACACTTCATCTCTCTCTACCCACTTTGCCATCTCCAGCTGAGACATGGTTGCCACCAACACACCCATGTTGTGTGAACACCATGGTGGTCTATCCATGAAACCTCCTATTCCAGAATTAAGTCCTGACCACGCTGTGGATCACAGTGACTTCACTTACTTTCTACATGTTCGCTCAATTGCACTAGAGCTGTTTAGACTATGTCGAGGTTTCTTAGATTCCAAATGAATTCAATGACTGCTTCTAGGTGAGTATCCAGCCTGTGCTGGATACCAAGGAGGCTACAGAGAAGAATGAGCCAGAGTTGCTGCCCTCTAGAATCCCAGTGTGCTGTGAGTTAAATAACAGAAAACTGTATTCTGTAAGATGAATTGTTACTACAAGGCATTTCGTTCCTCTGGCCAGAAGGAAGTACAGCCAAGTTTGACTGGATACATTTAGCCAGGAGCACCACATCCATTTTATTAGCATGGTTTAAAGGAGATTAAGTGCTAAGACATAGGGCCGCTCATGGAATAAGAGTTCAGAAAAAGAGGCACACGTGGGTAGGAGCCAGTGAGTAAGACACAATGGAGGAGGTGTCATTTCCCCTGAAGTGTGGGAGTAAACTGGATAGAAGGAAGGGAGGGGAGGGACACAACACTCAAAATAGGAGGGAGAACTTGAACGAAGGTACAGATAACAAATAAGCAACATGTGTTCAGGGAGGTGTAATGAGACTGTCCAGGCTGAATGAAGCCAATCAGGAATTTCTGCTGGAGAGGGTCAAGGGTTAAATAACCAAGGTGTTCCATGTTGCTGGATGTCTTCATCAGTTAACTGGGAAAGCCTCAATGCTGAACTTTATAATAAAAAAAAAGGAAGCTTCAGGAAGGGGAAAATGAAAACCTCACTTACAAGAGACTTGCTTGGGGATCTAATACTACTCTGAAAACCCTGTTGTGTTCAAATTTCAAAATACAGTGAAGAAGAAAGTAGCCACACTCATGTCTATAAACTACATGGCACATTTTCTTGTTATTGAAACACAAAATATTTAAAACTCCTGTAGGGGCCTATCACCGTGTTAGAGAAAGCAATTAGGGGTAGTAGAATGAAATTAAGAAGCTCGATCTGCAAAGTCAGTTCAGAGGTACACTACTTTCTTTACTGTCCGCAGTTCTAAGCTGATAGAAATCATAAAAGGGAACTGGATTTCATGCTATTATTAATATCCCTCCTAACACTTCTCTCTCCTTCTACTTCTTACGTCCCTTGCCTCAGCAAGGGATTTGATATTCTGCTTCTTTATTGTAACTTTATCAGTTAAACATCAGTTACCTTGACAAAAGCAAACCCAAAAGATGATTTGCAAAAGTTAAAGGCAGAACCAGAAGTGTTGCTCAGCTCATCCTTAATTCAGGGTCAGCCCAACTGCTACCCCTCTGCTTTCTCCAGAGCTCCAGCTTAGGAGTCACTGCTTCATGTGTCCAGTGTCTAGATTCACTGTATGACTGATTTATCTTGTCCTGGCTGTGGATAAAGTCCCTTCCCTTTAGTGTCCACTGGGAGAGAGTAGAAACTTTTCAAAAAGAACTTTACCAAACTTTTGGAGAAACAATGCAAAGCCATAGATAATGCATTTTCTTCTGTAGCTTCCTGACCCTGAGGTGGAAGGCAGAACCAGGCAGAGACCTGGCCTTGCCAGAAGGCTCATGTCCCTCTACCAGGGAAACCAAGCCCCTCAGCAATCTCTGTCATTGAGTCTTATTTCTCTTGAGGTCCCTCCTTTGTTCTTTGAAAGAAAGGGCTGGAATGAGAGGCTCAGTCACAGCCCCTCCTGAGCCAGTCTGTGGGTATTTACACCATCGCTTAAACCAGAGCAGTTGGCTGAAGACTGATGATAAGGATGTCTGTTTACATGCACATGGACTGCTCATTCTGTATGACAATTCCAAGCTGGAAACATGTCATATGACTTGTTTGAAAATGTGCAAATAAAGTATTTTCTTTCACTTGACTTTGTCAAGAACAAATGTCAGAAAAATGGCTCACGGAAAAAGGTAAATGAAGTAATTCTTGGGAAGGCTCTCATGCCTACACTACCAACAGCCTCACAAATGCAGCCTATCTTCTATACTTTTGATAACATTCAAATACTTGACTAACATTTATTATGTTTCTACTATGTTCCAGGGGTTGTGGGGAAATGATATGATTCTTTCTCTAATGAGCATTGTCTATATTACAGATAGACAGCATGAAAATGACTTAAGTTCTATTATACTACGGAGTATCTCAGGATAAACCAAGAACATGGACTATAGAGGCAAAACTAGGTGAAAAATCCTAGGTCTAAGACTTAGTAGCTGTGTGATTACACCTTCAACTTCTTTTTTTTTTCCTTTGTAGGATGTGGATGATAATACCTATTTCAAGGGGGTGCTGTAAGGATGAAATGGGAAAATGCAAATAATAGGTACATTAGGAGGATAGGAGTGGTCACTTCTTCCTACAGCAAGGCCTCTCAAATTTTAACATGCACCAGTTTTTTTTTTAATCTTGTTAAGAAGCAGATTATATTTCAGAAGTCCTAGGGTGGAGCCTGAGATCCTGCATTTTTAACAAGTTCCCAAGTGATATCCATGATGTTTCTTGGGGGTGGGGCGTGCACTTTCATTAGCAAGGGCTTTGAGATTATTTTGTTTTTGTTTTTGAGAAACTGATCTGGAAGCACGTCTTGAAAAATAGTAGGTACCATTCGAGAAGACAATAGACAGTGGAAAGAAGGGCATTCCAGGAGGATGAATGGAAGTACTGGCTTTTGAGAAGCATAAGAAGCATAGGAGTGAGCAACCTGAAGGGTGAACTTGGGGAGAGGAGGTTAGGACAAGAGAGAATAGTGAGACATAGGGTCTTCTATGCCTTGCCAAGGAGTTATTCATTCCATAGTTAATAAGGGACCCACAGAAGGACTTGAAGATGTGAGTGATTTGATCGGCTATGAGATTCAGTGATATTACCCTGAAAACAGTGGGAGTATAGGTTGGATGGGAAGCTGGTTGGAGTCAGGAGGGTATTGTGGTATGCTTGATGAGATACAGTGAGCATGAACCAATGCAGTAATGGCAGTATAGACTGAAAGAAACTGATGCTGATTGGAGACATCAGGATATGAAACTGACAAAACTTGGGCATTTATTAGATATTGAAAGAGGAAATTAAGTTTAAGGTTTATGCCCAGTTTCTGATTTAGGTAACTAGGTAGATGATAACAGCACTTTTTTTGTAACTCAGGAGAAAGAAAAGTAATTCAGGAGGAAGAGAAGAGTTTATGAAAAAGAAAATGAGTTGAGTTTGAAAATATGTTGAGTTTTTGCAACATCCAAATGGCAGTGTCTGATAACAAAATTGGAGATGCAGGAGAATAGTTTGGGAGCTGTCTGTGTATATTATGGTGGGTTCTGTCATTCAAGGAGAATAGCTGGAAGAGACCCAAGAAGAGACAAGACAAGATTTCCATGTTAGCCAACGTGAGTAGTGAGCAGAGGAAGAGAAATCCACAAAAGACACCAAAGAGAAATGATTAGGAAGAGATGCAGACTGAGGAGGAAAAGCCTAGGAAAACAAGGTTTCTAGAAGAAAGTTATCAGCTTTGTCAAACACAGCTAAGAAGTCAAGTAAATAAGGACTGAAAACCAGGAATTGGTACTATTTGTAGGAATTTCAGTGGAATAATGTAGAGGAAAGCCTACATTACTTGCAGTGGGTTAAAAATAAATGGAACATAAGGAAGCAGAGATAGTCAATGTGGAATATTCTTTCTAGCAGTTTGGCTATATTGGGAGCATTTTAATAACTAGGAGCCAGACATAGTTCCAAGATTGAGTGTTTCATTTAATTGATTGATTCATTCATTCATTTATTCATTTAACAGTTGTTTTGAGCATACTTTTGGCTGCTGGGAAAGAGTGAACAAGGAGGGAACTTTTAAAAATAGGCCATGGGAGTGACTAAGAGACCAATTTCCAGGAAAAGCAGCACAAATTCATTTGAGACTGCAAGAAATAAGGTGGAGCTGAGCATTTGTGCAGATGGGTCCCTAGACATAGGGATGGATATTGCACACTTGGTAGCTCAAGTTTATTCTGTAACATGAAAGGCAGGATCATTGGCTGGGCACTGAAGGTGCAACTGCACCTAGAGATTAACTACGTATTGATTGACGCCTATTCTCAAACTTGGGTGATTTTCTTCAGCAGCTCTTGACCCTCTGCTCGTATTTTCTTTGAAATTGTCCACTAACCTTGTTGATGCTACCCCCAAAATAAAGAAGGATGTGTTTCATAAATAGAGCATTTTCTGATCTACCAATCTTTGGAATTCCAAACGGCAAGCTGGCCTTCTTCCCTCTGCACTTCATTTGTCTGGTTTTCGAGTTGACAAGAACAGATATAGATAGAAAGATGGATCATGTGTCTGTATGTATACATATTGCACTCTTGGCGGGTGATGACATCTATGAGATCATCAGAGAAATCTTACAAAATTGCAGAATGAAAAATTTGAAAACTTCAACTTTTATTCACATAGAAATCTGACTTAGTGCATACCTTCAAACTCTTTAATCCCAAGAGCTTTACATGCCAAAATTCTTGTGTTCATTTTCCCTAGATTATCATGCATTTTACCTAGATTATCATGGGTCCTCAACTTCCTACTCTACTTCTCAGCTAAACACCAGTCAACAACTGACTGACAAAGTAGGAGGCTAATAGTCCTTGTTGACAAGAAGAGCAACAGGCTACTGGCATTAGTTACAGTCTTCAATCTTTAGGACATCTCTGCTGACTTCTGGAGGTCAGCTGCAAGCAGAGACTCAAGTCAGCTAGCTCATAGATATTTGTTTCCTCAGGGGTGGGAGGGAAAGGAGGAGAGTAGGGGACAGAAAAATAGTTTAGAAAATAAAAGTTCTAATTCTATTTTCAGTTACATCAACTAGTAGAAAATATTATTTCAGGCTGGGTGCGGTGGCTCACGCCTGTAATCCCAGCACTTTGGGAGGCTGAGACGGGAGGATCACAAGGTCAGGAGATAGAGACCATCCTGGCTAACAATGAAACCTTGTCTCTACTGAAAATACAAAAAAATTAGCCAGGCGTAGTGGCGGGCACCTGTAGTCCCAGCTACTTGGGAGGCTGAGGCAGGAGAATGGCGTGAACCAGGGAGGCAGAGCTTGCAGTGAGCTGAGATCATGCCACTGCACTCCAGCCTGGGCAACTGAGCAAGACTCCATCTCAAAAAAAAAAAAAAAAAAGAAAAGAAAGAATATTATTTCAAACATTTTCAAAAAAATTAAAAGGCTCTGTAATGACCAATTCTCAACTTGACCATTCAATATGTATTTTATTGATTAATTCAAGTATCCCCTCACTACTCTTAACATTTTCCCAATTTCTTTCCCAAATCATTTCTTAAATTACTAAACACTGCAGTTTTTAAATATACACAGGCAACCAGTTCCTTAGGAGTTGCCAGAATTTGCCTGAACTATACACCATGAAGTTGATCAGTGACCTGTATAGGAGGTGCAGACACCCAGTGCTCTAGTAAACAGCTTAGAAAGCGGCTATACAATGATTTTGCCTCCAGATCACACTCTGAGATACTCCAGACTCTCTGAAAAATGTCACTGTCCAGAATTTTAAAGCAGATCCAAGAATATATTCAGGATAATGGCAAAGGGCATAGGTGCCATGTTACACAAAACATGTTTGAAAGAGCAAAATTTAATCTAGAACTTGAAAAAACATGAGTGTTGTCTGTTTAGTGTACTTTTCATATGCAAGTGAGAGATGCCACTTGAAAATGGCTTAAGGAAAAAGCAGATGGGTTGGTTAGATAATTTCAAGTCCAATCAAGGATCCTGGATTATGGGCATAGCTGGAACCAGGAGCTCAAACTATGTCGTCAAAACTTAGCCTTCCTCCATCTCTTTACTGAACCATTCTCTGGGCTTTCTTCTCAGCCAGATTTTCCTCTTGCTCGGGCAGCACCATGCTTACCTCCTACCGCTCCAGAAACCCCACTGAAAAAAGGAAAGTTTCAACATTTTCAACACATTCATTGTCCCTAAATGGCTTGGTTATGGCCAAATTCCCACCTGCACCCCTAGAGACTACATGATTCTTCAGGGAAAATATCGGTGCTATTTCCACAAACAGGGAAGTGAATGCCAGGCAAGCAAAACAACAGATGTCCTATACTGCTTTCAAACAAGTAGTGGGCTCCCATGTGGATAAGGAAATAAACTTTTTGAGGCCTCAGAAATGAGAAGTAGACCCTCTGCATGAACCTTACAAGAAAGCAGATTTCAGTTCACTCCTACAAGGACCTTTTCACAGAACCATTAGCAGTTGAAATAGGCTGCCTCAGGTTGTGGCAAGTACTAGTTCCTTCCACATGTTCAGGTACAGGCCAGCTGGGCAGCTGTCAGGAATGCTGGCAAGGACTTCCTGCATTAGGCAGGGCTTTGCCTACATGACCTATAAGGTCACTTTTGACTCTACGATTCTATTATCCTTGTTAATTTCTACAATTTAATTTGCAGTACAGGATAAACAAACCAACCTAATTTGATCTGGAACTTCTGCAGGCTATCACAGGTCATTTAATCTAAAACATATGGCTCTAGCCATTACTATGTTTTCTGAAATACTCGAACAGACCTTGTCCTTAACAAGGTCTTCATGTTATTAGTTTCACTCATGGATTTTTCCAGCCTCCTGCTTATTCCACAACTGCCTTTCATTCTCGTTTAGACTGGGGTGGAAGGAGCATGAAAGAGTTCCCTTCTTTCTGATTTTCTCTTCTTAAATCTTTGCAGGCTTAAGAATCTATGAGAAATGATAAAGAGGACCACAGATAATCACAGCTCTGGATAAAGTCTATTAAGACAAATGTTCAAAGCAGAATGAGATTTTTAATTTTTATATTAAAAATTAATTTATAGAGTAAATTTGAAATACTGCTATATTGTTTTAATTAGGGCACCAAAACCACTTCTTGAGCCTTACTCATTAAGAAATATACACATTTGCATTTGTAAATAACAGGTTTAATTTGTATATTTTAGCATACTTTAAATATATTTAAATAAAGTATATTCTTTCACAGCTAAAAGCCCCCCCACCCCACTATCCACATACCCAGCTCTACTTAAACTGGAACTGTCATGCTACAGAATCCAGCTTGCAAATAAAATTTTGGTTTTGCACCAGATTATGTCCATCCTTAATAACTGATGGTGTGTTGTCTTTTTCAGTGAACGTTGTGTCAATGTTACAGGAATTTTGGGAAAGCAAGCAGCAGCAGAGGGCTGCATTCCCAAGTGAAGGTGTGGTGGTCTATGAGTCACTGCCAGCTCCTGGGCCTCCCTTTGTGAGTTATGTGACCCTCCCAGGGGGAAGCTGTTTTGGCAACTTTCAGGTAAGAAGTAGACATTAATTTGTCAATGAAAGTTCATTGGGTTAAAATAAAGTAAACCTTTTTGTAAACTGGTAACATTACAAATTTTCTTGGAAATAGTGAACAAAGTTGTACCATATCCTATGAATGAAAACAACAGGAAAGCAATTTCTAAATTTGCCAATATCCTTTATAAATACCCTTTTAATTGAGTAAATTATCCCTCAATTTTCAATAACTGGCAAAGATGTTTTATTTCTTGCTTATGGATACCACGAAACTCATAAGTAGTCAAGTTTCTCTCTTAGTTTGTCAACTAAAAAGCCCAAAGGCAAATTTTCAGGTAATTTTTTTGTAGTGTAAGTCTAGAGAACTTCATATCATATAATTTTTAAGACTAACGTCATACCTGATACTATTTATATTTTTACCTTTACTCTCCCTTTGAACTTATTAGGTCACTCATTTATTGTATCCTGTTACCAGGTGTATCTGTTTTACATGGTTTCAAATCCTTCATTGAGTGAGGGAAGGGTATAATTTAACAAACAGACCTACAAACCTATGCTGCCCCAGGGAAGTCAAAGAAGGATTCACAGGAAATATAAATGTGAACTGAGGCATTCAGTTGATGATGTCTTGGCCAATGGGAAAAGGGAAAATGACATTCTTAGCATAGGGAACCACAGCATTTTCAGAATTAGGAAAGCATAAGGGTTAATGTGTGTGGCAAGGAACGGTTGGGAGAGGACAGGTAGGCACTCACATCAAACCATAAGGGATCTTCATACTTTGCAAAGCAGTACAGGTTTTATTCTATATAAAATCAGAACCTTTGAAGGATTCTGAGCAGAAGAGTGATGTATTCAAATGTACTTCAGAAAGATTACTCGGGTCACAGCGTGAAGATGCTTTGGATTTAAACGATTTAAATGGCTGAGAGGCTGAAAGTGATGAGTGCCCATGGAGACGAGCTACAAACGCAGTATGTTCAGGAGCTAAAGGTGAAGGGACTTCATTAGGAGTGAAAGTTGGGACGATACTTTCATACCTAATGAAGTCCCTTCACCTTCACCTTTACCAGTGGTCAGCCCTGGCTTTGGCCACTGGGTGGGAAACACAGGAGGAAGTGGAGCGGGTATGTGAAAGGTGAGGACGAAGAAACTGTGAAGTGCCTGGAAGCCAGAGAAGAGCAATCGCCCTCCCCTATCCAAAAAAAAAAAAAAAAAAAAGTAAGACCTGAAGCTCAAGAAAGAGATATGTGTTGAACTTCTACATTTCTAAGCTGAAGCCACAGCTACAGGTACCACTGCCAAGTGAGAATGTGTGGTGTGAGAAGATGATCAAGGAATGCTCTTAGGAACAGTTTCAGCGGGGGAAATAAAAGGAGAAAGATTTCTCTAAAAAGCCCAGAGATTGCCCAGAAAGAGACAAAGAACCAGAAGAGGGGATTTATGGAAACCGAGAGATGTGACATTTTGAGACTGAGGATGAAGTGAGCAGCGGTCAGCCACAGGACAGATGTCCAGTGAGATGTTTCCACTGATTGTGATGAATGTGAAATCCTTATTAACCTTCTGAAAAGTAATGTCAATGGAGAAAATGGGATATAAATTAGATTACAGTTGCTAGAGTAAAATAGGGGTTTAGAAGTAGAGACAGTGTCCTTCCGTAAGGATTTAGAGGGCTCCTTCCTACTCTTGTGGTCAGCACTGCTTGTGAAAATAGGAGCACGTTGCCTATTGTCCAGTGGGGAGTTGGAGACAAAACACATTCTGGTCAAACTGGCATCAGTGGCTTCCAGACATCTAAGCCATAATTAAAGCTGGGAAGGACAACTAAAACTGAGCCACTGCATATTCAGACAGTTCTCAAATAGCCTGCAAAGATGGGCCAGAATCAACAAGATGAACTCTTAGAATATAAAATAAAAATTAAAAAAGTCTCAAGATTGAATCAAGATGGAGTGGATTTAGCACATTCTTCAAACTCTTTTCTAGTCTGAAATTCCCTAAAATGTCAAAGACATGTTTTAAAATAAGTAAATTCACAATAGTGCTAAGCAAGAAGAAAGGGTGCCATTGGAAGAGATGAACTTTGAAGCAACTCTGGGAGATGAGAGTAGAATCAAATTATTAGGGGCAAAGATGCCACAATCTAAATATATATAGGAGAAATGTACTGTGAAAGTAAAGAAGAGCTAGAGAAACTCCAGGTTCACATGAACGAATGCAAAGAGGAGGAGGCAGTCCTGGGGTAATTTTAAGGCTAATCAAAAACTGCTTTCAAAACTTCCGACCCATCCAGCCAGTGAGGTGTTGCCTTCCCCACTCCGAACAGTAGTCAGCAGTGTGTTTTTACCTCTGGTGAATGAAAGTGAATTGACTGACGAGGATGATTTGAATGTGGGTATAGAAGCCTCAGAACAGAGCTTGATGTAACCCTAGACACCAAAGACACGGATGAGAGGCAGCAAAGGGGAAAGAAAGGCAGCCACTGAGGAAGAGGCTCTCCAACCCACATGTGCCTGCAGGTCCATTATTGAGCATCCTAAGGTGAAGTCTGCCTGTCAACACACCCCATTCAATACGAAGCACCCAGCTGTCCTCTCATTCAGGGGAGCCCCTCTAGGGAAACAGACATTCTCAAGCATAGAGGAAGGTTTTGTCAGCCATCTAAACTAATGTACTTGTTTGTCCATCTATGTCAATGAACTTAAGATCACCAAACATTTGAGGAAAACCAAATGCATAAAAGACCAAAGGCAAGCAAACAAAAGAACAAAACAATTCAAGCAGCACAGAATGTAAAAGAGTATTACAGTTAATATCCTCACAAAATTTTGAAAGGATATTTCTCTCTAAAACAGCTATTAAAAGGGAGCAAGCAGGGAGCAAGAAAATGAAATATGTTTGCCAAATTAGAACAATAAGGATAAAGAATTAAGAGGAGCAAATAGAGGAGCAGACATAGCCAAATTAGTAAGGAATAACTAAGTAAAGTCTTCTAGAACTTAGAGCAAAAAGACAGAGATGGAAGACAGTACAGGAGACATGCAGATAAATTTTGCAGGTAAACATCAATTTAGTAGGAGCTCTAGAAAGAGACAAAGGAAATAGAGGGGAGGAAATAAATAACAGAGGCAATTTTCTTTGAGTTAAAGAAAAGCATAGGTTGTCAAATTGAAATGGCCCACCATATTCCATGCAGAATCATAACAAAAGAAAAGCACAGCTCTGTGGTTATGTGGGACTTAGAAACAGTATTCTGCTTAAAGGTAGATCAAGGGACTTCTTTGATACTGCATATGTGCACTATCTGTTTTTAAAATTAGATTGAACATATACGTAGCTTTAGGGAAACTTCAGGGGGCATTAGCTCCCTGAAATGGGACAAAAACTGGCAAACTTGGTTAACAAAATCAAAAACTGTTTCTTTGAAAAGACAAATAAGAAAGACAGATCTTTGGCATTTCTGATTAAGGAAAACAGACACACCACACTAAGCATTAAAGAGAGAATATAATCATAGGAGTGTAATATAAGAACACTATATAAATCATTATTCATTGAAACATGAAAACTTAGATGATATGGACTACTTTCTGGGAACTCTTTACAATCTTTGCAACTCTTATATAAGCATAGCATTTCAAAATAAAAAGTAAAAAGGGGGGCTTCAATGGCTCCCTATTATTTTCTTATTAAAGCATACGTTCCTTACTCTGGCAATAAAGATTCTATAGCTAGTCCAACTTTCCCTTCCAGTTTTATCTCCCCGATTTCCTCTTCTGACACTTGATGCTTCTACCTAACTGTTCCTCATGCATGTCTTGACCTCTCCTAACCATTCCCATACTCACATTGAGATCTACTTAGGAAATGCTATTGCCACCTTCTCTTTATGTCTAAACCCTGACCATCTTCCAGGACTCCACAAAAATTTTTCAGAGAAAACAAAAAGTTTTCTCTGATTCTCCCTGATGGAACTCCCTACCTCATGTGATTTCCCAAAGCAGTGTTCTCTGTTTCTCTACTAGACTTAATGTTTTCTACCGTATGCTCCAGTTACCTATGTGCATGTTCTTTCCCTTTACTGAAATGTAAGTTCCAGGGATGGGGTGTGTATCCTTATGTTCCCCATGACCTCAAGCACTGTGTTTCGCATACAGTGCATAAAGTGCCTAATAAATTGTGTTAAGTGAATAGCCAAATGAATGAATAACAAATCCGAAGAATAAATGAAGTTAATGTTTGTCCATTCTTGTATTTAACCAATAGTCAGCTAAGATCATTCATCTAAGTCTGCAAGATAGTGGGCTAGGAAGGAAAAGTCAGTAACAGTAAAATCAGCTGATATTATTTTGTTCATATCTGTGGTTAAAGTTTTGAAAATGGATGAATTTAAAAGTATTGATTAAAAATACCTTATGATTCTCTTGGATTTAATTTATGCATAGCAACTTTTTCCCTACCCGACTCTTAGGACCATAAATAACCAAGATTTGGCAGTACTCACACCCAGGCATGCATTATATTTGTTCATACATTCATTATACTCTATCTAGAATATAATGCATTTGACAGATTGGTGAATGGATCTAGAAGATATGAGTGTAAGAAATTCTAGTGTTATTGTTTTTGTTTTTGCTACCCAGAGAAGTACAAATTTTCCTATCATCTCATAAATTTTGACCCAAAATGATAGCACTTCCCTTAGGTAATAAATTCAACATCCTCCTGTGGTCTTAACAAAAAAAATAAAGAAAGAAAGAAATAGAAAACAAAATGAAAAACTGAAAACTTCAGGAGGGAGGCCTCTTGGTGATTTCTCTGATCATTTTAGGGTCCCCTTTTCCTTATGTTTAAATCATCATATTTTAAGGCTCTCAGGAGGACTGTTAACATCTTTGCTTAAAAGGATCCAGAATTTCCTGAATCAAGTATGTTTTGAAAATGTGTTTGGGTGGTTGGCTGCCAAATCTGGCTCCTTCACCCATTTGGCCCTCCAAAATATGACTTGAGAAGGAAAACCAGGGGTGAAAAATGAAAGAACATTTCTCCTAAAGCAATGTGCTTACACTTTTCTTTGTCAGTTCAGAAACCATCTTAAATGCTATTTTCACCATATAACATTTCATCATGTTTTTGCCAGCAGTTGGACTATAAGAGCCTACATGCTCATTCCTGCAATGCCTTTCACATAATCAAATGTCACCCCTGTGCATTACAAATCATTTCACGATGGATTATTAATGCCAAGACCATGTGCTGAAACATGGAGAAACCATTATGCCAGCAGTAGCCTTCTTAGTGAGCCATGGACGTCACCACCAATGGTGCCAAGTAATTGAAAATACTTGAAGTGGAGTATGGGACCGGATTGTGGGACTAATCCCTCTGGTTTCAGGCAGTTTCATGAAAGCTGTAAGAGATTATGCTCATTCATTCTTTAGGAAAGTAGTATTCAGACTGAACTTTAGTTTTCTGATTAATCAAAGGAAAGCAGTCCAGTCAAAGACTCTGATGGATACAAACCACTGGTTTTTTATGCAAAGAAGCCTCTCACTGAAGTAAATGGGAAGCTTGTGTCCATGAAAGCTAATTAAAGAATTTTCAGTTAGCCTTGACACCACAATCTACAAAAAACAGAAACAGAGAGAGAACGGAAGAGAGAGAGAGAAAAAGCAGCCATAGCCCTGCCTTTAGACCAGGCCTTCATAAATTACTATAGAATAGAAAAAGAGAAGTGAAAATATAATTTTATTTCTGCATTTCTAAACAATAAATAAAATAACCTACTGATTAAAAATTTTTTTTCAGAAAGTTGTATTGAAACACATTAGTACTTATTGGATCTTTTATAAAAGAAATCATTTTCTAATATTACCAGCATTAAGTATTTCATGTATTTTAGATATATTTTCTTCATGCCACTTTTGTCTAGGCAGTTAATCCTTCCCTAGCCACATATCATGACCATGAAAACTTGCAGTAATTTCCATTTTTTTACAATAGAGCAATGCAAAGGCCATCAGATCCACGTCTGGCTCCCCTCTTGATGAACTCAGAAGGAAAGCCACTCATTGTTGCAGCAGCTGTTTTTGCTTCCAAATCCAAAAGGGAACTTGAGTATTTTATCTTATTTTATATTTTGATTTAAAGGGTTTGCGATTCAAGTTTTGCTTTCAAGTCAGTGACATGGTCTTCCACATATAGTCTGCTGGAGTGACTTGAATTAGTGAATTTCATTCTTATTTTGACTAAAAAGCAAAAATTTCCTTGAATATAGTACCAGAGCATGTGATTATTTATGTGCATGAATTACGATTGAATAAAAATTGCCTCCTGACAAAAATATTGATGTGATAGCTCGATCTATTTGGAGCGTGAGACACTTACTCATCAGGGCATTATATCTTTTTCACCTAAGTATTTTGTTGTTAAAATGGCTTCACAGAAAATAAGTACAGGTGTTAAACACTGGGTTCTGGTACTCAGGCTAGTTGAATAGTGCCAAGCACTCTATGAAGTTGAGACATTCAATTCTTCCATAGGCAAACTGTTGATTGACCTTTTTTTTTTTTTTTCCATTTGTAACCAATGTTTGGTGTTGCAAAACAGGGCTGCAGAGTAGTGAGATGAGGGGTGGCACACAGTGCAGATGAGCTCCTTGCAAAGCTCTGTCTCTAAAAGGCAATGAATTCATTTGATGGGTTTTGATTTTTATGCCAATCTGGTTTTCAAACCAAAGCCATCGCCTATGCTGATATCTAGAAAAACTATTTTTCCAAGGAGCATACAGCCTTAAACAAGGTGAGGAGTATTTTAATTGTGTTTTATTTTAGTTAAGGCAGTAAGCACACTTAACCTGCATTATCAGACATAAAAACGCATTTTATACTTTTATGCATTAAATGAGTCTTCTCAAAGTCCATGGAATTAAAAGTACATTTAAATCACAATAAACTAAGTTTATAAAATTAAGTTTCTCCCAGTAGAGAATGACTAAGAAAATTTGATTAATTCATACACTTGACTCAATGGAATTGTAACGCTCTTTTTGCTGAGTGTTAAATAAGGCCTGGCCTTGACATTCCATATCCCAAATAGGGATTTAGTTCCTGCTATAAACTTGAGACTATTGCCCAGCACTAATGCTGTTTTAATGCCTAGTATTTCTATTTGAAATTATCCATGACCTCTTCTCTGCCTCTAGGGTGGTATACCTTGACTCAGATGGACGACATGCTATGCAATGTAACTTAACTTCTAAAGGAGGTATTTCCTGGTGGAAATCTCCACAGGAAAGCATCCTGTTTTATAACTAATGAGACTCAAAGACGGGAAGGTTAGTTATAACCATTCGAAAGTCATATGTCAGCTAATTATCAGACCTTAATGACTTGCCCATGAAATTGGGAGTGCATATTGCTTTAATGAGACCCTTTATTTATTCCCCAGCCTCCTTCCCTAACTTTAATCTGTTTCTTTTTTTATTAAACAAAGTGAATAGAAATTCTTGACCTCCAAATATAGAATGTAGTGAAAGAAATGATTAGGAAAGTCCCCATGGCAAATAAGGACTTCAGACTATCTCCACAGGAGTCTCCCAGCCCCTAGTTCATAAACTTTAGAAAGATGCTCACCAGCTCGGTGAGTTGCTGAGTGGGGAAGAAAGCCTGACTCCATCTCTCCCTAACTCCCCCCATCCCTCTTATGCAATCAGAGCCAAGTCCTTTCACATCAAAGCAACTATAAAAATAAACCCAAATCTTGAGCCCTGATCAATTCATCTTGTCTACACCTTAACTTAAAAAAAAGAAAAAGAATAAAAGAAAAAAGAAAACAAAAGGAATAAAATCTCAAGGAGCAAAGCACAACATAGGATTGTAATAGTTACCAGGGACCTTGGTCTAGGTATGTGTGTAGAATACCGTTGCGGCAGAGGTAAACGAGGAGAAGGCCAGGTGGTTTATATTATAAAAATAACATTCTGACCCACCATGTGCATGAAACATTTCTTTCAGTTGACAGGAACTGGTGAGTTTTCTCTGAAAATTGGACTCCCAGAGCAGTCCCCTCCCCCACACCTAGCTAAGACCCCCATCCCCAGCACACACAGAGCTCTAAATTGTTCCCAACATATTTGCAGCCACTCTGACCTATGGATAGACACGATATTAACTTGGGTGACTGAGTTCCAACGGTTGCCCTTTTTCACATCACCATCTGGAAGGAGAAAAAATGCTAATATATCCACAATTAGACAAATTGGAACACATGCAAATGTTCATGCTTCGGTCAGGGTAGTCAAGGTTTTAAAGCACTGAAAGGGGGTCCGTTAGCAACAGGGTCTGGCTTGTGGCATTCTTCGTGAAGGCTTGCTGTCAGGATGAAACCGAGGTGTTGGTGACACTGACCAGAGCTGTCAGGCAGTACGCACAAACTCCACAAGTCACTTGCTAAAAGTCGGACTCCAAGTCACAAAAGCAAAACGTTCCCAACCACCTGAATGACAGACCTAACAGCCGATAGGATTTGGGCAGGAATTCTCACTTCTCACAGAGTCAATTTATTTGGCTTTGCCACCTGCAAAGTCCCAGCTTTGGAAAACACCTTGGGTACCATGTGCTATTGAATGAATGCCACCTAAATAACACTGACCTGCCCTTGACCCCAGAGAGGATGGCATCTTCAGCTTTGAATCTGCAAATAGATACAATCTGTTACATTAGCTATTACATTACTGTTCTTCTTCTTTTTTTTTTTTTTTAATCCTGCTTCTTACAGACTGTTTCAACTCCTTGGCTACCATTGGGAGGCACCAGTGAAAATGTGCCTAAAATGTGTTTTATACATTTTAGATCTGGAGACCATTTTTCTCCTGATGTCTTTAAAACACATGTATGAATAATTGTAGAAAGTCTGTTGTTTAAGATAGAGAGAAAGTTACTTGTATCAATGTCCTTCCATATGCACTCCTAAAGAAAGCACTGTAGTTGGGATGTAAGTACAGTAAAACCTTGGGATGTAGAAACAACTACTCAGCACATGAATCCTGCCTATTTTCTAACACAAAGCGTGGAAAACAATCATTAATCAAATGAGGGCTACCAGGAAAGTTCCTGTTTCACGTCTAAATTGCTTCAGCTTGGCCAGAAGATGGTTCTATAACCAGTAAGACACCTACAAATAGTTTTAAAGTATTTCACAAGTAAGTAATGAAAAAAACTAATTTCTTATTAGGGATTTCTATTTATAACACATACATGACTATCAGAACTTTATTTCAATTAATGTAAGAACTTCAGTTAATGCTAAATAGTTAACTAGTCATTATTTTATTTCAGGAGAGCCTACTGGTCAACAAATTAATCTTGGTTGAATCTCGACATTACATAGTGTGACACCCTGGAAAATAATCATAGAAGAAATAAAAACTGTTAAGCAGAGAAGTGAAATTGAGACCTCAGTTAGTTAAGTCAGTAGTGCTTATGTACTTCCTAAGGACCTATTTTTAGAAGAACTATCATAACGGACTTTTTAAAAACCTGAATGCTACTTTCCTTGACTCTTGGGTAGAAGCAGTTTCTCTAATGAGAAATTAGCATTTCTGACGTTAGCAGAAGTGGCTCTACAATGAAGACAATGAAGCTTCTGCAGAAGCTCTTTGTAAATCACAATGCCAACTTTTTTATTTGTAATTTCATATTGTTTTTCTTAAACAAGGGCCCCCAAATTGTGTAAGCCTCAGGCCCCACAAAACTTGGTTCTGCTCCTGCCTGTTAGAAATGAGACATGGCAGGGGCAGAGGTTTCAGCAACATTCCTCTAAGAGTTGTCCTGGGTCCACATGTCAGAATCACCTGCAAATCTTATTATATGCAGACCCCCCGCCCCACCATCGTACAGCTGAAGAGATTCTGATTCAGTAGGTCAGCTTTGGGCGCAGGAATACACATGTTTAACAAGTTCCCGGGTAATTGTACTATGAACACTAAAGTTTTTGAACTATTGGTCCAAACTCCCAGCCTAGGCTTGGCAGCAATCTTCATAGTGAACCCTATAGGGTCCTGGTGGCTTGTTGGTCATCTTAATCTATGATAAAATACAGGGCCAAAATGAGTTAGTCTTGGGGGGAATTTTTTATTCATCAGAGCTAGGAAAGTTTATTTTTTGTTTTATTTATTTAGTTTTTGAATTTTAGTACAGACAAGGTCTCGCTACATTGCCCAGGTTGGTCCCGAACTCCTAAGCTCAAGTGATCCTCCAGCCTCAGCCTCCCAAAGTGCTGGGTTTACAGATAATGAGCTACCGTGCCTGGCCAGGGAAGTTTAATTTAAATGACTTTTACTCTTGAAGAGTTATCAGTACTTCTGGAAATGTTGAGCAACCTTGTATGGTAGAATTCCAAAATCTCTTGGCCCTGTACTTAAGAGAGTACTTAAGGTTAGAATGAGATGCTTCCTACAAGGTAACATCTGATCTCTGGTCTAGTCGCAGTTGGCCTATCTCCATTTTCCTTCTCCCTATAGTCCAGGAAAGCATCCAAAAGGAGAACAATAGGAGGGAGGAGGATATTGAGATAATGTCCGCATATTCCCATCCTCAGTGAGTACCATTTATCCCCACAGTGTACTGCATCTTGCTTGGCCTTTTGTTGTAAATGAAGTCAAATTTGTCATGGGAGGAGATATCCTTTTAGTCTTATATCAAAATGACCCATAAAAGCGCAAAGTTGAAGCTTTGTCTAAAATACTGTACTGATTTAGGGAGTGCTATGTGACCTTAGGCAAATTATATATCCTCTTTATTCCAAAGTGGGTGGCCATTTCTACGAAGAGCAAAATAGCAAAGTGGTTAAAAATGTGGACTCCCAAGTCAGACAGACTGGAGGGCAAATCTTGTTTTGTTCCCATCTTAAGGTGCATGACCTTGGGATGTATAACCTCTTTAAGCCTGTATTTCCTCACCTGCAAAATAAGGATAATAACAAAACCAACTTTATAGGATTGTTGTGGTGACAAAATGTGATAATAAACATAAAGTGCTCAGCATAGTGCCAAGCACATAGTGCCAGCAATGTGGATTATTTCATTGAGACTTCTTAATTAGCTGTGGTGAGCAAAGCCTTTGTATTAGTTACCTATTGCTGCATAAGAAATTGCCTGAAAACTTACAAACATTTATTGTCTTGCACAGTTTCCAAAGATCAGGGATCTGGAAGCAGCTTAGCTGAGTGGTTTTGGCTCAAGGTCTTCTGGAAGAAGGTTGCTTTTGGTAAGCTCTCAGCTGGAGGTGCAGTCATTTGAAGGCTTGATCAGGGCTGGAGGATCAGCTTCCAGTCTCCCTCAGATGGCTGCTGGCAGAAGGCTTTAGTTATCTGCCATGTATGCCTTTCCATGGGACTGCTTAACATGTCAGTGACTTTCCCCAAGCCAGTGACTTTTCCCCTTGGTTCCACTTATCTTCTTTTATAAAGAGATGGCAAGTGAGACCAAGATGGAAGCCATAGTGTCTTTTATAATCTAATATGGGAAGGGATTTGCCATCACTTCTACCATATTCTATTGGTTACACAAATGAACTCTGGTGCAGTGTAGGGGAGGACTACGCGAGGGTGTGAATGCCACGGGGCAGGGGTCACTGGGGAATCTTACAAACTGGCTACCACTGCCTTTGAGTAGCTTTCCTGAGCAATGCCACAGTCACTCTTTTTTTTTTTTTACTTTAATTTTAGATCAGAGCCAGGAGGCTTTGAAATTATTATAGTGGTTTATAATCTACCAGCAAATGAAAGGCATCTGAACACCAAAATAAATGTCTGAAATGAGGTCTGCTGGCCACTCGGAAAGCATGTGGCTCCACATGCCTGAGAAATTCACAGACTTTAGTAAAATCTTTACTTAAATATCCCAGCTCTGCACTTTCGCAAAGTGCAAAGAACAGAAGTTGTCCTTCTATATTAACAAGTAAAAATGGTTAACAGAAAAGACACG
This sequence comes from Hylobates moloch, assembly GCF_009828535.3. Taxonomy (NCBI): domain Eukaryota; kingdom Metazoa; phylum Chordata; class Mammalia; order Primates; family Hylobatidae; genus Hylobates; species Hylobates moloch. The sequence goes on from NW_026652281.1 coordinate 51,103,060, forward strand.
GTTTACAAATCTATATTTATGATTAGGGCCTGGCTAAAAAATAGCAAGAATAAACTGTATAACCTGGGAAGTCTAACTCTAGCAGGAAGTTACTTTGAAATAACATCATACTTCACTCGCTCCCCAACCGATGTCTTTGACGACTGGTTTGGACACATCCATAAAATGTCCTGTCACTTACCATATTTTATTTTCTTACAGTGTTTCCCACTGTTTGATAGTAACTTTAACAGTGCCTGTTCTTACAGCAACATTCACATTCTGATTTAGATTGCAACCAAGTAGATTGCCGTTTGGCTAAATTTCTTCCCCAAGTAAAGATTCTTATGGGCTGAGAGGTCCCATTAAAAGATCCCTAGAGAAAAATATGCAGCCCTTACTGGCTGGGATTTGTAGTTCTAGAATTTAGAAGAAAGCGGCTGGTTAACATTATAGACATTTTGAAGTACTTGTCTTTCAGAAATGCCAAGAACAATAGCAAGAAAAGCCCTTTGATGGCTCAGAATTTATTTTATTTTATGTACTTATTAATTGGAACACTTTCTCCCCCGTTTTAAGCAAAGATTCTGTACATTGAAATAATAAAATAAGCATAGACATGTGTCTGCTTTAAAATCTTGGTATTGGTTAGGTCTCTGTAGTCCTTTTTCATGCTTTCTGGGTAAAGGCTCTTTCTGTTCTCTCAGCCGGACTGCACTTTGATCTCCCGAGCAGTGCCATTTGGTTGTAAACGTATGTGATGCTTTTGATCTAGTACTTAACTGGTCTTATTTAAAATAGATAGCTTCTTTTATCTAACTAGTGTTTACTAGGTCTCTCTCTCCATAAAAGATGGTTTAAATTGCTATTATTCAGATAGAAGTTGTTTCTGAAGAGTGCCTGGATATGAATCGAATTCTCCAAATTCTAAAACTCCAACAGCTCTATGATAGATTTTGTAAAGCTAAATTCCTATTAAAAGGAGCTGTTCCTACAGATGTCAGGTAATACTTGCAAAAACGTTGTTTGCTTTTTAATGGGGAACTGATTTTCCAAAGAATAATAAACATACCCTACGCTCAGGCAAAAATGGTCATCTCAAAGTGTCTGACTGCAATGACCAATTATCCATCTGAAATTCGTTAATATGCTTTTATATTACTAAGTTATACATACCATAGAGGGTTTATTGAAATTGCACTCATTTAAAAAAAATAAAAAGTATATATCCGTCATTTTTTTCTTTACGAGGATCTCTTGAACATTATGTCTAGTGCTTCAGTGACTTGCTTTTTTTAGTTTCCTAGGCTGTATTGTTGCTTATTCAGCAAACTAGGTCACAAGAGGCAGGAGACAACTAAGTCATAGGCTCTGCCTTTAGGGAGCTCACAGCCAGGAGATGGTGGGGGCAGAGCATTAGCAAACAGTTACACCGCAGTGTGGTCAGTGCCTCCCTTGGACAGTGGTCCTCCAAGCCTAGACTTGAGAGTGATCAAGGAAAGCTTCCTAAAAGAGATGGCACTCAAGCTTCAGTGAAAGATTGGTGACTCAGTGTCCTATAAATTTTCAGCCAAGCCCATAACACAAAGCCAATCTACCTTGTCAAACCCATTGTGGTTTCATACAAGTTGCCTAAAACTTGGAAGAGGTCTAAACCTTGAACGGCATTGCTGTCTAAAGCTTCCCCCAAACCCTTCTTGTGTGTCAACACCAAGGAAAAAAAAAAAAAAACTACTTTCCACACTCATTTTGGAACTTTAGCTCCATTGTTCATTCAACGGCTATATAGAAAATCACTCTTTGGGCCCAGCACTGTGGCTCATGCCTGCAATTTCAGCACTTTGGGAGGCTGAGGCGGGCGGATCACCTGAGGTCAGGAGTTCAAGACCAGCCTGACCAACATGGAGAAACCCCATCTCTACTAAACATACAAAATCAGCTGGGCGTAGTGGCACATGCCTGTAATCCCAACTACTCAGGAGGCTGAGGCAGGAGACTTGCTTGAACCCAGGAGGCGTAGGTTGCGGCGAGCCAAGATCACGCCATTGCACTCCAGCCTGGGCAACAAGAGTGAAACTCCGTCTCACAAAAAAAATAAAAAAATAAAAAATAAATAAATCACTCTTTATTGTAAATTATAGTATCTTCTTCTGCCTGCCCTTAATTGTTCTGCTTTGTTAGTCTCCTGGCAAATGTTGTTTGTTTGGTTGGTTTTTGTTATTTTTTAATTTGTGTTTGTTTTAATTCTCCTCAGTGTCATGTTCTTGCCATTTCAAAAGTCTTGTAATTATTTCATCAACACACTCACCATGTACAAGCATCTCCAAGCGCTGAGCCTGGCTCAGCCTGTGGAGGATGCTCAAGTAATATACAAAAATGGTATGGAGATTCCTTAAAGAACTAATAGTAGAACTACCATTTGATCCAGCAATTCCACTACTGGGAATTTACCCAAAGAAAAAAATGTCACTATATGAAAAAGACACGTGCACACTCATGTTTATAGCAGCACAATTTGCAATTGCAAAAATATGGAACCAACCTAAGTGCCTATCAACCAATGAGCGAATAACGAAGATGGGGTACACCATGGAATACTGCTTAGCCATATAAATGAACAAAATAATGTCTTTTGCAGCAACTTGGGTGGAGCTGGAGGCCATTATTCTAAGTGGAGTAACTCAGGAACGGAAAACCAAATATTGTGTTTTCACATATAAGTGGGAGCTAAGCTATGAGGATGCAAAGGCATAAGAATAACATAATGGACTTTGGGCACTTGGGGGAGAAGGTTGGGAGGGGGGTGAGGGATAAAAGACTACATATTGGATACAGAGTATACTGTTCGGGTGACAAGTGCACCAAATTCCCAGAAATCACCGCAAAAGAACTTATCCACATAACCTAAAAGCACCTGTATCCCAAAAACTATTGAAATAAAAAATAAAATAAAATAAGAAATATATGAGGGGGCCAGTGGCTCACGCCTGTAATCCCAGCACTTTGGGAGGCCAAGGCAGGTGGATCGCTTGAGCCCAGGAGTTTGAGACCAGCCTGGGCAATATAGTGAGACCCTGTCTCTACAAAAAATACAAAGATTAGCCAGGTACGGTGCCAAGTGCC